>NC_045543.1:79501755-79818519 GCF_009769535.1 Thamnophis elegans | reverse complement strand
AAAGAAGGAGCAGGGGCACAAAAGATCAGCTTCTAATTGATAAAATGATATTAGAAAATTGTAAGAACAGAAAAACGAACTTGAATATGGTCTGGATTGATTACAAAAAGGCATTTGACTCACTGCCACATAGTTGGATCATAAAATGCTTAGAAACAACTGGCATTAGCAAAAATATTACATCCTTTACTGAAAAGGCAATGAAACAATGGAGAACTGAGTTGGCAGTAGGGAATGAGAGCTACGGAATGGTTAATATCAAGCGAGGAATTTTCCAGGGTGATTCACTTTCACCTCTTCTCTTCATCATCGCAATGATCCCACTATCAGTAATCTTAAAAAAAATGAAATTAGGCTACCAAACAGCCAAAAAAGCTGAAAAAATTTCGCATTTACTATATATGGATGATTTGAAACTCTATGGAAAGTCAGAAATAGAAATCCAATCATTGACAAATACAGTCCGAGTATTCAGCACCGATATTTCAATGCAGTTTGGCATGGAAAAATGCGCCACTGTATCCATAAAAAGGGGCAAAATCACTGCATCTGAGGGAATTGAAATGCCCAATGGCCAACTAATTAAATGCAAAGAAAATGAAGCCTACAAATACTTAGGCATTCTGCAGTTGGATAACATCAAGCATGGAGAAGTAAAAACTATTGTCAGGCGAGAGTACACCAACAGAGTTAGGAAAATTTTGAAATCTAAATTGAATGGTGGAAATACAATCAAGGCCATAAATACCTGGGCAATACCAGTTATAAGATACACAGCTGGCATAGTTAACTGGACACAAGCTGATTTGGACCTTTTGGACCGAAAAACCAGGAAACTAATGACAATGCACTACAGTTTACATCCACGTGGTGATACTGATAGACTATATCTGCCCCGAAAATCAGGTGGCAGAGGATTATTACAAGTGAAGCAAACAGTTGAAGAAGAAAAACATGCACTGGCTGATTATTTAAAAGACACTCAAGAACATCTATTAATCGAAGTAAAAAACAAAAATCTACTGAAGGCCCAACAGACAAAACAAGAATACAGAAAAGATGTGATAAAATCAAGAATGGAAAGTTGGCAGAACAAAGCACTGCATGGTCAATTTCTGGAAAAAATAAAAGATAAAGTGGACAGTGAACAAACTTGGTTATGGTTAAAAACAGGTACATTAAAGAAAGAAACAGAGTCACTAATCCTGGCTGCACAAGAACAAGCTATCCTCACAAATGCCATTAAGGCCAAAATCGAAAAATCCTCTGATGATGCCAAATGCAGACTTTGCAAAGAAGCTGATGAAACTGTTGATCACATACTCAGCTGCTGTAAAAAAATCGCGCAGACTGATTATAAATTGCGGCACAATTCAGTAGCACAAATGATCCATTGGAATTTGTGCAAAAATTATAATATTAAAACAGCAACAAACTGGTGGGAACATCAGCCTGAAAAAGTCACCGAAAATCAGATGGTCAAGATCTTGTGGGATTTCCGTATACAAACCGACAAAATACTGGCGCATAATACACCAGACATCACACTGGTTGAGAAAAATAAGGTCACAATCATAGACATCGCAATACCAGGTGATAGCAGGGTCGCCGAGAAGGAACATGAAAAAATCGCAAGATACCAGGACTTAAAAATCGAAATTCAACGACTATGGCACAAACCAGCAGTGGTAATTCCAGTGGTAATTGGCACACTGGGTGCTATTCCAAAAGCACTGGAATTACATTTAAAACATTTAAAAATTGACAAAATCACCATCAGTCAAATGCAAAAAGCCGCACTGCTTGGATCTGCACGCATATTACGAAAATACGTTACGACGTCCTAGGCCCCTGGGTGGGGCCCGACTAGTAACCAATGCCAAATCCGGCGAAACAACTGGCCGCTGTGATACAATTGTACAACAACAACAACAATAATAATAATAATAATTTCAAAATTATTCAAATTATTCAAAATTACCAAAATTTTAAAAAAAATTGAAAAAAAATTTGAAGTCTAAATTGAATGGTGGAAATACAATCAAGGCCATAAATACCTGGGCAATACCAGTTATAAGATACACAGCTGGTATAGTTAACTGGACACAAGCTGATTTGGACCTTTTGGACCGAAAAACCAGGAAACTAATGACAATACACTACAGTTTACATCCACGTGGTGATACTGATAGACTATATCTGCCCCGAAAATCAGGTGGCAGAGGATTATTACAAGTGAAGCAAACAGTTGAAGAAGAAAAACATGCACTGACTGATTATTTAAAAGAAAGTCAAGAACATCTATTAATCAAAGTAAAGAGCAAAAATCTACTGAAGGCCCAACAGACGAAACAAGAATACAGAAAAGATGTGATAAAAATCAAGAATGGAGAGTTGGCAGAACAAAGCACTGCATGGCCAATTTCTGGAAAAAATAAAAGATAAAGTGGACAGTGAACAAACTTGGTTATGGTTAACAACAGGTACATTAAAGAAAGAAACAGAGTCACTAATCCTGGCTGCGCAAGAACAAGCTATCCTCACAAATGCCATTAAGGCCAAAATCGAAAAATCCTCTGATGATGCCAAATGCAGACTTTGCAAAGAAGCTGATGAAACTGTTGATCACATACTCAGCTGCTGTAAAAAAATCGCGCAGACTGATTATAAATTGCGGCACAATTCAGTAGCACAAATGATCCATTGGAATTTGTGCAAAAATTATAATATTAAAACAGCAACAAACTGGTGGGAACATCAGCCTGAAAAAGTCACCGAAAATCAGATGGTCAAGATCTTGTGGGATTTCCGTATACAAACCGACAAAATACTGGCGCATAATACACCAGACATCACACTGGTTGAGAAAAATAAGGTCACAATCATAGACATCGCAATACCAGGTGATAGCAGGGTCGCCGAGAAGGAACATGAAAAAATCGCAAGATACCAGGACTTAAAAATCGAAATTCAACGACTATGGCACAAACCAGCAATGATAATTCCAGTGGTAATTGGCACACTGGGTGCTATTCCAAAAGCACTGGAATTACATTTAAAACAGTTAAAAATTGACAAAATCACCATCAGTCAAATGCAAAAAGCCGCACTGCTTGGATCTGCACGCATATTACGAAAATACGTTACGATGTCCTAGGCCCCTGGGTGGGGCCCGACTAGTAACCAATGCCAAATCCGGCGAAACAACTGGCCGCTGTGATACAATTGTATAATAATAATAATATCAATAATGGAGAGTTGGCAGAACAAAGCACTGCATGGCCAATTTCTGGAAAAAATAAAAGATAAAATGGACAGTGAACAAACTTGGTTATGGTTAACAACAGGTACATTAAAGAAAGAAACAGAGTCACTAATCCTGGCTGCGCTTATAGAGCCGAGGTGGCGCAGTGGTTAGGGTGCAGTACTGCAGGCCACTTCAGCTGACTGTTATCTGCAGTTCAGCGGTTCTAATCTCACCGGCTCAAGGTTGACTCAGCCTTCCATCCTTCCGAGGTGGGTGAAATGAGGACCCAGACTGTGGGGGTGATATGCTAACTCTGTAAACCGCTTAGAGAGGGCTGAAAGCCCTATGAAGCGGTATAGAAGTCTAACTGCTATTGCTATTGCGCAAGAACAAGCTATCCGCACAAATGCCATTAAGGCCAAAATCGAAAAATCCTCTGATGATGCCAAATGCAGACTTTGCAAAGAAGCTGATGAAACTGTTGATCACATACTCAGCTGCTGTAAAAAAATTGCACAGACTGATTATAAATTGCGGCACAATTCAGTAGCGCAAATGATCCATTGGAATTTGTGCAAAAATTTTAATATTAAAACAGCTGGTGGGAACATCAGCCTGAAAAAATCACCAAAAATCAGATGGTCAAGATCTTGTGGGATTTCCGTATACAAACCGACAAAATACTGGCGCATAATACACCAGACATCACACTGGTTGAGAAAAACAAGGTTACAATCATAGATATTGCAATACCAGGTGATAGCAGGGTCGCCGAGAAGGAACATGAAAAAATCGCAAAATACCAGGACTTAAAAATTGAAATTCAATGACTATGGCACAAACCAGCAATGGTAATTCCAGTGGTAATCGGCACACTGGGTGCTATTCCAAAAGCACTGGAATTACATTTAAAACAGTTAAAAATTGACAAAATCACCATCAGTCAAACGCAAAAAGCCGCACAGCTTGGATCTGCACGCATATTACGAAAATACGTTATGACGTCCTAGGCCCCTGGGTGGGGCCCGACTAGTAACCAATGCCAAATCTGGCGAAACAACTGGCTGTTGTGATACAATTGTATAATAAATTATGATTAAAAGTGAGGGGACAGGGAGGTGGATGTATTTGGGCAGGGGGAAGGTGGGTTCTATTATTGTCCCATCAACCACCTGCAGAGTGGCTTCATGTAGGTGTTAAAAAGAAGTGGACAGAGTACCAGGACCCTGCAGCATGTCAAAAAAGAGCAGCCACGGACTGGATCTTTCACTCCCTATTAACACCAATTGGAGAAAGAAGCCAAACCAAAACAAAACTGTGCTGCCCAGCCTCAGAACCACTAGCCAACTCCAAAAAGATACCATGATTGATGGTATCAAAGGCTGCTAAGAGGTTGAGAGCAAAGATAGTTGCAGTACCTGCTTCTCATTCTCACTGGAGATCATCCACAAGTGTGATCAATGCTATTTCTGTCTCATAACAGGGCCTGAATCTTAACTGGAAACAGTCCAGATAACCCTCTGAAGCTGTCAAGCAGTCACTTTTTCTACCACCTTTCTTAAAAAGGGAAGAGTAGTAACTGCATGAAAATTGCCCAGGCAGGTGGAATCAAGCCATGTTTTTTTTAAGAAGGGTTTGAACCAGGGTCTCCTTAAAAGGTCCTGGGAATGAATGTCCCCTCCTTCAATAAGGAATTTATCACTGCCTGAACTGACCTGCTAGTCACTGTCCTGGAGGCTTTCACCAATCAGGATGGATCAGGATCTAATTGACAGGTGATTGCACTGAGTGGGTTGAGGATTTATAGCCTCAAATGCTCTGACAACCCTGGGACCACTTTGACCAAGAGAGAGGGGGAGGGGGAGGGAAGGGAAGAAAAGAAGAGAAGAGGAAAAAACAGAAAGAAAAGGAGGAGCAGAAGGAGGAGAGACAATGAGGAAGATGAAGGAGAGGGTACAATTCCCATCATAGATGGGGAATCCTGAGTACTGTAGTTTCAACATATCTGGAGAGTGCCAGATTGGAGAATTGCTCTGTAATGTGATTATAGATCAATGTAGATCAGCATTATCTATATCAAGGTTATGCAATCTGTCTTATGGTAGATGTTCCTGAGCTATACTTACCACCATTCCTACAGTGAAATATGCTAGAAATTTTTATTCAGCAGCATTTGTGAACTATAGGTTGGCTACTCCAGATCTACAATGACTAGTAGCAGTTGCGAACAGTTTTAAGCAAGAGATTTTTACTAGATCGTCTTTAAAATGTCAGACATTAAACTGAATCAAAGTTCAATGATAGTTAACAGTTTAAAATATAAAATTAACTTTTTTTTCTTCGAGAGAAGTCTAAGAAAGGAATATTTTAAATTAATGTCACACTGGTCATACTCCTGTGAATACTTTTGATACCAATTGCGCATAAATAAATAAATCTGTTAATTCTCATTTATACTTGTCTCATGTAACTTTATTCCACAAAATAAAACAGACCAATTCCCAGGAACGTGAACAGGTTAGTAAGTAAATGAAAAAAGTCACTGACTGGTTTAGAGTGTATGGTGATCCCCAATTAAATTCTTTTTGTAGAATATAATGTCATATAGTTTCCAGCAATCACAGATAAGACTACATGAATGCTCTTAATACAGGAATATAAACATGGATATACCCAGAGAAACTAAAATCTATTTTGGGTACCAAAAGTACAAGATCCTTTCCTAGGTCTTGCTACGGTTGCATTCAGTGAAGAAGTATCAAGCTCAGCACATGGATACATCTTTCTATTAGGATGTTATTTCAGATCATGATGGCCAATTGGTATGCAGTGTTAAATCATACTTTAGTATTAAATGAATGAGCATTAGACTCTTCAGTTTTGCTTTCCCCTCTCATTTTCTGTTTAGTCATAGGAGGAACTTTTAAAATTACTAGAGTTCCACATTACATTCATAATATTATGGTTAAAGAGGTAAATCAGGAAGATGTTTGGAAAAAACTAAAGGTAATAAGATCACTTTTAAAGCTAATCCATATGCATTTTGTCATTACAGGGAATTCGTATTCAATTAAAAACAGAAGCGAAAACTTCAATTAAGTCAGAAAAAAGCTACATTCACTTTCATAACTAATGCTTAACACTCTACGGTAGTCCTCAAGTTATAACTATTCATTTGGTGACTGTTCAAAGTTACAATGACACTGAAAAAAAGTGACTTGTCACCAGTCCTCATACTTACGATCGTTGCAGCATCCCTAGGGTCAGATGATCAAAATTTGGGTGCTTTAAAACCAAGATGTATTTGCAACAACCGCAATTGGTCCCAAATTGCGGTTGTAAATCGAGAATTACCTGTAGCCCTTAAAAATCCATTCAAGAGGATTTCTTTTGGGCTCTCTAAACATTCAGTTTTTTCATGGGCGTAGGTATGCTGGTCTTGTTGTCTTTGGGTCTTTTCCCGTGTAAGATTGTTACACGGGAAAAGACCTAAATACAACAAGACCAGCATACACATACATACATACACACACACACACACACACACACACACACACCAGAAAACATATGTAAGATGTAACATTCAGTCTAATGGAAACAGTCTGTCTGTCTGTCTGCTGTCTGTCTGTCTGTCTGTCTGTCTCTCTCTCTCTCTCTCTCCCTGCCTCACTCCCTCTTTTTTTGAAAGGAATTCAATGTATATATAACATTTGTAGGAAATATAGTGTTATTCCAATTTCTTGCTTATTGGCTTACAAACGTAAAAGAGAGAAAGCGTTAATATCAGAAGAATGTAACACAGGTTGTGGAAAGAAAGCTTTCAACATATAGAAAGATGGCAGTCTTTACATTTGTTATGGTCTTTTGTGTGCTCTTGGTTCCATAGAATAAACATAACAAATTATTACAATGCTATTTTTTTTAACAATATGCTTTAACAGTATGAAAAATTTCAATTTATAAGGCAACCTTAATTTGCCGAAAATAAATAGCCCTGACAAGAGAGAAAAATACTACAGGTTTTGTTGGTAAATGATACATCAATGTATCCAATTAGGTATATAAAAAAAAGTCCCAGCATTTCCTGTACTAAATGGACACAATGCTAATTGATATGCACTTTCTGAGTACAGCTCTACAGAAAAATGATTATTAAGAAGAATTTGTTATCTATGAAGGAGAAATCTTAACAATATAATTGCTCTTGTTCTAGGCTCTCATTTTGTCCAAAAAGTAAATGAGTCAAAATATATCCTTGGGAGGGTATTTGCTGTTCTGCAGAATACAAAGAACAGATATCTTGGGACAATAGGCTGTGGAACAATTCTATAATCTTCTATCCATCAAAAAGTATTATGTTCTAAACTCTAGAGCATTCATTATAACTTTGGACTTCAGTCCATATTAGTTATTATATAACTGAATCTTTTTACATGACCATTATTTCTAATTTTAAAAATTCTTAACAAGTATTGCAAATTATTTTTATCTTTAGAAAAGACAGAGATGAGGTATATGCACAAATCACAATAAAACAAAACAATCAAAAGGCAATCCAGATGTCCAAAACAATATTTTCTAGAAATATTTTATTAATATTAGAAATGTTATAAAATATGTAGTACTAGTATATATAGGAACTGTCATTAAATTCTTCAAATTGCTTGAGCAAGTAATGCAAGATACATCTGCACATGGAAAGTTTAATAATTTTTTTATTTAGTAGTTTTGGGTCTAACAAATCCAGGTGTGTGTGTTGACATCTGCGGATTCTACAACTTCAGGTGTTTCTAAACTAGCTAGTATGGCTCAGACCAGATCAGTGTCAAATTATTTAGCTGATTTGAACTAAAGCCAAATTTAAATCTCCCAAATACACCTGCATTAGACAGACTTAATCCACTCCTTTATATAGAATTAAAACAGTACAATACCACTAAGTGCTTTTTCCAAAACACTTATGCTTATTCACTAATAAATATAGTTCAAAACATTTCCTATCAACTCAGAACATTTTGTTTTCTATTACTTTCCTTTCACCTCAACAATTTTTTTTAAATTTCAACATGTTCTTTAGCAGAACGTATTTCCCCAATTCGCTGAACTTCTGTTCAGGAGAAGTTAATAAGTTAACATTAACAATTGGCATAAGAAAGTTTGTTGTAACAAAAATAGGCAACTAAAAAGCTATCAATAACCATTAGTTATTATGAGTATTGTCTCCAGTTTTTTTAAAAAAATATTTCTAAACATTAGGGGTCTGTGGCACTGATGTTATGTTTGATGATTTATTTGATGTTTCTAATTGGACACATCAGGACTCAAAATATTAGACTGATGAAGAATTTTATTTGATGCAGTAAGAACTATTTTTGTTCTCATGAACTTTACAATTTCTCTTTTTCTTCTGCTTACCTTTCTGTCAGATAAGTTCCTATTTTGCCATTTATGAAAGGAAAGAATGATGGATTAAACCTGTCAGCTTCCCAAAGGTTCTGCATCAACTCTAGCAAGAGAGCAAAGTTAGGTGTCGATGGAGATTCTCAATCATCCAGGAGGTGGTTGTCCCAAAGCTGCTTTTCCAAAAAGCAATTGGACTTCCTTGGTTTTTTTTTTCTTTGAACACAGTTTGCTTATCATTCAAGAAGCAAACTGAACTGAAGAAGTTTCTTGGATGAGGAGTGAAACATTTTCAAAGAAAAATAACCAAGAAAGTCCAATTGCCTTTTGGAAAAGCACCTTTGGAAGAGCAATGTTGGGGTTCCCATGTCTCCTCCAAGGGGAAAAAAACCTGAATCAGCCTTCACTTTCTACTTTCACTGCTTTCCTTTCTACTTCATGTTCTCTGTTTACCTGAAATGAAGTTTAGTTCCTTAATGTCGCCTCTCCCATATATCAGTCTTAAAATGGGAATGTATATGAAAGCATTAACCTCTTTTAGGAGTGTCCTCTTAAATTCAAGGTTGCCTTCCTTTTAGAAAGGGCCAACCTCAGCAGTAAAATGTTCTTCTCTTGGCCCTGATGAGCTGTGTTACAAATTAATCCCTCTCTCCTCCCTTTCTCTGTTATGCTGGCAAAGGCTCAGGCAAAATCTTGGCCCTTCCATGAGGAGGGACACACTCCATCTGCTTGTTTGAAAACTTGGTTTCCATTTGCTGGGCTCAAAGTTCACTGTGGAAAGAATAAGGGAAGAGTTCAAGACATGGGGAGGAGCCAAGTCAATATGGCTGGGGATGATGGGCATTTTATTCCAATTCATGACAAGGATCTGAGATTGGGGGATATCTGAGACAGACAGTAAACTTAACCTGTTGTTTATTAAACGCAGTTAGTTTTCCAAATCTTTTATCTTCTTGATGACTATGCCACAATTATAAGGGGGGGGGGGAGACACACAAATACCAAAATAAGTGCAATACACTAAATTCCTCCAGCAAGGAGGGGGCCAAGGTTTCTAAGCACAAGGAAATCCATCTGGTCATCTTTTGCAATCAAGGAAACTCCACAAAATATGCCGTCTTTCCCATTTATACATCTCCAGCCCAAAAAGTATCTGCAAATCCTAATGCTACCTTGATCAAGTGCATTAGGCAAAAAGCAAGGGGGGAAAAAGTTCATAGCATACATATATGTTTAACGAAGCAAAAGGGGAGAAAAAAGAGGGGGTTGCTAGGAATCCTAGAAATTCTCAAATGGAGACTGAGCTCAAGCAGACTCATCTAAACCTAGCAATTAGGATATAATGAGTGTTTTTGAACATGCACAAAGGAGGTTCGCCACAGCCACGGGGCTTCCAAGTCAACAACAGCGTCAGGTAGTTTGCTTGCTGAAAGAAACTCAAAGTAGCAGGGGTGTGCGCCTTTTCGGCTCCCCCCCAAAAAACCCGGGAAGTTTGGAAACGTCTCCCTTTCACTTTCCTGCAAGCCTCCGCTTGCCTAAAAATATGTCTTTCCCTCCCCTCCCCTCCCCTCCCCCGGTTCGGGTCTCGTCAGCAACCCCCAACAGGTTCTTGCTCGGCTGCCTGAAAGCTCCTTAAGCGGAGGCCGAGCAATTCCCCCCCCTCTTCCCGCCACTCTCCCTGCGGGCTCGGAAGCATCAAAACTATGTCATCGTCCCAGGACGTGCGCTGCCTTTCGTTGCAACCGCTCTCTCGGTTGCCCGGCTGCTTTTCGGCTGCTCTCCCTCTTCCCAAGTCCTAGCCGTCCGACCTCGTCAGCAAGCTCAGTTCTCGGCTGGGAGAGCCAGGAACTCGAGGAGGACGTGACCCAGGCAGTTTACTACCTGCCCTTCGCGCCGCCTGCTTCCATAAGCTCCGCGTCTGCCCGCGGGAGATGACAGGGAAGGGAGGGAGAGAGAGAGAGACAGAGAGAGGGGGGGAGAGGGAGGGAGAGAGAGGGAGAGGGGAAGAGAAGGGCGCCCACCGCCTCCCTTTCCCGCGCCTGCCGCAGCACCAGCACTTTGCAGCCGCTCGCCCGCCCGCGCGCCCCTCGCCCGCGCTGGCTGCAGGGCGAAAGCGCGTGGCCTTCCGCCCGAGGAGGTTACCTGTCCTATATTGATGTAGCCGTACTTGCTCGCTATCCGGTTGGCTTCTTGGAGCCCGCCACTTATCCTCACAGCCCAGTGGTTGGTGTACAAGCGAGTCCTGCAGGCGGGCAATAAGAAACCCATCAAGAGAAGGAGCAGGCAGAGAAAATCTCCTCCGCTTCGGACACCTCCGCAGCAGCAGTTGCCCTTCCAGATCATCTTCTCGGCGCTTTATCTACCCCCTCCACTAACAGAGGCAGCTGGAGGGGAAGAAAGGAGAGAGAGAGAGAGAGAAATCTCCGGCGGGTTTTTTTAGGCGAAACTTTCTCCCTTCTTTTCTTCTCCTTCAGGACTTCTTCCAAGGCTCTCTCTCCCCGTTCTCCTCCGGGCGTTTCTACCAACGGCGGCAGCGGCGAGACTTCCCAAAAGTTACCTCAAGAAGGAAAGCCAGAAAGAGTCCGGAATCAGCGCATTGAATCTCCCGAAGCGCTGAAGTGACCGGAGCATGGAAGGAGGCAGATTTCTTCCTCCCAGCTTCTCAAACGGGTTCGAGGCGTCGGAAAGTTACGAATCGGTCTCCCTCCCCAGCGCGCCTCACACTTTCCTCGGCTTCAGCCTCTTTCCTTCAGCCATGGAGAAGGAGAAGAGCGGATTCTTCCCTTCTTTCTCGGGGCTTCCCTCTCTCCTTCAAGCTTGAGTTCCCCTCTGCCTTTCTCCTCCTTCCTTCCCCCCCGCCCTCCTCGCTCTGCTTTCCACACTTGTCCAGAGCAGGAACAGCAGCAGCAGAAACAGCGGCGGGCAGTGGGAGTCCTTGGCAGTCCAGCGCTTGAGTTCAGTCAGCCTCGGTAACCTCCCTCTCCCCTCCTTTTCTCTCTCTCTCTCTCTAAGCGGGGAACGCGAGGAGAAATGGCAGCGGCAGCGGCGGCAGCAACCACTCTGCACAGAAGAGATTCCAGCGGTCTCTGAGAGCATGCTCGGTCCTAGCGCTTCCCGATTCCCCTTCTTTGGGGAAGATGTCAGCAAGTCGAAGGGAGAGAAAGAGGGAGGGAAGGTAGCCAATCACTTAATCCAGGGGGTGGATCTGCCTCGTCCAGAGCAAGGACCTGGAGCCCAAGCGTGCTGGCGACCATTTACCTCGGGATTCCGTGGGGGAAGCGTCGCCACCATCGACCTATCAACTGTAGCATTTATTTATTTATTTCATTTATTTTTAATGCACTGGATTTTTGTCCTGCTTTTATTACTTTACCAGGTAACGCAAGAACACAAACATTCGCGATGCTCTTCCTCGTTTTTTTCTCTCACAACAACTCTGTGAGGGAGATTGGCCCAAAGTCATTCAGCTAGCTTTCATGCCTAAAGCTGGACTAGAACTCTGAGCCTCCTAATTTCTAAACCAGCATGTTAACCATTACACCAAACTAGCTCTTAATTATTTTTAGTGGGACTAACAAAGAATCAGTCTTTTTAGATAACTTAAATATTCTCATCTATCAATCCTCTGAGATGGATGGATGGATGGATGGATGGATAGATAGATAGATAGATAGATAGATAGATGATTGATAGATAGATAGATAGATAGATAGATAGATAGATAGATAGATAGATAGATGGATGGATGGATGGATGGATGGATGGATGGATGGATGGATGGATGGATGGATGCTTGCTTCATAGTGTCCAGATAGTGGTTCTTGCAGTAAAGCAACAAATTTAACTGATGGCTCTTGTTTGTTTATCATATTTTTAACGTCCTGCTATTAGAATACCAATAAAGAAATGTCTTAGGAAAAAGCAATATAACAAAATTAACAAAAGCCACTTGCTTCCTTAATTTTTTTCAACTAAATTATATCAAAATTAGCTAGATGTTGGGATATCAGAAGGCAGCATGAATCAAAGAAGTTATTAATGAATTTGATGCTTAGATCAGCATTTTGTTTAAAAATGTTTGAAAATATCTACTCATGTAATCAACTGACATGCCAATATTTTCATAATTGGCTTAAGCATATTTTCCCTTATTTAGATAATACCTTTAAATGCCATTGTAGATAGTATGGTATGGTATGGTATTGAGCCACTGAGCTCTAGTGGCTCAATCATTCAAACGCAATACTGCAGTTTAACTTTGTCCACAGTCTGGGGTTTGATTCTGACAGGGCTTGAGGTTGAACACTTCCATCCTTTGAAATTGGTAAAATGAGGACCCAGATTGTTGGGGACAATATGCTGACATTGTAAACTGCTCAGAGAGTGCTGTAAAGCACTGTGAAATGGTATATAACTCTAAGTGCTATTGCTGTTGCTATTGTTCCTTCCAGTTCTAATCAGCATGGGATTTTTTTCTAAGAAACTCTTGATGTTTTAGAATAACCCTAGATCCAAATGATAATCTGAAATGAAATATTCATTCACATTTTAAGTAACATAACAGAACTCTATTCATACTGTTACCATTTTCTTCAAGGTATTAAAAATGAAAATGAAATGAAATAAAGAAAACATTGAAAATACTATGGATATTTTAATGATCTACCTATGGCTGACTAGCATTATATCACTCAACTTGGAGCAAAGTGACTTCAGCTGAATTTCTAAACTGTGGATTTGGGCTAGCAGGATTTCTTCCTTTGAACGTGGTTTGACTGGTTTTTCCCTTATTTTCCTTCTGAAAGTGTAATAAATATAATGGGTATAGTGGTGAACTTTATTCAATTAGGAGACTCAACAGATTTTTGTTTTGCTTTGATCTCCCAGCACTTGCAGGGCTCTTTCTTTAATGAAGAGCCAGAGGAGCTTCCTCCCTAATTTGCCTCATTAATATGGAAAAGCAGGGTGGGTCCCTACTTCTTTTAGCCAGGATGTGGGTGATGTTTTTAAACCTGATGCAGCCATCTTTTCTACATTTCGCTGTGCTGTTCCTAAATAGCCAATGAGTCCTGGGCAGCAGCCTGTGGTTGGAGAGAGGGCAGGAACATTAACCACAAACAGGGCAAGATTTTTAAAAACTTCCTAAAATTCCTTTCTCTTCCATCTACAGTACAGATTTCATCTGCTCTCATTTGAGTAGCAAAAGCAAACCAAACCCCCAATCGATTATCAATCCTTTCCCCCGCAAAAAACTGGAATGGGCTTTATTCCAGAATAGCATTTATATAGTGATGTAGTTTCTAACATCTGGGTTTTTTTACCTGATAGTGTCTAGTACATAATAATAATGCATTGGTTTACCTGAGAATCTTCCTCCTCTGATGCTACCGTTTCACCTTCTACTTTAAAAAAAAACTCTGTAACTTTCCCACAAACTGTTGGGCTCCCTATTTCCCAAGCAAGTTACCGCAGTACATTCCCAGACATCATAATACCTTAGTTCCATAGACACAGCTCCAGAAACCCTTTCACCAAAACCCTTGTTCCTACTTTTCTGTTGTTTTTAATCATTCTCCAGTTCTTGCTCAACTGTGAGAGAATGCCTCTCTTCAGGGAATTCTTTTACTGTAAAAACACATTTCACATCTATGTTACCATGCCAATTTTTAAGAGAAAAACATTCACTTTGAACCCATAATTGTTCAGAACTATATTGGGGGGGGGGGGGTTGTTGTCAATGTTTTGCATCCCTCTAGCAGCTGGTAGGGGAGAAAGAGGTGGGTGAGCCCAGTGGGGCCTTTTATAGATTTATATAGCTTCTGTGGTAAGACAAAGACTAGTCCTGAGTTCATATGCTGATTTACCATAAAGAATCTTCAAATACGCTTTTTACAGTATTTATAGCATGTATTCCCATCCACCCTTCCATCATCAAGAAGGTTCTAAGAGGTGATTCCTTTTCTTTAGGAGAATCCAATAAGAAAACATATCCCACCTCCAGAGGTCAATGTTAATCACATAAATAGTAGCGTACAAATAGATTATAACCTCAAACATCTAAAAAATATTGAATTCAATTGGAATGAATTCTTCAATTTTTACTGTGGGGAAATTCTGAACTGAACAATGTCTCTAAAAGCGTAGTACATTTCAGTAGTAAATCAATTCCCCTCTTCTCTTGCAAATACTCTCACTGTACAAGTAATCCTCAATTAACAACAATTTGTTTAGTGATCATTTGAAGTTACAGTGCTGCTAGAAAAATACTGACTTATGACGTGTCCTTGCACTTATGATCATTGCAGCATCGTCTTAGTCGCTATCCGAGCTCTTGGTAACCAGCATGTATTTACAATGATTGCAGTGTCCCAGGGTCATGTGATTGCCATTTGTGTCCCAGACAGCGTCTGACAAGCAAAGTCCCTGGGGGAACCTAGATTCACTTAACAACCATGTGGTTGTCTTAATGACTGTGTGAAAAATATAAAATCATAAACAGCTACAAGGTGACTCAGTTAGCAACCACCTTGCTTAGTGATGGAAGTTCCAGTCCAATTATGATTCTAGGTTGAGCATTACCTGTAATTTGTATAATGTCACTTGACAGGTCTTCTTTCAGGCTCCCTCCTAAATTAAATCTCCAATCTAGTTCTGGTAACCCTCCAAACCACAACAGAATTACTGGGCAATTCCATAAGAGGAGGAACTTCCATCTCCTCATGCTCCTCATTTGCCAAGCTGCCAAGTCACAATCCAGAATTTTTTTTTGCACAAAGCCTCTTGCCTTGTTTCCTTTACGTCTTGCTCATGGATAGCCTTTGCCAACAGGGAGGAAGGATTGTCCCAGTTCTGTTAGCTCTAAATACCCTTACTATGTTCTTTCTCTCTCCTGTCTCACCTGCCCCACCCTAACCAAAGCTTGCATATATCATACATATTTCAAAGTATATGTGTGCGTATTTTTGAGCAAATGCTTTGTCTTGCCCAAATCAGCTTATTTTTCCACCATTTTATCCCCTTTTCACTACCTGACCTACTTATGGCTAGTTAAACAATAACCAGAAGCCAACAGGTCTCACAAGAAAGACAATCCAGTTCTTATTTCTACATTCTGCATTTTATCTTTTCTTTTCTTAAATTTATTTTTTCTTGGCCTGTACCACCTATACTTCAAACACTCAATGCAAATGTATAGATTAAATGTATACTCAAAATGATGAAGGTTTAAGAAACCAGAGATCACTTTCTAGAGACTACTGTCTAAAACAGGAAGCAGATAGTCTTTAGGTGATGGGGATTATATTATTACTATTGTCATTGTTGCATCTACAAATGTACCTACAAAATAGAAAATAGAATGCAATTCATAATTAAAAGAATAATGTTCGACTGCCAACCATGTCAAAAAGACCAAGATGGCAGTTGCAATAATGTGATCAAAGCCCAGCTTGATTTTACATATTTTATAAAAATACATCAAGGAATTGATAGTGGCATAATAACAGGCAATCATACTCTGCACAAACATTATTTTGGAGAAGTTGTATGTAGATGTATTAAAAAAATAAAGATGCTCCTTTGCCTGAATGCTGTCCTGTTGATTATGTGAAGTTGTGTGTGCAGTTTTGGGGATAATGATATAGAATTGGGTTGCTACTGCTGGTTTTTGCCCCCCCCCCAAACTTTTAATTTTTCTTATGGGCTGGAATTCCTATTCCACTTTTAATGAGTCATGATCCTTATTTATTTCTGAGCCTTGAAAAGAGGGTTCTCTTTTGAATTGCTATCAGGGCTCAGAAATAAATAAGGAATATTTATGTATTGGAATATGTATTGGAATAATCTAACCTGTAAACCTGATCCTTTCAGAAAAGTGTGTTCTTGAAAATGTAACATAATCTAACAACAACTGGATTCCAAATCCATATGTCTTAAGAGTTATATGAGGCCAAGCTCTAGTCCTGTTTCCCTCCTTCCATTGTGGTGTTGTAGTGCATTTGCACCCAGAAAAATATGGCATACTTCACTTAATCGTCCAGGGAAAAATTGAAGGAAAATGTGGTCCAGGAAGAAGAACATCATGACTTCAAAACCTAAGGGACTGGTTTTGACAAAGCTCAGCAGCACTTTTTCGTGTGCCTGTTGACAAAAATATGATTGCCGACATGATCACTAATGTCTGATACGGATATGGAACAAGAAGCAGAAGCAGGAGCAGGAGCAGGAGCAGGAGAAGAAGAAGAAGAAGAAGAAGAAGAAGAAGAAGAAGAAGAAGAAGAAGAAGAAGAAGAAGAAGAAGAAGAAGAAGAAAAAATAATACAGTTGCCTTTAGGACTGATATCTGACCAGAACCCCTAATATAAATAATTCTTTCAGATGCTCGGGTAAATGTTTCTAATTTAAACATGTGAAAAAGGACAAGTATTACATTTTTAATTGATAATTAATATAAGAATTCAGATGTATCTAGATTCAATCTGACACACCTTTTAAATTTAAGAACAGTGATTTGGACGGAGAGACAGCTTGGACTGAAATATATGTTGAGATCTGCATTTGCATGTTAGATTTTCCTGGAAAATATTATGTATTCTTGAGGTAAAGTTATTGATTGTTCTGTATAGGTTAAAAGAACACTCAAATTTTCATGTATCTGTAGGTTTTCATTTATAGAAAAAATAGTACCTGCCTGGCAGATTTTCAAGGGGAAACTGTTGAGCATACATAATTGTCCCACATCTCAACCCCATGGCTTACACTAATGTGAGATCACACATTATGTCAAGTCTCATGTACAGCTTGATCTTTGTTTAACCTTGTTCCAACCATTACTGACTTTGGATTTTAGGGATTTGCTGATATGATGGGAAGACTAAGTGAACTTTCAAGGGTCTGCTGTAGCTTTGATGTAATGGGAAAACTAAGTGACTATAATCAACATATAGATAGCAAACATGCCACAAATGATTGACTAGTCTCATCCAGCAGATGAAAAGAAAAGCAATAACCAAGTAGAAGGCAACACCCCCCCTCCAAGCCCCTCTTAGAAGACTCCACTGTTTTTCTGAGTCATGTTTTCTCTGCAAATGTCTACACAGAAACATCTACAATGAGATTGCAGAGCCTCACATATGATCAAAACAAGGTTCAGTACAGCAAACAGATAAACTGGAATACCACAGGATTTACAGCTACTTCTAAGTAATCACAAATGTTTTTAATTAATCTGGGTTGTTAATGATTAAACAGTTGTTTCTTTCAGTTCTTTATAGTCCTATTACATTTAAGGCTCTATCAACAGAGTTTTCAGTCTAGAAGCAATACAAATTGGCTTAGGTTAAACAAAACAGCAAACCATGATTTCTCAATCTAAGGAAAAAAAACTGCCACGTTTGTGCACATTCTCTTCTCTTAATTTAAAAGGGAAGGAAATTTAAAGCTTCTTGACATGTGTTATAGTGTTTATACTTTTGTCTGGTACAATGTGATTTTTAGAAATATTTGTAGCTTTATTTGCAATTTATAAATCACACTTTTCTAAAGTAAATGAAATACAATATTAGAGATGAAAATATTCAATGAATGGAAACTTTAAATTTCTATGTGACTACATCAATTTAAAATTTTATTTCTGTTTTTCAAATGATACTTACTAAGCAAGCTATGGTTCATTGTCCCATGTAATTAGTATCTCTTGCACTAAACAGAACTATTAGACTTATCTGCGATGTTTCCCTGGATAGTTTATATAGCTTTTTGTGCATATGATTGATTTTGGACTTTCATAGATTCAGATGAAATAATTGTCTATTGACAATTACTTTGTCATGGATTATTGTCCAATAATACTGTATGCACTACTGATTGTATAGTGGAATTCCTATGCTGTTATCACACTGACCATCTGTATCCATTAGAGAAATAAGACAATTAATTGAGCAACTGAAGCCCAATAACATCCCTGTTGGTGATCTTATTCCCAGTGAGATTTTCAAAAATAACATTGATTATTGGGATCCAGTTTTCCCCCCCAGTATTTTGCATTTTTTTGGCAATAACACTCATATCCCAGAAGACTGGAGCCCAGCTATAACAATCCCAATCTATTAAAAAGGATAAAAGTAAAATTCAGCAAACTACCATGTAATCAGTCTGGTGAAAGTAATCAGCAAAATCTATGCTAAATGTCTACTTGAGACATTATATGGATTGAAGATAACGGTATCCTAACTGAAGAACAGGTAGGATTTAAACTAGGGAGACCTATTACAGACTAAATGATCATAGCAGAATACCTCCTATGAGATGGGTGTCAAACTCGCAGTGTCACATTAGTGTTACATGATGTTTTGCAACATTTTTCCCTTTCGCAGAGCTGGGGTGGGCATCACAGGTGAAATCCACTTACGTTTGCTACTAGTTCAGTAGCAATGTAAGCATGCACACAAACTGCTGTGCATGTACAGAGCGTCAAAAACAGATGTGATGACGTCCAGGTGGGTGGGCGGAGCCCGCTACCAAGTGCCTGCGAAGGTAAGCAAACAGCAAGGGGGCAGAGAATCCAGTGTGCCACATTGTTCAGATAATATAAATCATGCATCACAGTTGATTGTCAGAAAAACCAGTTTGCCTGAACCGGTTTCATTTTTTGACTACCAGTTTGGGTGAACTAGTAGAATTTTTACAATGAGTTTGGGCGAACTGATCCGAACTAGTAGCATTTCACCCCTGTTGGGCGTGGCCTGCGCATGACACATCCATCCCAACAATTTGACACCCTGTCCTAGGTGAAGAATATTCTTATTGCTCCAAACAGCAGCTGTTATAGAACTTAGATCTCTGTGTGATTCCATATTGAGAAAGCTACTGTGGAAGAAGCTGCTGCCTACCAAAACAACAATTACTTTTAGTGATATATAAATTCTATAGTAATACTCAGCGTTAGACATGGTCCAGAAGGCAGTTAACTAACTCAATCATTACAGCATGAGGAAAGAAAGGATATACCTTTGCTCCATTACTTTTTAAACTTTTACATAAATTCAGTTACAGACCAGCTCAGCAAAGCAACTTTTATCCTCCAATGCTAGCCAACACTTTCAATTCTCCTGTATTCTAACAATGTCATTATTCTGTCACTTTCTGTGGTAAGGATGATAGGAGTTCTTGGAAGCTTTGCTCAATACTGTGGAAAAGAAAAATAGATGATAAAACAGAGGGTTTCATAATTTGAGTTTTTAAAATTGGTCATGCAAATCCTCCAATGCATTTCAAATGCAGCTTTAAGATTAGAAGCAGGAATTACAAAGATAGAGGCCAAGATTTAGATTGTTATATTCAGCTGTGAGCTGAAACTATTGATTTACTGAACCAGCCTGACATTTCCGGTTAATAGAAGTAACTTCCAATATCCCAGGAAGATATCCATCATAGAAAAACTGGAGGCCTATGGCCTTATTCTCTAATGAGGCAATACAAACACAGGGTATGTTTAGGCAAAAAAGATCACAAAAGGAAAGGATCCTTTCACACAGGGTGTCAAGAAGATATTAGCTCAGCACCAAGGTAACATAGGTCTTGGAGATTGTTTTTACCACAAGGAAGCTCATTATTGCCAAACCCTAGTAAATCAGATATCATAGAACATTTGTTCTGGCTAAAATATTCCTTTCAGCAATCATTGATGGTAAATACAAGGAAATCTTTTCTACAAACAAATTTTGCCCTGTGATTCCAATGCCATTGAGGATGTACAGCATGTTCTGTTGTATTGTGATTTCAAACTTGCATGATGTACTAATTCAGCCCTCATAAAAGAACTTCTAGGAAGAGGTGATCGTTGATATGTCTCTGTTATTTATAATGTAGCCATTTTTGTCCTCATTGCCATTAAGTTGAGGCAGAAAACATTATCTAATAAAATTGTGTGTGTGTGTGTGTGTGTGTGTGTGTGTGTGTGTAGACAGATAGACAGACACACTGTGTGCATGTGCTGGTCACAGATAGCAATAAATTTACCCTCCCACCCATCCACCTGTATGCTGATTAACAGTAGTGGAGTTTAACAGATTAACAGAAGTCGAGTTTAGCAATTAGGAGTTTAAACCATAGAGTTAGTAGAATTAGCAGAGCCATGAAATATAGTGAGTCTAACCCTTTGCATGTTGGAGGAATTGCAGAGTTACTGTGGGGAAAATGGAGGAGGGAATATTAGGTATCTTCACCATATTGAATTATTTATAAAAATAATGAAGATAAATACATAAATATCTAGCAGTCTACTTCAATATAATTACAAATGAAGCTCACGCCATAAGTAATTGAAACATCTCAATGTTCTGTAGTTTTACCTCAGAGGGCTATTTTCCTGTCCCCCAATCCTTGTTCCTCATCTCAAAACTCATTTCAGTTTGTCTGAATACTTCAAGTATAGTCTCTGAAGCTAAGCATAGTTCTATGGCTGTGCAAACCTTCAAATAAATGATTCATTTTGAAGAAAATTATTCAATCCTTTTGAACTGGATCCTTGAATCACATCTTCAAACCAAGAGATTGAATCAAATCAAGGACCTTTTTAATGATGACATAAAAATGATGCTAGCCAAGTCACGAAGTCTCAAAAACTGTTACAGATTTCTTTCCTTACAAGGATAACACAAACAGTTGAGAATTGAGTGGTATGATAGGTTCTCTGATACTTATTTAGTCATTGGCTAGTAAGTTTTATGTCCTCTGGAAATCCTTCCCATAAGAGTATGCTGTTCATCTCTTAATGTGTCCGAGATTTTTTTGATACTTTATTCAGTCAACTTTATTATACGTATAATAGACTTTGTTTATATCGTGATTGCTGAGAGCTGTTTACATCATTGTCTTTGATGTACATAGTATGTAATAGTGATAATATATTTCTCAATTTAAAAAATAATAAATTTGCATAAGCAGCTTAAAATGCTTTAATTCCAAGAGAATTTTAAATCTCAAATTGTGTTGTATTTCAATGTCAGATTTAAACTAAATCATGCCAGACTTAAATTGAATTGTGCTAAATCTTAGATGGTTAATACAGATCAAGTTCTTCTCAAATATTTTTCTGAAAAGAGGATTTATTATTCCAATGGGAGTCTTATTATCTACTATGGAAGCAACCCAATAACAATAGCCTAAATTAATTTTGTTAACTTTCTTAACTAGCCCACTTTCTGATAAATGCATTATTTCTAGCTCCATAGATATTTCTTTTTCCTGTTTTTGATAACATTTGTTCTCCTTCATCATTATCTACATTCCAAGATCCAATAATGGATAGATATTAGGACAAATTATCTTTTTTTCCTCCCTTGCCACAGGATGTAGCTCAGTTGACCAAAGACATTTAAATTTATTCATGTAGCAGACTTCAACTATATATCTCTATTCAAATTTCATTGCAATTCTGCTGCCACTTTTTACATTTACCATGAGAAATCTTACTATCTTATTGGAAAAGATTGACCCAAAATAAGAATGAAGTTCTGTTTCTTTTTCAAAAAATGGTAACCTCATTTAGCAGCTAGTGTACTTCTCCATTTATATTTATGGTACAGAAATAACCCTACATGCCATGCTTTTATCAACAATTGTCTCTATTAGGCTCTTAAGATCATGTTCCAATTGACCATAAGATTTTAATGAACCTGAAAATTTATAAAACCATGATATACCTGCAGATAATATGCAGATGATTACTAGCATAAGTTCACTGAACATATAAAGGGAACTTTCTGGCAATTTGCTGTTCTTGTTGAGTTTTCTGGATCAGTTGGGCGATACAGCTGTCTTCCTCAGGAACTTCTGTTGTGTTAAAGCATTGAGTGTAATTCTACAAATGTAGAATCCATCTAAATTAATGAACTGTGCAATTCTACTGTTTTCTTAATGGCGGTTGAATTATTTATATAAAAATGAAAAAATATCGCCAAGCTATTTCCCGAGGGAATTTTCAGGTGTTCTTTATTGCCACCCATTCTTTCAGAATAAGAAAGAACTAGTTTGATGAACTTTACCTCTTTAATGGTACAGCCCCATCCATTATGATTTAAAAGTAAATCTGACTATGTTTAAGAGAGTTTGCTCCAAAAAAAATTAAATTTAGCTTTTGAAACATTCATTACATATCATTAAGATAACTATGTTAAATGGAACTAAAAGGGTAAGAGAAGCCCTCATATAAAGGCCACAAAGAAAACAGTCATAAAAAAGTATTTAATAAAGAAAGCTTGGGTTACTGATTCTATGTCTTTGGATTTTGTGGTTAGATTATGTAATCTGCACTGATGACTTTTTCTTTTACATTCCATGATGATTTATCCCTTTATTTGGTTTAGTTTGAAACACTATGTGAAAAACTTCAGTTTGAAAATATCACTATAACATAGTTTTCTTTTAAAAGGAGAACTGGTTTTCAACTCCATTCACCAACATGACAAGTTTCATCTTTAGACCATTTTGCCTGAGGCTGTAGTGACTTGTTTTCTTCTAAAATAAAAAGGACTTTTGTATTGCTCTGGAATAGAATTGTAATATCTGGGCTTTGGTAATTCTAAGGTAGCAATCCTATGCACAACTTTGTAAAGTAAGGGAAACTGAAAAACAGTACTTTGCCCCAAATAATACATAAATGATTGTTCCATGGGAGTTTGGAGAAACAAAGGATCTTTTATTAAACTTACTTCTTGGATGCCTTATGTGGCTTGTGTGATGCCAGTGTACCTAGTGTTGTCTCTCTTGTTGCCCACTCAGTTCTTATTTTAATTATAAAATAATTGTTATTTAACTAACACATACCAGAGCAAAGCGCAGGGTCCACTATTTGCAGTCAAAGGTTTGTGCTCCAAATAGACTCAGGTGCATTCTTAGAAAATAAAATAACAGATGGCTGCAGCCCAGTACTTTGGCAATATGCCCAGAATTTTCCCAGGAAAAAAAAGAAAGAAAGTAAACTACTGTAGGTGATAGAGAAATTCCTGGAAAGCTAGAGCAGGCTGCAGAGAGCAGACTCACCAGGTTACCTTTAAGCTACCTGGATACTGTGTTATTAAAACCTGAAACCATAGAAGAAATTTTATTGACATGCATGTAGCATGTTTTCAAAATCCCAATTCTCTTCACCAGTTCCCCCAAATATGGGGAATCTGACTTGATGTTTTTGACAACAAATGTGCTTTTTCCCTAAGAGGTAATTGGATTTCTGATTTTTCTCTTAAGGCATTTCACACCCCATCCAAGAAGCCTCTTCAGCTCTGATTGGATGGTGGGGAATGGAAAGATTTATAGTCCTTGAAGACAGCTGGTAATTTGCATTCTTTTAGCAAGTTGTTAAGGCCATGGGAGGTTTATCTTTGTCATCAGGGTCACCTGAGTGATGCAAATAGGTGTGGGGCAGAGGTGGGCTGCACTTACTTTAACAATGGGTTCGCTAGTTGTGAGCGTATGCTCCTTACTTATAAGAAAGAAGCAAGTACTAATATCTAATCACTGAATGAATAAATATTATTTTTCTAAGAGAAACGGAAAAAGATAAGAAACAATTCATATTTACTGGAGAAACTTTTCTTCCCTGTTTTCTGTCTTCTACCATAGTGAAAAGCCATTAATTTGATTTAATTAATCAATAAGCTACCAGGACAATTCCACATATCAAATTTATCCTTCTGAACTTGTAGATTTTAAAGGGAAGAGATGCTGGTAGTTTGATGAGAAGCTTAAAGCTTTGTTGAATCTTTTTTTTTCATTACTCTCTGGCAGTATTTCTATCAGTTGGATGCATTTTTTAATTACTCTCTGCAGTATTCCTAGTAACTAGATGTATTTTCTGCTCGCAAATAGTGGGACTGTTACGATTTGATGACAGTTTGTTGTTTCACATTCTGAAGTAGGAAAGAAAGAATTAGTCCTTTACCATATCATTGCACCTGTGGCAATAGTCTCAGACTAAAATATATTTACAGTGAGATTGCTTTTATAATAGAATAGCTGTCTTTCCTGGACAAGGTAATGTTAGTTTTATTTACCCATTAAGCAAAGAAATCTTCCTGGGCTCTGTACCAGAGTGAAGAAGGGAAAATATATTGTTTATGTCAGAGAGAAATTATCAGTTTCTAAGCCACTGATTTTTTTTTAATGGCATGATCGTTATTCTTGTCCCTAATCAAACAATGTCATATTTTAAGAGTTTTATTTTGTCTGAATGCGTATGCTTTTCAGGATAGAACTGATGTACTAGGAAATAAATATAAGGCATGTGAGACCAAAACCATTTTTTTTACAAACCAAGAATATATTGTAAACAATTTGCCCATTGCAGTCTGCTTTGTGCTAAGTTTAATAGCCATATAGAAGATATAAATAGAGTAGGACAGAAGCACCAAGGGGGATTTTAACAAATTTTAGTAGGAAAAAGTTTTGCTCCAGGATACAGTCAAGTTGTGTCGATATGTTATTAGAGAGCTTTTTCCATCATCCCAAATCTAGCAGAGGAAATAAGAAATACTAATCATTAAGTGGATCAGTTATAGTAGAAATGTGAGAGCAATTTGTCATGATGCTGAGCTATGAGATAACAGGATGCTGGAGGGGTACAACTGGAAGTAAAAAGTGAAAGTTAGCTAGGGAGAGGGGGCTAAGGGAAAAGGGGGGAGCAGCAAGAATACGGTGTGTACTTTCTTTTGTGTATATTGATCTCTACATAAGGATTGCAGGGAAAGGGGAAAACTAGCCAGAACAACAAATCAATTCCAGGAAATGGGAAAGGAGAAAGGTCAGTGCTACTTTGGCTAGAAAATCATTGCCATAAAACTATGGTCCATTGACAAGGTTGGAAAGGTCCTAGTTAATTATGTTGTCCATTCCCTACCCAGGGCAGGTATCTGATATCCAGCCTCCTGACAGATAGTCTGATTCTATTTAAATATCTGCAGCAAAGGAGAATCCACCACTGCGAAAGGCATTTTGTTCCACTGTTGAATCAAACAACTCTTTGTTAAAAAAAAAAAAAAACTTTCCTGGAAACCAAGCTAAATCTTTTTTTTTATAATTTAAACCTGTTGTTTTGTCTCCTGCCTCTGCCCCATCTTTTACAAACAGACCCTGAAATACTCCATGAACGCTATGAAGTCTCCTTGAAATCTTTTCTTTTTCATGCTAATGAAAAAAAATTGCAACTGTTCCTTATGTTTTTCTTTCTCAGATCTTGATCAATTTCCTCTAGATCTGTCCCAGTTTGTTATGGCCCATAGTGAGCAGCACAGACCCAATGCTTTATTTTTCATTTTCAAAAACAAAAGATTAATAATAACTTAAAAATCCCACCCTGATTCTAGGACAGTTGGAGGCCATTTTCAGTCTTTCTCCCAATGTTTATGGATGGAAATTCCCCTCAGCAGGTACCAATTCTACAAAGGAATAAGTTACCTCTTTGTCTTTCTCTCTGCTTTTATTTTGAGTCCCACCACATAGAACGGTTAATAGAGCTTCTGATGAAGGGGCAATTTTGATGGTGTCGCATTTATTTTGGCTCTAACCTACTGTTTGTTTTAACTCTGTTTGGTTGATATAAGATTTTGAATATATGGTCTGGGGAAGAACCTTAACTAGTTTTAGAGGTGAATATGCATTTTCCTGTATATTTCTTTATATTGAGGCCATCACCTATTCTGCAGCTGGAAAATTAAATTTCTACAGTTCAGTTAGAAATCAAATTAATCATAGAAATGTTTCACTTATTCTGGGTGAAAACCAAAGAAGCAATCCTATAACTCAGTAATCCTTATTTAACTTCTTGAGCATATAAGTAGGCAAGGAGAGAGACACAAATAAATACACATATGGGCATAAATGCATAGAAATTAATGCACAATCACATAATCATGCTTTGCTTCTTGCATAGTTTAAATTTGTTGTTTCCTCAATTCTTAGCATTTTATTGTAGTAAAGAACAAGGAAGGAGGTAAATTAATATTATTAGTCGAAAGCTCCTTCCTTCCTTCCCTCCCTCCTTCCTTCCTTCTTTCCTTCCTTCCTCTCCCCTCCTTTCCCCCTTCCTTCCCCTCTCTTCTTCTCCCCTTCCCATCCTCATAAGCTTACAATTTTATATTTTTCCTTTGACAGATACATTTTGCAATGAATACCTCATAGTGCCAAATAAAAAGTTATATTTTTCCATCACAAAATAATAATCTATTCAAATGGATTACATAAAATTACATAGGTTGTAGTTTTTCTTATTCTTTAACACAATTGCACACAATTTTGCAGGGTTGCTATTTTGCAGCCTGTTTTCAGATTTAGAAAGGCAGGAAGAAAGCCGAGGCACTTGTAAGAATTTCACTTGTAGTTTTTAGTACCCTAATTTAAGGCTGGCCTTTCAAATTAAAGATTCTGCAGAGAAGCTGATATCAAAGTAAACCATCAGCTGAGTGAAATTATAAGACACTGGAGCAATGAATGATAGTAAATGAAATGTTCTGAGTCCCATGTCTGGAGCTCAGTTAGATTTTTTTTTGCTGTGTTATGTTCCAAGAGAATGGTTCCAGAGGTGGGTTGCTGCCGGTTCAGCTCAGTTCAGCCGAACCAGTAGTGGAATTCAGGTCTAGGTCACAGAACCGGCAGTGACCCAGGCCTGACACGCCCCTGAACCAGTTCTCTGGTATCTTCTGCCATTGCCAGCATGGTTCTGCACATGCGCAGAGCAATTTTTAGTCAAATATGCATGTGCAAACAACACACAGCTGGCAAAGTGCAAAGTGTGCGCGCAGCGAACCAGTACTAACCGGTTCAGGAACCCACCCCTGAATGGTTCTATATATTTCTTACAGCTTGATTTTCTCAGGAAAGCTACACTTTTAAAGAATGTGCTTTTCATGTTTTTTTTAAGACTTGGTTTTTGCTGCTCAGGAACAGTGTTTGATGACAAAAGGGCAGAGTACCTGAGAGATCCTATGAAGGATGAAACAACAGACATGGTTGAAAAAGTTGAAACAGTTGGAAACAACATGCCTAAGTAAGTTGCATCCAGTCAGGCTCAAGTAGAGACAAAGAAGCAACTCTCAGAGAAACCAAGGACAAAGTTCAATAAAAGATATGGAAGAATGTAAGTTAGTGACCCAGCAGGGGGCAGCACTTAGCCAGCAAGACAAGGAAGCCCAGGACATTCCAAGTTGGATGGGTGAATGAAGCAGGACTAAGAGCTTATAAAGACATACAACTTGATTGTTTCACAAAGGCCTCAACTTCAGCTGAGACTGGGATTTATTTCTAGAGCATTTTATTTATTGTTGTATAACTCTATGACCTTTTTTGTGTTTTATATTCTCAATAAGAATCCTGTCAGGAAGGAGAATAGGGACAAAATTATGACATTCATCTTATAAAGGCTGGGATACTATGCTGACATTACTAGAAGTTGATTCATCATACTGAAGAAAGCAAGCCAGGATACTAAACTTAATAAGTATTCTACAATGTGGGTTTGGATTCCCAAATCACTTTCTGAAGGCTTAATACAAAATAAATTTAATAAAATACATGCATAATACATTAACTTTAATTAAATAGGTTGTAACATCAATCACAAAAATTGTTATTCCCAATATTTCTAGAGGTTTCGATTAGAGTTAGAATTAAATATTCTAAATAGTTTTATCTGTATTTGAGGTCATTGAGATCATCAGATTTATTTACGTTCAACTAAATTTATGTTTAAAAAGACTTTTGTGATCCCTTAGCTCTGTGATGGTGAACCTATGGCACATGGGCCACAGGTGGCAAGCAGAACCCATGAGGGCATGCAAGGCATTGCCCTGTCATGTCCAGTGCGCTGGCCAGTTGATTTTTGGGCTTGATTTTCGGACATTTTTCACCCTCTGGAGGCTTCAGGGAAATCTCCTGAAGCCTCCGGAGGGAGAAAACGACCCAACGGGCAACCCGGAAGTCCATCCCCAAACTTCCGGTTTCCGTATCGGGCCATTTTTCACCCTCCCCAGGCTTCTAGAAAGCCTCTTGAGCCTGGGGAGGGTGGGAAATGGACCTACCAGGTCTATTGGAAGTCAGATAATGGGCCATTTCCAGTCTCGAGAGAGCCTCCGGTGGACGGGGTGTGTGTGTCACACACGGATGTGCAGGGTGCATAGTGTGGTGGGACATTATATTATGGGGTGGGCATGCAAGTGCGTGTGATAGCACACATGTGCTTTTGGCACCCGAGGCGGAAAAGGTTTGCCATCACTTCCTTAGCTGCTTCAGATGCAGCATGGCATATTACAACTTAAAACAATTCAATGGGACTGTAAAAAGTTACTTCTGAGTAATTATCCTTAGGAATTGTGCTAAAATTGGAACTAGAAGAATCTATAGTGACTCATTGGGTGTTTCCATTAATCATTGAAGTATAGTCCAAGGAAATGACCTTTTTCATCAAATTATGACCTGTTCAGAAATATTTGCTTTTATAAAGTACTGAGTCTAACCCCAGGACCATTATTTTATAGGAAATTATATTTGACTGGAAGACTCCTCTGTCTACCAAAATCAGCATAGTCTGCACTGAAAGTCAATAATGGTACTTTCTTCTTCTGAAGAAGAAGAATAGAAGTAGCCAGTGTATATGCTTTAAAAATGTTTAATGTAATATTTGATTTGGCCTCAGTCCTGAAGCAGTGATCTTCTCTAAACAATAAAAAGTTGAATTGTTACTGTAGTTCTACACGGCTGCTAATATAATACATCTAACATTTTAATGGGCAAAAATCATTTCAATTGGCTCCAGGCCTGGCTATGGAGTGCTACTTTGGTAACCTTGACAGTCTTCTAAGCCAAACAACGTAAAAGCAAGCATTGTGGTACTAGATGACAAAAATATGCTCTCATGCGGTAACAGAAACATGTTACAGGCATGTTTACATGGGGAAATGTGCCTGCGATTTCCAATAGTTCAAGATGATGCCAAAGTCAACTCTTTATTAGACATCACCATGAACTGCCAAAAGGTTGACCGAAAGCACTAAGATATAATACGGTTTGTTCATTTTTGGTTTAGTTTTATGTCGGAGTTTGGTAAGCCATAGTTTATTTCTTGCAAGGAAATACAGAATCATGGAAATAGTTCCATATTAATATAAGGCATATAATAAAGGCTTAGTAATTTAATACTGTCAGCTAACTCTAACTCTGAACTTTCCAGAGAGTAATGAATATAAGCTGATCTGGAAATGCCTAGCGTTATGTAATTTTTATATTTTGCCACCACAAATTAATGCAATTAAATTAGTATTCCAGGCATGCAGCTAAAATCCATTGACGTGATGATGAAACTTGATATGAAAAGCAGGCTGCAAACTATTTTTTGCTATACAATACCATGAATCAACTCATTTGTTTCTGGCTTTGTGTTTCAAAGTTTCCAATTTTGTAGAGGTTACAAGAAGGATTGAAACACTATTTATGTCTAGAATAATTAACAGCGTCTGAGGTGAGCAGAGAAAAGACACACAAAGACATTGATGTATTAATCACAAAAAGTATGAATTAAAAGTCTGTGTTCATGCTTGAAAATGACTAGGAAGAAGCAACCATTTCACCTTGCAGGAAGAAAAGATGTTGCTACTTTAGGGAATCTATTCATTAAAGTTAATATGATTCTAAAAGTAGCACCTTTTTCAATCCCACATGGAAATCTGAAAAAGTAGATTCTTTAATGAACAACAGAAAAACAGAGGATGCTATGCTTAACTGAGGTTCAAAGCACTATTTCTGAAAGGTGCATATCACTAGTTAATTATGCTTAATGTCATTTCTTTTTATTCAAAATTTGCCATAAGTGGAGACTCTACTACAAGGGACTTTAGTCATTCTCACCCTCAGTTGACTTCAATAACTAGCCTCATGTAACCAAAGTAAACAAGAACCAAAATGGGATTTCACTTGCTTCTGATATAATTTTCGTGCTCTTATCCCTTGATCTATCATCTTTCCAGTATGTGGAATCCTCAGATACAGTAGAGGCAATGTCACTGTCCAGTTGAAAATAATTTGCTTTGCTTACTAACTGATCCTTTCCATATGCAGAGATGTTTTCTTCATATCTCAACACAAACAGGTGGATGGTGACACCATAAATCAATCTGGAAAGGATGCATCATGGAATGTAGTCTGGAGTGAAAGGAAGGGACGGTATTTTTTCCAGACAGCGAAGAGACAGCAGAATTTGGAATGTCTGGTAGGCAGGAAGAGGGCGAAGGTAGACCTCCCTAGCAATTCAGAGTATTGTTCTGACCTAGGCTTCCCCACAGTGGTGGGTTTCAAAATTTTTTAGAACCTCTTCTGTAGGTGTGGCCTGCTTTGTGGGAGTGGCTTGCTGGCCATGTGACTGGGTGGGAGTGGCTTGCTGGCCATGTGACCGGGTGGGAGTGGCTTGCCAGCCATGTGACTGAGTGCAACTGGCTTGGCAGTCATGTGACTGGGTGGGCGTGGCCAACTTGTAATATGTGGTGAAATTCACTTAACAATGCTCTTGCTTAGCAACCAAAATGTTGGCTCAGAAACTCTGGCATTTGAAGCACGCAAGTCTTAAAGCTATCAAGTTACAAGACTCTTATACCCCTAACCCTTTAGAAAAAAAACCCAGGGGCGTTCAAACTTGACAGCTTTAAGACTTGTGGACTTCAACTCCCAGAATTCTTCCTCTCGCTCTTCATCTTGATGATGTGCAGATGGCGGGGGGAGGGAACTGGAACCAGTTCTAAACGGCACTGTAGATTTGTGGAACCTCTTCTATAGAAGAGGTTAGAACTGGCAGGAACCCACCCCTGCTTCTCCAGCAGCAAGAAGCCAAGTTCTCATCCCAATAAACCCCTTTTATTTAATTTATAGTGAATTCCTCTCCACAAAGTCCCAGCCCACAGTCTTTCAAGATAGTTTACAATTACCAATCTTTATCAGGTTTGGAGAGTGGCCAGGCCTATATCTTTCAGATGCCGCAATGCTCAGCAAGAATGCAGGAATGAACTAATTTTCTCCTGCAAGCAACCCTTCCCTTTCGCTCCTCTTTTATTCCCTATGAGAGGAGCCACTTCACCATCCACCTGGCATTACTCCCAAATTGACCTTTGTTCCTTAGCTATTCTCTTTGTCTGGCAACTCTGTGCATGCGCACACTGGGAACAGGCTCCAGCTATTCATCTGCCTCACTGATGTCTGAATCCAAAGGCAGCTGATAACTGTCAGATGGCTGTGGCCCCATCTCTGCCTCTGATGCAGAGCACTCATCAGAGCCTTCCCCAGAGTCCAGGACTGGCCCATGTTCCTCCCCAACCTCCTCACTATCCGAATCTGCTGCCAGCTCCATTGGCCACTAGCAGGTCACAACAAGTATATCTATAATTAATACACATAATTGCCTATATAATAAAGGACTACTCAGAAGTAATTTCACATGTCATTATTGATTCTTTGGCCATGACAGGGTGTGTTCCAGTGATATGTCAAACAAGTGAAGATGATACTTGTTATGTGATCAGAGCCTTCTGCTTCTCCCTGATTGCTGATATCACACTCAAGTACTTTGAAACTTTGATCATGGAAGTAGAACTGTCTTTTTGACTTTTTTGACACTGTCTCTTTCTCTCACCCCACTAATATCACTATTATTATCAGTAATAGCAGACCTGCCATCTAACCAAGAAAAAAACATGGTCAGAATTCATTCGAAGATGAATGATGGAATGCAAATAATGAATGAAATATGATATCATTGCTAGATATCCTAGTGTTAATAATATCAGAAACATGAAATCATGTTATCAAAGTTTAAATGAATTAATATTCTGAAGCCAACAATGCTCACATTTAGTAAATTTAAAATATTGTTAAGCAATTGTGATACTATTAAAGTGTTTGTTTTTATTGTGAACAAGAGGGAATGAAACTCCTTTATTAACCCAAGCAGCAGTTCCACAAAATCTTGCTTGAAAAGAGTTGTGATTTGAATAGAATACTTTATTGTCATTGTACGTACATACACAGTATACCCATACAATGAAATTCACATAACACCCAGAGACCAGGACCAGCACACATGACAATCCCCAAACACAACCCCACCCACCAAAAATTACCTGCCCCTAAACCACACAAGCATCCAGACAACAGACCAGGTAATGCTGCCCAATGGCTCACTGATGGTGGCCCTTTCGTTCATTTGGGATTTTATCATTACATATTTTTCTTCACTGATTGGATATGATTCCAGCTACAGACTTACGGGAACTCATATGCTGTCAGATATAAAAACTTGAAACAAAGTATCTAATGACTGATGCCATGAGATATCAATGTTGTTAAGAGGGAAATCTTTTTCTTTATTAGGACATTGATTTTCCTTTGGTTGTAATAGATTAAAAATAGGTGCAAATATGATATGTAGCACCTGTAGGGTGCATCAAATTTTTCAACTTTCAATTTCCAAATATTAGGGATGCTCAAAGGTTTTGACATACCTTGGGGATTGTAAAGATATTTTGGTTGCTTTAATATAATTTAGATGTGCTTAGTAAGTAACTACCTAAATATCATAACTTTTTAACATTTTGTTTGTTTCTTTTGAAATGAAGCAAACAAAATAACACATAAAGCCCCAAAAGAATATTAAAATGATGGTATCAAAATGCCTTACGGTATTTGGATTCACACTTTTTGCCAATCTGGCTCAATACTATCTAAGTATTGAGGAAAGGAACAGTTTTTCAGATTAGAAATACTGAGAATTAAATTTGGGACCCCGGCACATAAAATCTGCACTCTGCCACTTTTCTATCTTTCTGTTCTGGTTAGGAACTAACCAGGATGTGGTTGGACCATTTGTTTATTACAGTGAAAGCCCTGTAGGCTGTGGGCAGGGTGTTTTTCCCTGCATTTTTCAAATTCTTTCTTATCTACTGAGATAAATAGAAAGCACCCAAGAAAAAGCATCCAGCATGAACATATCAAGCAGAATGTGTGATATGCAAAAGCATTTCACTTACAGGCAACCTTACTGGGATTAGATCAGTGACACAGGGCAAGAAATAACTCATTGTCTTTCTTGTAAAATAAAACTAATGCAAACTATTATGATCACATTCATTTTTCTTTTGTACTTTTAAAAAGATGTTGCACAATTCATGATCCTGGAGAATGTTTATAAAACACCTTAGGAGGATAAATGAAATAAATGGAAAAAAAATAAGTTATACATCCACGCATTAGAAAGGTATCAACTGGATTACATTTATACACAGCATTAGGTACAGGTTTATTTCTCCTTAAAATGCCATTAACACCTTTAAAACTGTGTCAGAAATACCAGTCATAGAAATAGGGCTACTTATATTCAAACTGATTCATATTCTGGATTGATGTCAGACTGCACCAAAAAGTATACTGTACTTAGTTACAGAGAAAATTGGCAAATACACCCAACAGGGCCTATATCTGGCATCCGATTCCATCTCCATATTCCCAGTTTCACATGATGAAGTTGTAAAAATAATAATAATTTAAATTTCTCACAATGTCTCATAGAGGCCAGTATATATCAACTATAATATTGTGGGAAGTTTAGAGGGATAAGTCCATGAAGACACATTAACAGTAGATTACTCTTAGCAGAAAATGCCAGTTACACCACAACCCACAAGCCTTTAATATCAGACCTGAGAAACACAAAGCAAGGTGTCCATTAACACATGGGAAAGAAATGATGCATTTAAACTACTACAGTAAACATAAGTGGACCACGTATTCTCTCACTGACAGGTGACAATGAGCTGCTTAAAGTGGTTTTTATCTCAGTGCTTGAAGAAGTGCAGACTTCAACTCCCAGAATTCCCCAGCGAGTCAGCCTAAAACACATTCTGATCTAGCTGAAAGTGCCATGATAAGTGTCTGAGCTACTTCTGTTAAATTTTGGCTGCTCCATTAGGCTAGTGCAGAATATTTAAGGCAGCTACGGAAAAGGCTGGAGCAGGGATTCTGGAGATCAGGCATGATATTACATCCTGTCAGTTTCTCCAAGGGCCCAAATGAGATACCTGTCAGAACTTGATGGACACAGTTTGATTGCAAAATTCGCAAAAGAACTAGAATTCAGCTCAAACATATCTTAGTCACTTCAACATCCTCTACTAGTTCTTCATTTTCTTGCCTCCAGATACTTTTGACCTGCTAATTCAATCATCCCTGACCATTGATTATGCTTATATTATTAAATCTCAGATAAAATAAGGTGAAGAAGCATTTTTGTCAAGCTTTCTGATTTATTCCTAATTTGTAAATAAGGCAAAGAGATTATAAGATTCTCTTTACACTGAAGTCATTCCTAAATTCAAATTTATCTACAAAAACTTTGAAAACCTATCATTTAATTTCAACCAGGACTTACACCATAGTGAGAAAGCGTAGGTGTGCTTTAAGATGGGTTTTGTCAGATGCTAAGTTTTCTCCATGGATACCTCCATTTTTTCCTGTTGCAATTTTATATTCCACAAGCCAGCCTAAAATAAGTTGTGTTGTGTTTAGATGCAGTACAAAAATAGGAAAGAATGTGCTCAAAATACATTTTTGAAGCTGTGTATGTACGTGTGTGAATATAATATGTGTCATCAAAATCCAGTGATAGCAAAGGATTCGATTCTACAAGTCCCTCAATTCTGACAGCTTTCCAGGTACTAAGAAATAACAGCACAAGCAATCTTTACGATCAGCTTGAAAAATGTAGCAAATCCTAGCCAGTGCTGACAATGTTTGATTCAAACAAAGCTTCAAGGACATTTTTAGTCTTTTGAGATGTTATTTTTCACCTCCAAAATTCTTTGATAGCCTGAGAACTCATATTTTCCTTTGATAGTGTTTGTTTATGATCTGAAGAACAGTATCAGATCAGAACCTTTTGATGTTCAGCCCAGTGAATACCAAAAAAAGATAGCTTTGAGAATGAAAAATGAAAAATGAAGACTCAAATGAAGTTCTCAAGATTCTTTGCAGTGTACAAGAAAAGTAGAATGAAGCAAAGTAGTCTTCATCTATGTCAGTGTTTCCCAAACTTGGCAACTTTAAGACTTGTGGACTTCAACTCCCAGAATTCTCCAGCCAGTTGCCAGGGGGGCATTCGCACCAGTTGCATCCCTACCTGAACCGGGAGGCTCTCACAACAGTCACTCGTGCCCTTGTGACCTCTAGGCTGGAGTACTGCAATGTGCTCTACATGGGGCTGCCCTTGAAGAGTATTCAGCGACTTCAGCTAGTCCAGAATGCGGCCGCGCGAGCGATCGTGGGTGCACCTCGTTTCACCCACGTAACACCTATCCTCCGTGAGCTGCACTGGCTGCCTGTTGATCTCCGGGTGCGCTTCAAGGTGCTACTTGTCACCTACAAAGCCCTTCATGGTATTGGATCTGGGTACTTGAGAGACCGCCTACTGCCAATTACCTCCACTAGACTGATAAGATCGCATAGATTAGGCCTCCTCCGAATTCCATCAGCCAGCCAGTGTAGACTGGCAACTACCCGGAGGAGAGCCTTCTCGGTGGCTGCTCCAACCCTCTGGAACAAACTCCCCATGGAGATTCGGACCCTCACCACCCTCCAGACCTTCCGCGCCGCCCTTAAAATCTGGCTGTCCCGGCTGGCCTGGGGTTAAAGACTCTAACCCCACTCGAATTGTATGACTGTTGTGTTCTTAAATGATGTAGTGTCTTTATGTTGTAAATTGTTTGTTCTCCCCCCCCCCTTTTGAACTGTGATCTGCCCTGAGTCCCCCCAGGGAAAAGGGCGGCATACAAATAAAGTGACTATGACTATAGCAAAATATATCTTTCCAATTTGTCTTAGGAACCAATACCTGAGAAATTTTATAGATGATATTAATTTAATGGTATGCTCAATTTAATTTTTTAAAGGGCCACCAACATTACTGTTTTCAAGTATTCCATAATCAAATGGAAAATCAAATCAGTTTCCATATACCTTGATTATCTTCTCACAATTGTAGTAGGATACAATTCTTTCCACCCAGGACAAGGCATGAAGGTTACGCAGCCATCTTAGAGTTGAAACTCCCTTTTAATGCTCCAAATTTTCCCTCAAACGTTCCACATTTTTGGCAATGCACGCACACACACACACACACACCAGAGCAAAGCACATGTGCACACACCCCTCTAGCAGCCTCTGACTGCAAGTAGTCCAGCAAATGCTGTTAGCACAACAGCTGCAAAGCAAAAAAAATCCAATGGTGCAAGGGAATAAGTCAATGAGTCCAGGAAGCAAAGGAACAAGGCAATGGTTTCAGGAAGCAAGGAATAAGGCAAGATGTCCTGCAAACTCCAAATGTCTGTACTGGCCCACCAAACTCTACCAATTCAGCATTTGTTCCTCACAAATGCCCCTCCCCACAGCATCTCCTTAAATCTCAGTCCCCATGTGTGCCTTGTGAAGAGAGATGGGGTTCTCTCCTCCTGAGTTGGGTTCCCACCTTCTCTCCACTCTCCATGCTTGGGGATTAGGAGAGGGCTGTCCCTGCTCATCACCTGAGCTCAGTTACTCTTCATTTCCATTGCTTGCCCTCTCTAGGTTCTCTTGACCTAGTTCCTCCCTGCTGGCAAGCCGTCCCAATCCTGAGGGGGCCTAGAATGTCTCATCCTGCTCCCCTCCACATTCTTCTGAAGCCAACGAAGCTGTCCCCTCAATTTCTCTTGGCTCCAGCTTGTCCTTCTCTGCAGATTCAGGCTCCACACAATTATCAGATGCTTTTTTGATTCTTCTCTTCTGCCTTTCATTTCATCCATCAATCTGTTTTCCTACTTCAGCCAATCCTCCAGTACTTTGCTGGATGATGATAGCACTTGAAGAAAAATCAATCCATTAAGCAGGTGATTAAAGAATCACATAGAATATTAATTGGAATTAGAGGTAGCTGAAAAGAGACAGAAATTTGGATTCTTCTACTTGCTAAAACTCAGATCCAGTGAGTAGGAATTGAGGAAATTTTAATTCTTGGTATTTTAATTCATTGTCCTAGACCTAGAGCTCATTCTGTACTTGTTATTGTACAGAAATATTAGAAGGAAGTTAATTAAAATGGAGCTTTTCCAGAGAGGATTAAATTGGAATGATGCTATATATGTTTATTGCTTTTGCTGAATTCTGAATTATTTTGTATCATGAATGTTTTAATTAATTAATTAATTAATTAATCATTATTAATGTTAAGCACTAGAAGTATTAGAAGATTATACTGTGTAATACACACATGACATACAATACAGAATTACACACTATAATAAGATCCAGTTTGCTCTGTGGTTAAGACACCAAGCCACAAAGTGGGTGGGACCACTATGACAGCCAGCTGGGTGACTTTGGATCAGTTACTGCCTCTCAGTCCAACCCACCTCACAGGAAAATGTGAAAAATAGGAGTATTAGGTATGTTTGCACTCTTGAGTTATTTGCAAAAATAAAAGTGGAATATAAACATACATACATACATACATACATACATACATACATACATAGCATACATACATACGGCTCTCTCTCTCTCTCTGTGTATGTATGTTCCAGCAAACTTTCAACCAAACTTAGTACACAAATGTACTAAGTAATGTACTAAGTATTTGGAAACAAATACTTTGGGGGTAAGACACTCATTACTCCCTTGGGGGGGGGGTGTTCTGTTACGATGAAGCCTGTTGTTCCTTAAAATGGCTTCTACTGTACTGCTGTAAAATGGCTTCTACTGTACAGCACAGTGGAGTTGCCATGGTAACAGCTTCACAGTACTCCATACGGGGGTTCCCTCTGGTAAGAGGAAAATGTAACATTAGAAAATATGTTTGGTCAGACTTTCCCCCCTATAAATAAATACCCTGGCAATCCCGGGTTATCAGCACTTGTAAGACACAAACAAACAAAATATAAGAGTAGGCAGACAGGTGCTGTGTTTGCCCCTGGTTTAAAGAAAGGATATGAATTTAATGACTAAATAAGATATATAACTGTAAGAAATAAAGGAGTTACAATAAAGGATTCAAATCCTATATTAATTGTTTTCATAGCCGTCTCCAAATGTTGTAATTTGCTATAGATTCAAACACATTTACTGTAATGCCTACTCTGTCATGGTGAATCTAAGTGATTTATTTCTGTCTTCAAGCTTCATCAGTTAAAATCAATCTTGTTTACACATATTTTCCAGTTGGAAAGTCCAAATAATGTTTGCTATATTTTATTAAGCTACATGATTCTGAATCACACCATTGAAACATATAGCAGTTAAATTCTCCTCCCCAAGGTCTCAGCAAAGAGCAATTAATCTGCCTCAGATCTTTGCCAGTAGGAGTGATGGGAACTGAATCTGGGGTTTCCTGCAAGCAATTTGAAATTTCTGCTCCTGAATCCTATTCCTTCTCAGATACGTTGCTACTAACACCAATCATATAATTGGAAACATGGAGCAATTCCAGCAGTGAAATCAGCAAAAAATGCTGATTATGTGTTGTACTTTTTAAAAAACGCCTTTTTAAAATAATAATAATAATAAAATTAAAAAGTCTCTTATTGGCGAGATAAGTAGCAAACAGCCTAATAAATAAAAAAATAAAAACCATCATCTCTTTTGTGATTCATCTACATTTCCTGCTGAGTATTTATTCCTATGGTTCATTGTGCAATCAGCCAGATGTGCACATTGGATTTGATATTTTTCTTTACCTATTGAGTCCTTCTGGAGGATTTGGGATAGACAGATGTTGATGTTTAATGGTGTTAGATATGTTATTGCAAGATGTAAGCTGTTCCCAGAAAAGCTGCCTTTTGCAATTGGCTGATGGTGAATTTGTCAATGCCAATAGTATTCAAGTGGAGCTCCAGTTGTTTTGGGATTTCAATTACTATTGAGTGCAATCCCAAAACAGTATTATTATTATTATTGTTATTATTATTACTACCACAAGCTGTGGTTGTTTTGCCAGACATGAATGAATTAACTTTCCATCACCAGGTGTCTTCTAGATACATTGGACTTCCTATAATACTGCTGTTGAAATCTGGTGGAAAAGACTGTTAGCTATAGAATTATCCATTATGATCACAATGATATTATGGTAACATGCACTTCAAATAATAAGAAAATATAATAGCACAATCTGGTTATGAATTTATTCTGAATACAATTATATTGCCTATTTATGAAGTATTATTAATTTTATTTTCTCCTTGAGATCCAGTTGATAGCACTAATAGTTAGAAAGAACTTAGATTTGGTTCAATTTGTAGTTTTTCATGTTTTCTTTAAGAGGGATTTCATTCATTCTCTGAAATGGTTTAAAACTCTAGAAAAAGTGGAATGAAGTGCAACCAGGATGATTTGGGGACTGCAGACTAAAACAAATGAAGAATGGTTACAGGAACTGGGCATGGCTAGTCTAGTGAAGAGAAGAACCAGGGGAGACATGATAGAAGTGTTTCAATATTTGAGGGGCTGCCACAGAGAGGACAGGGTCAAGCTATTTTCCAAAGCACCAGAAGGCCAAACAAGGAATAATGGATGAATAAGGAGAGATTCAACCTAGAAATAAGGAGGAACTTTCTGACAGTGAGAACAACCAACCAATGGAACAGCTTGCCTTCAAAAGTTGTGGGGGCTTAAACACTTGAGACTTTCAAGAAGAGATTGGACTGCCATTTGTCAGAAATGGTGTAGGGTTTCCTGCTTCAATGGGGGGCTGGACTAAATAATCTATAAAGTCCCTTCCAACTCTGTTAATCTGTTAAATCTGTTAAATCTATTAAACTTGGGGCGATTTCAGAATTCCTTTCCAATTTGACAGAGGTTTAAAAATATTTGTTCAAAAGCCTGAAGATGAAAAAGCAACCATTACATAATGGAATATCTTAAGATCTTCATGTGTGGTTTAATATATGTTAATCTCAGAGTTGAATTAGTTTAGTACATTAAACAATTATTTTAACATGTACATATTTACTGACTATCTCACTTTTTAATGTACAGAGAGTTTTGAAATGTCATTTATTCACATATTAACCATATTAGGATGGACCTTATAGGGAAATTAATGTACATTTTGAAGTCAAGAATTATGAAACATAGCACCAGGTCATTTACTGGCAGGAAAATTCCAGAATATATACTGTGTTGGGACTAAGAACAGTGCGATATTATCCAGTGTGCTCATTAGCAATATAATGACTCTAAATTCAAAAATGAACATAGTAGCTATGATTGCTGTTCCCGCAGTGCTCTAGTCACACTATCATTAGTGGAGATGACATTATTCGGAGATACTGTCACCACTGAGAATCAATCAATACAAAGCAGTAAGTGAACTCTCTTTATCTAATTTAATCCAGCATACAATGTATCATCAGGCTACCTTGGAAATACTTAATTTTGCAGTTGAATTTAAGTCTAAGATAAGAGTGTGCTATCGATACCTCTGTTTTTACACATTGATGTTGCTGGTTCTAGGAGAAGAAATGAAATTTTCCAGGGAAAGAGAAAAGCTGTAACATCTGGTGCTACAAGCATATTCTTAAATGTTTAATGAGCATTCTACTTATTTATTTACATTGTTTGCTGTACACAAATATCTTTATTCTTCAGTTTCCATCTTAAGTGAAACCTTTGGGATGTAAATGATAAGAAATAACAGCAGCCATACAAATATGAACAAATACATACACCAGAGAAGTGGTACTAAAACAATAACTCAAATAGGAGTATAATGCTTGCTATATGTAGCCCTACTAGGATTTGTTTTGGAGTTCACTCTTGATGATATTTGAAAATTACCTAATTTTGCAAGTACTAAGTGTTTTGACATAAAATAATGGAATAGGCTATTTTAAGGCATGATTTACTTATAGAATCACACAAATCCAATCTGAAATGAATACGCTTCCTGTGTGGTGAAATGTTCATTATAACATTGGACAGTTAAGCATTGAAAGAACTACTGAACTTATGAGCATATATCATTATCTACCATGCTTAGTATATGATACAAGGGTTGAATCTGACGAAGTATAAACTAGTATTTAGAGATAACAATTCCATTAATATGTCTGAGCCATCCAAGGCCTCCAAGCAGGCCAGTATGTATCTGTTCTCAGAAAAGTGGAATGAAAATGCCTGAAGTTTAAACTTTGTAGTACAGAGGACCTATATTAAGGGCTTGACTTTTCTGGGAATAAATCAAACTCCACAGCTCAATGGTAAAATTTGACTTTCCAACATTTAACTCCTTATTCAGCAATTGGCTTACTTGACTTTAAATTTTCAGACATAACTTGGCTAAATTTAGTCCACCCATATCTCTACTTTCCAGAAACTAAATCATTGGTTCCTACATTTTCAGTCCTTACATTGAGTAAAAGTATATTTGTCAGTTCTCTTGGATGACTTAGAAAAGCTTATATATTGTCCCTTTTAGCCTTGTTACTGCTTGCCAAATGTGACACACGATGTCTAAAGAATTATGAGAAATGTATTCAGTGTAAACTGTTATTTCAGAAAACAGCATCACTTATTACCATGTTTCCCTAAAAATAAGACAGGGTCTTATTTTCTTTTGACACCCCCCAAATAAATGCTTGGCCTTATTTTAGGGGGAGGGCTTATTTTAGTGCATGTGCTCAAAAGCCTGATTGGGCTTATTATCTGGAGAGGGCTTATTTTTGTGGAAACGGTAATATGTCTAATGGTAAATTATTGCATTTAATTGAATATAGATCACATCGCTTTGAAACCTGATACTAGGATTATTTGCAATAACGCGTTGTTACAGATTTCCATACACGTTAAAACCAAGATTTTGTCCACAAAAAATGAAAAAGTTACCTAAAAGTTTCTAAAATTCAAAGAAAAAAGATATTTTATGTATTTAGTTATTGGATTTATATGCCAGCCCAATCATTTTGGATGTTGAGTAACTGATATCAGTATTCTGTAAGTAAAGTGAATCATATATATAAGATTTTATATGTTATATATGCATATCTTTCTCACATATTTAGTATTTTGCTAGGAAAGATAGTGCTAAGTGAGTAGCAGCCCTATTTATTTGGTTTCATTGGCATTATGAGCGATTGTATTACATAAAAGCAATTTCTATTCTAAAAGTACTATAGCATAGCAAGAAAGAAAATGTGTAAAAACAAGAAATAATCTTTACATGTTCCTCCAATACAAGCTTCTGCTTTGGGACTTCAGAGGTTTGACAATTTTTTCAACAATTATCACTGCAATTTTTTCAATTATTTATGGACTAGAAATGCATAAGTTTCAAAAGCTGGGATTTTTGATTTTTTAATGGCATGCTTAACATGAAAGTGCTCCCAGGACTTTGAATAATTCCAAAGACTGTCATCTCTAACAAATACAATTCTATTACCTTTCTAGTTCCAATTTTGAAAACTGTTTAAAGTAAGTGAAACTATAGTCTATATATCACTTTTTAAACAATACATCAAGAAATTTTCAGCAGTGTTATACTCATTTAGGGTTAACAACTTTATCACTTATTTACATTACTATTATTGCCCATTAGGAACACAGTGAACAAAAAATGAATTGAGTCAGATGGGTAATAGATGGGTATTTGTTCATTTGTGCCATTTTGTTGCAGTTCATTATATACCTCAAAGGATCCTAATTACTCAAAAATTCACCTTCTAGAAATGCGTGGGCAAACCAATAGCTTCCAAATATTCCTCTGTATTGTAATAATAAATATCTTCTACTTTGCCACACAAATTATGGCTCTTACATTTCCATCCATGCTCATATTTAGTCAATGTTTTCAAAAGTCTTATGTAGCCCATTAGTGTCAATTGCTCTACTCTTCCTTTTAAAATTATGTATGCTTTGAATGCTCAGCATTGAAGCATGTATTTCAGATTTAACCCAATGTCCGGGAACTGGTAGCAACAATATTTGAAATGAAACAAACATTCTGTTTTTCAATGAATATAAACAGCTGATTGATTTCAGTTATAAATTTGGGGGAAATCATAAAAAGGACATTTCTAAATAAGGTTGATAATTTATTCATTCCTTCAATCTGATTTGGATTGACATCAGATATCATTCAGTCTGTTTTCTTTCTCCTCCATGTATATTTTGATTATTGGGGCATTTTTAAAAAGTGTTTCAAATGAGTGATGAGAAAGTACAATTGCAAGATACAAGTAGCACTTTCTGATACAAGGAAAACAGAGGCATGCATTAGTAAGAGTATAAATTTGTACAGTAGAAATATGGTATAAGATCTGCTTTACTAATTTAGATTAAATTGCTTACAACTAACATGATTACAGCATTTTCTTCTTTTGCTTGAAATAATTAGAATAATATTTCAATTATATTGCCACAATATATCATTTGTTCACTGGAATGTAACTTGCCACTATCAACAATAGGTATTCACAGTAATCTAAATGTCACCCATTCATAATTTCTGATAAACATTTTACGCCTTCTTGCTAAGCTTACCCCTTCACTTTCCTGCATTTTAAAGAAATCCACAGTACAAATTTGGGGCACCTTAATAATACCTTTCTCCTTTCTTTTATTTTTTTCCCTTCATTCATTTTTCTGTCAGCCAAGTCTCAATGCCATATTTCATAATCATCACCAGAGAGACTCACACATACTGACCTCAACTACTCATTGCAATGGTGTTCAACTGTGGATATCACCAGGGGTGGGCTGCTGGGGGTTTGCACGGGTTCAGGCAATCATCTAGCTAGGATTCTGCCCAGTTTGGTGAACCCCCAAATGCCACCCCTGGTTGGCCATGCCTGCCCCACCCTGCCCCACCCTGCCCCTTCCCTCCCAGGAGTCTCCATCATACCAGGTAAGTGCAGGGCCTGCACAGAGGCTCAAGGAGAGGGGAAAACAGGCCTACCGGAGGTTCCTGAAGTCCAGAAACAGGCTGTTTCCGGCCTCCAGAGGGCCTCCAGAGCCCGGGGGAAGCATTTTTCACCCTTCCAGAGGCTCAAGGAAAGCCTTTGGAGCCTGGGGAGGATGAACCCTCCCCCTGTCATGGTGCAGGAGGTTGACTATGCCATAGCCACTATGGCCATGCCCTCCCTGAAATGGGGCAACGAACCTGTTGCTGCAATTTTTGAATCTGATTCATGCTGGCAGAGAGGGCTACTGAGGATCCCATGAGTCAAAGAACTATCCCCAACTGCCTCTTGCTATTCATTGCTGTTTCTTTTTCTAAGCTGGCAGATCAGATGATAGGGAAAGCATATTAAATATCTTCTTTGTATTGCGGTTTCATTTTTGATATTAAATTAAAATGTTGCCATGTAATTAGCTAAAATAATCTATAATGGGGATGGGGCGATGGCTCGGTGGTTAAAGATGTTGAGCTTATCAGCTAATAAGCTGACAGCCTGGGTTTGACATCTGATCTCCACGCAACAGGGTGAGCTCCCATTACTTGCCCCATTGCTGCCCATCTAGCAGTTTGAAAGCATCCAAATGTAAGTAGATTAATGGGCATCATTTCGGTGGGAAGATAACAGCAGTCCATGCACCTTTGACATATAGCCATGCTGGCCACATGACCATGGAAATTGTCTTCGGATAATGCTGGATCCCTTGGCTAAAAAACTGAGATGAATACTGTGCCCTAGAGTCAGACACAACTGGACAGGGAAAACCTTTACCTTTTAACTTCTACTGGTATTCATGAGATTGGTATTTGCCATCGGTCTTATTCTATAAATGTCATTTTAACAGAGACCACCGATTTTTCCCTTTCATTTTTTTTATCCATTTATTTCTTAGTTCAATTAATAACCTGATTTTCATTCAAAAAAGGCAGAAAGCAGAGTGCTCCCCTCTACCTTTTTTATTGTGGTAATAATCCTGTGAGCAAGACTAGGTTGGAAGAGAATAATCAACACAGAAACCTAATAAGTTTAGATGACTGGGAGTGAAGTAAAACCTATAATAATAATTGATAGATGGACAAAAATGCTAAATCCAGTCTGAACGTCTGACTGTATGACAAAAAACATAGTATCAATAGTAATAGGCACCATGGATCAAATCCCAAAACATCTGGGGCACCTCTTGAACACCCTGAGCATTGTCAAAATTGCCATGTCAATTGCAAAAGGCAACTTTACTTTTGAACAGCTTACATCCTTTTATGATATCTTTAATTCAAGAATGTCTGCCTATTCCAGGTCCTTGGGAAGAACTGGATAGGTGGATAAACCTGACTGATGTGCAACCAACCATAATAATAATGTGGCTTTTTAATATTCTGCATTCCCCTTGTTCTGGTCTTTTTCTTTACTTGTCCCATCAGTTTGTAATTCTGACCTATGCTGTATACTTTAATAAAATGACGTGATGTCTCTCATGCAGACTCTTTTCCCCACTCCCATTTCCTTCATCCTAGTATAAAAAATTCAGATTAATAGAAACTCCTATAATGCAAATTCTATAATTCAGATAAAAAGATGTATAGTTAAATGCTATGCTGCACGGAAAGAAATTTAAAGGACTGAGAGAGGTTCTTTTTAATTTAAAGAGCAAGGGGTAAACTTCATAGATTGAATTATCTGATACAGTCTTTTTGTTTGATGTTGCCGTGGAATATAGTTTTCTGTATTAAGGAGCTAAGTACTGTATAAAAAGGCCCAGGGTGGAATTGCAGTTCAAGCTAGTTCAAGCTAGTGACTGCTAGAAGAAATCTTTCTAAGTACATGTAGAAGAAGGACAAATATATAGAGAAATTAATAACAAGATCATCCATTCTTCGTTCTTAATATCTTCTCTCTGCATGCAGTCAATTAAGGCAGATGCAGAGTGAAAGCCACAAACTGTAATCCATCTCTTGTTAATGCAAGGATTTTATGGCTACGCTACAGCTTCTCTGGGAGTGTCTATAAAGGCTAGAGCCTGTGAGGAAGGAAAACAGACCCTGTATGAGGCAATCTAGCTCATAATTTCCCCTATTTCTTACTAATATTTCATTAACATCTGCTTTCATTAATTTGAACATAAAAACCTATTGTTTGACACTGAACCATAAATGCCATAAATGATCATGTCAGAATGTCAGATGAAGCAGGATCATGAGCAGTACAGAATCTGGTAGATTCCAGCTATTATGGAGCCTACTATATTGGCATATGTGCATTATATGAAGTTTGGATTATACATCTTATTGTAGAGATATAGCCAACATACAAGTGAGGTACATTATGTAGTGCACAACTACTTGGATAGACTCAAAAGGCAACTCAATTACTGTTAGAACTGAGGCAGGGAATTAAAAGCTGAAGTAGAAATGCTCTTTGTGAAATTTTATTAAGAGTGGATTTGCACAATCATATTTTTGCCAAGTCCTTGCAATCAGGTTATTTATTTCAAATTAGGTACTGGCCAACTCCAAGTGTTTCTAGGCAGCTCACATTATATTACTATATTATCATAAAAATCCAATAAAAACCCAAACAAGCTGTAATCAGGTCATCATATAAAGGCAGAAACAAAAATAACATGTCATGGAATTGTGTAGCCAGTGTCCAAATTGAGTCAGCGTTGCTGACAAGAACTTGTGATTTTATATAAATAAATATATTTACAGTAAATAAGAGAGGCAAACAGGAGCATAATCAGACAAATCAACAGAGCAGGAACATTTTCAGATAAATCACAGAGAGCTTACAGGGCACACAGGGCAAAAAGGAGAGAAACATTAAACTCTCCCTTTACACTAACAGCAATTACAGCTCAGATTCCCTCGTGCAATGGCCAGCTCTCTTTAACCAATTAGCTATAACTGTGTGTTCTTACTCGTCGTCCAATCCTTCACTGCTCCAGCTGTTAAATTTTAAATATCTTAATGTAACAAAACACATCAACCAGGGGCTCTGTTCATCTCAACCCAAAGTTTGGCAGAACATCTGGGTCTTCAGAGCTTTTAGACAACTAAAGTGGGGGAATCTGTGGATTTCCAGGGGAATCTCATTCCAAATGGCCAATGTCACAACTGAGGTTCATTGCTGGGTCCAAATAAATGACATTGTTGAAACCAAAGTACTTACAGCGTACTTATTTACATCACTGAGCTGTGATGACACAGTGGTTAAAATACAGTATTGCAGGCTATTTCTGCTGACTTCAGGCCAGCAGTTCAATTCTCACTGGCTCAGGGTTGAGTCAGCCTTTCAAGGTTGGGTAAAATGGGGACCCAAATTGTTGGGGGCAATATGATGTCTCTGTAAACTGCTTAGAGAAGGCTGTAAAGCACTGTTAAGTGGTATATAAGTCTAAGTGCTATTGCTTTCTCTGCTGGCACATACCAGCTGGGCAGAAACTATGTAGCCATCCCTGACTATCTGTCAATTTAATTGCTTGCTTCATATTTGCCTTAATGACTTTTTTAAAAGCCACATGCAATATGTTTTCATCCCTGATCTCTTCTCATGAGTAAATGCATTCCTTTAGCCTAGTGAAGTTGCTAACCATTTTTCCGTACAAGTGCATTTATGTTTGACATTTCAACAGGAAAGAAATTCAACATGTGTATTGTTTTTCAGGTGGAACTCAGCAAAGATAAACTTGTTCTTTATTATGGAGACATTAAAGGTCATGAACATTTATTAGAGAAATTGGTTTCAATGCAAACATACTACCAAAGAACTTCCCTACTCACCAGCCTCCTCTTCTCACACTTGACTCATATCCTTCCATTAGGGAACATATTTTATATTGAAAAACAGCTGCTTTTGCTTATCCTGATATGGACAGACTACTATGCAATATTGTTATTCATCCTGTCAATCTGCTGTACATTTTTCTTTGATTACTAAACATCCAATATCTTTATTGAAGTACAGTCTCACCTGAAAAAGGGGGTGGGAGAGGGAAAGGAATCAAACAATCTAAATAACAATTCAGTTTTTCCAAAGCTGTGGAGTTGCATTGCAAACATCAGTCATCATCAGAGCATCTCACAGTCTCATCATCTTCAGCTTTGGAGATGTTTTGGCAGCACCTGGGGCTGCAGCAACAGCATCACTATTAGCTTGATTGATGCCGATCTTTCAGCATCTCCCTGCCTGCAGACCTCTTTGTCGTTCAGTGCCAGAATTAGCCCAGAGTGATAAATAATTTCTCAGCATGATCACATAGTCACATTGTAGAATGTCAACAAGAGATCATTTTTTTCTAGGTCCAAAGCTGAAAAGCATTAATCTCCCTGATAATTTATCTTCTGCTTTCAATTTTGTACTTGTTTTCCATATATTTTGGGATAGTTGGGTGATTGGTGTTCTTGCTTTCTTTAATGAAAGACAGTAAAGGAGTAGACTGAAGACAAGAATATGTGTGTGTGTGTGTATGTATGTTGTATTTGTGCTGATAAATAAATAAAGGGAGACTAGTATAGATCTATTTCAAGCTATTTAGCTCTCATCAGCTAGCCATACCCTTACTGAGATTTAAACCTGTGGTGTATTACATATTAGGCAGTTGTGTTAGCCACTAAGCCACAGGTTCTCCTCCTTTATCAACTGAGCCAGAGAAATAGCACAAATCAGCACAAATACAACACAAATGTAATAAAGGCAACAGTAAAAATAATGGCTTTCTGTCTGGATGGTCTCTTGGGATGAGCCAATAGGCAGCGAAAGGAAGCAGTATGCATATTTGGGCATACCAGGGGTTGTGACACAAAATACACACCCACCCACCCACCCACCCACACACACACACACACACTACATTGCCAAAAGTATTCGCTCACCAATTCAAATAATCAGAATCAGGTGTTCCAATCACTTCCATGGCCACAGGTGTATAAAATCAAGTACCTAGGCATGCAGACTGTTTTGACAAACATTTGTGAAAGGAAGGGTCCCTCTCAGGAGCTCAGTGAATTCCAGCGTGGAATTGTGATAGGATGCCACCTATGCAACAAATCCAGTTGTGAAATTTCCACAGTCAACTGTCAGCTGTATTATAATAACATGGAAGTGTTTGGGAATGACAGCAACTCAGCCACGAAGTGGTAGGCCATGTAAACTCGTCCAACATCAGTTGTGATCTCACAAATGCGCTTCTGGAAGAATGGTCAAAAATTCCCATAAACACACTCCTAAATCTTGTGGACAGCCTTCCCAGAAGAGTTGAAGCTGTTATAGCTGCAAAGGGTGGACCGACGTCATATTGAACCCTATGGATTAGGAATGGGATGTCACTTACAGTAAGTTCATATGTGAGTAAAGGCAGGTGAGCGAATACTTTTGGCAATATAGTGTGTGTGTGTATACATACATACATACATACATACATACATACATACATACGTATATAGATATAGATATATGTATTGTTTCACAAGCCCTGGTATGCCCAAATATGGGAGCATACTGCTTCCCATACTTATTCCCATATTTATCAGCACAAATGCAACACACACACACACCTACACAGAGGAGACTGCAATTTTTTACCAATGGTTTTATGTTGCTTAGGAACAATAACATTCTTTATAGTGATATCAAGATCAGTTGATATTATTACCTTATTTGAGTTAACTTGGGGGTACCAACAGATGAACACAATGAGAGTTTTAGTAGTATATAGATAGTGCAGGTGTAAGTTTTCAATAATCAACCTACACACTTATGTGGTAGAACAACCTTTCTCTGTGAGGTAGATTCGCAGACTCTATTGCAGAAACACAGTTGAATTAAACAAATGACATCTCCCCATAATGAGAGCCATACATGCAGTAATCAAACAATAGTTCAACTCAAAACATTTTTCCTGCAAAATAGTGTATTTGAACTATATTTCACCAAAGCTCCAGAAAAGGTGGTTCTCGTAATGATTCATTGGACATGTAGTCTAATGCGTCTGAAAGGCACCAAGATGGGAAAATCTAATACTGACCCCTGCTATCAAAGTCAGGATTCCGGAATATGACAAAGTAACCATGCCAGAAGTATGTCTTAAGTAGGTCATTGCCTGTCAGAACTATCTTCAATGTTTGGCGGATATAATGTGAAAATATTCATTTAAATACATACATTATTTTTTATCCATGCCCATTATATAAGGCACTACTTTAGCTAGAGCACTTTGGCCATATCCCTCCATATTTTTACCTATTCATTAACAATGTCGTATTGCTTGCTTTTTTCTTCTTCTTCCTCCTCTTCTAAGCTAAGGAATGAGCTACAGGAATTAGCCATGATTGTGATTTATTCATAGCTTACTCAAATGAGTATCTAATTAGTAATTATTAATACTAAGAATAGAAAATACTCATTTTGGGAGGCAAACTTATTTCTATAGAAATAGCACCGTTCAGCAAATCTTAGTCTTCATCCATTGATATGAATCAATCTGTTGCAAATCCCGTTGTTTTCAGGGAAACTAAGAACTTTATGTTCTTAAACATGCTTATCCCATTCAATGGCATCCATAACAAACAACAATGATGACCTGGGCAAGGTAATATCATTACACAGGTGCTGCTGTCCTGATGTACTTGTACCCTGCTGATTGAATCAACTGTGTAAAAGGTGAAATTTGCAAAATGACGTGATCACACTTGTTTGGAATTATGGAAAGTCCTTTGACTGATGTAAATCTTCATCCAAGTCCTGTTACACTAGTACATGAGAGTTGTGTTGATTCAATCAGAGTCCCTAGGAGTGGGCGGCATACAAATGTCAATAAACTTCCAAACTTCCAAACTTGTGTTGACCAAGGGTTTGTACTGATCCCATTTTATCCAGGCATTATTTTTTTTTTACTTTTTGTAAGAACAAAACAAGTGTTTGCTGAAACAGATGAGGAAAGTACTTTGTATCTTATCAGTTCAGATGTTTAAAACTTGGGTGTCATTCACACTTGATGCATATTTATCAAAAAATAATGCTTAAAAATAAGGGTATCTTGGGCAATTATTGCCTTGCAAAAAATCTGAGTGATGTTAGTTCCTACTGATAGCAATAGCAGTAATAGCAATAGCAGTAGACTTATATACCGCTTCATAGGCCTTTCAGGCCTCTCTAAGCGGTTTACAGAGAGTCAGCATATTGCCCCCAACAATCTGGGTCCTCATTTTACCCACCTCGGAAGGATGGAAGGCTGAGTCAACCCTGAGCCGGTGAGATTTGAACCGCTGACCTGCTGATCTAGCAGTAGCCTGCAGTGCTGCATTTAACCACTGCGCCACCTTGGCTCTTGAAAACAGAGGAATGTTATGTTCTGGGCATCTGTGCTGAAAAGGATATCAAATGCTTGTCTTATTACAGAATTGTGGAATTATTAAGTTGGAAGAGACTACAAGAATCATTTAGTCCAACTCTCATCTGAGAATTACTTAATTCAGTTAAAGATAAATTTAAAATCAAACTCTGTTAATGTAGTAACTTCTCATTTTCCATCCTTTTTTGTTGGAATGCTTTAAGTATTCTGTAGTATTGGAAATAAAAGCATACTATTTATTGTTATAAAGATTTAGATAACTAAGATTATTTATCAGAATATTCAATGATATATGTAAATTTAGAGAACAGCGTTGCCTCTATCTTGATTGTCAGAACTCCCAAATAAATAACATTTTTTTCCTATTTGACCTTGTTCATGTTGATGAGTTTAATATTAGAACTTTGATCTGATCTAAATATTAGCCCCCTCTAGTGGCAAATGTATTAAGTATGTGTACAAGATTGATATACCCACTTATAATGACTGTCAGAATATTTACTAATGCCATAAAGTTCACTTCTTCTTTCATATTACTTTCTATATTCATACTAAAAAACCCTGAGATTCCAAATCTGAATTATCAGAATTAATTTTTCAGATTAACAAATTGTGACAAGGAAAGATATTCTCATTTCCCTTATTCCAATGTAAAAAACACTTACTGAGCAGAAAAATAAAACCATAATAACCTTTAGTATATTTTTTTCCTACTGGCAGTTTATTCCAACAGAATGCCATAAAGAGTTAAGGTAAGGGGAACATTGAGGGTTTATGGATCATTGAAACAACATTTTAACTTTAAAAACTCTTATCCATTTCCAATTTTATAAGACTAAAGGCAGGGTTTTCTTTGTGTTCAGGATCAGCTAAATAACTACCTGAGTATTTTTGACTAAAAGTTGGGTTAAATAGTTTAATTATCTAATAATTCCAATTTTTACTTTTGGATTGTGGTTGCTCTGGGGTAGGAATAAATAATTTAAAAAGTGTGATCATATAGTGCAAATTGTACCCTTTAGACACTTGATTCAGCTAGCAGGATGCAAGTGCATAAGAATAGTACCTGTGTAATGACACCACCATGCCTAAGTTGTTATTGTGATTTACTATGGATGCCATTGAATGAGATAAATATACTGAAGAACAGAAAGTTAGTTCTCCTGAAAACAAAGGGGAGTGGTAACAAATCAATTTGTATCAATGGATGAAGGTTAATGTTTTCTGAATAGTTCTACTTTTATAGAAGTAAATCCCCCCTCAATAAGAATTCTGTTTTCTTAGTATTAATAATTACTAAATAGATATACATTTGAGCAAACTATGATTAATGAGAATAATCATGGCTTATAAGAATGGTTGATTTTAGCAAAGTGATAGGATTCAGATAACACACTCCACTCATGCAAGGCATGGGCATTTAGCCAACTACTCTCTCACTGATACTCTCCCACTGATACGTCTGGTGGAAAAGATTATATTAATGTCTACATGGGAAACAAGCGAAGGAGCTCTGTGGACATAGAAATGTAGGAAGTGTGCATGCAAAGGGGATATTGATCTAAACAAGCTCCCTCTCATGGAGACAGTCTTAGATAATGTGAAGAGGCATAAGGCCCAATATACTGTAGGCAGGGAAACAAGACTAGACTGTCCATGCTTGAATGTGTACAGGAATGATTTGATTATAACCTTATTCTGTTTATTTTATCCCACTAAAACAATAAGCTATTTTAAAAATAACCATATTTCTCATTATTTTAATTTCTCATTAAAATTCTGAGGCTACGCCATGTACAAAGTGTGACCTATTCATTGTTCAATGGAAAAAGAATAACAACATCTGGAATTAGATTGTGCAATGCCCAACCTGCCTAAGGCTAAATTGAGAGATTTCACTTAATATATTTTGTCTGCAAGGTTGTATCCTATAGTTGACATTCTTTATTCAACAAAAATCATTAAAAAAGGGAAAAGGTTAGATGTGAGAATTAGATAGAAACATTCCTGTCACCAATGGCCTGAACTACATTAGTTCCAGTGTTTGACAGAACTGACCTTGGAGAAAAGCCACCAGAGGTTGGTCAAATGGCTGTTTTCTCTCTTTTGTTCTGCTTAAAGGTTCAAAGCATTGTGATCTTTCCTGTGTTTTGCCAGGACAAGAGCACTGCCTCAGTCTGAAAGCTCTCGGACTAATGAAGGCAAAGAATGACACAAATGATTTTAGCAGATGTCTCCTAATGAACAATTATTTGAGAGAAAGTCATAGGTTCAGATTCTTTTATATCTTTGTTCTCACCTTCCCTCTCAAAGCAAAACTACTGAATGATAGAGGTGAGACACCTGTATGCTCCATCATCTCGTAATCATTGTATGTGTATATTTACTGTATATTTCAGATTGGTGGCAGTGGCACTCTTTATACTATCCCAAAACATTTTTCCCCCTCTTCTACATCATGCCTAAGGATTTATATTTAAAAGTGAATCTTTCTGATTCAAAGCAAAGCAAAGCATAGCATAACAGAACAGAACAAAACAAAAGGCAGTAAATAGCAGGAGAAATTTTATTCCTACATATTATTTGAAAAGAAGTATTTATGTTATTTTTAAAATTATTTTCAGTGAAAAAAAATACTTTGGTAGATGAAAATTGCAAGACCAAAGAACCTCTAAACATAAGCAACTGAAAAATAAAATGGTTAAAGTTTTAAACTGTGTATACAATTTAACTTACTGCATATAATAAAATATATAGAAACTATAAGTAACGTCTATGGAATTTAAGGACTATTTTATATATGGAGTCCCTAACATGGCAATTATGAACATTGGTGTCCTCACAGATACTTTCCACAGCATAACCCAGTATTTTTGTTTTCACAAATTATTTTACTTTAAAGAAGAGAAACTGAGCATGCTACAAAGCAAAATGCCAACTTGTAGTTTCATCTTGATTTACTTCTGGACACCAATAAAAATGGTGCCTAGCCTTATCTAGGTGATTTATTTGGACTATAAATATATAGCTCAGCCTTTACCATATTAGCATGCTACACCTATCATCCCAAGCATGTTGATGACTTACACATCTGAATGGTTTCAGCAACTTAAGATCCATCCATAGCCATAGATTTTGACTTACTGAAGCTCAGTTACTTTATGTCTGGAACAGAAAAAAAATCGAGTTCCATTCCTTTCTTTTCAGTCAATTGGTAGGATTTTCTTGGTAGTTAGAGATTTCCAGGCAGCAATGTGGACAATGTAAACAAGTAATGGTCAATTTACAAGCAGGTGTGAGATACCCAAAGCCAATTTATTGTTACACAGAAAAAAAAATTGCAAGAAGAGCCTTACACTTCCACTCCATTAATTCTCACCAACTGCCTCTACTTCAGAGTGACACAACATTGTTCTGTGGTATCTGCAAAGGAGATAAGACGAAGGGTTAGATCTATCAGCAGCATTGTTATGTAACAATGCAATTAAATACAATTTTTGTGTGTCGTGAAATCGCATGTGTATCCAAAAGAGGCAGAATTTGCAGGGTAACATTACTGATTTCATCATTCTGATAAAGGCAGTTAAGAGCCACCTGACACTAGTGAAATTGCCCTATCATGTCAGTCAGCCTTATTGTGAGTTTCTCAAGTTTTATAAAGGAGCAATTATGCATCTATTCAATATGAGCTGCAAAATAAGACTAATACAAAATAACCATATTGCATTTATCACTATACCATTCTTAAAGCAATGTGGGTATGCATACGCAGTCAAATTGAGCCTAGAAGATTTTAAAGTAATTGCAAAGCCTGGAAAAAGTTACAGCCTTTTCAAAATAAGTGTTTAATATGTTTTTTGACATGTTCTAAAGAACCTTATTTAAAACATTCATAATAAAGCTTAATAGTGTTTAGCAGTAATAATACGGTAATAGTGTATCTTTCTGTTTCTTTCTCCCTCAATTTCTCTCTTGCTCAATTGTCACAGTTTTATTGACAGGATTTCAGAAGGAATTTGTCATTGCCTCCTTCCTAGGGCTGAGACAGATTGACTAGCCCTGTCATCCAGCTGGCTTTGGGCCTAAAGTGGGACTAGAACTCACAGTGTCCTGGTTTAGAGCTTAATGTTTTTAAAACAAAGTGGCGCTTAGTAGTACAAATGTTCCACAAGTCAGGTCCATAGGATAATCTCAATGTATTTTATTAATTTTATTGATTAATATGCTTTTCAGAAGATATTACTGAACTCAGAATGCTCAAAGGTCAGGCATCAAATGACTAGGGATGAATTTAGATGATAATGGCATCCAATTCAAAATTTAATCTAATTTATATAATAAATTGTCTAAGAGGTCTGACCAGTGGTTTGTTCTGGATCCCGTTGCAACCGGTACAGTGCGCGCATGCATCTTATCTTCCAGCAACATCTCTGCAAGCCTTCGTGATGCTCCAGCTGCTTGGCGGAGCATCGCGCAGGTGCTGAATGCATGTGCGCAAGTGCCGAAGGGTTTAAAGACATATAAGGACCGTGGGTGGATGGGCCCTCTGGAGCACTGTACCGGAATGGTACCCAGTGGTACCCAGTCGTACCCAGTGCTCCGGGCAGGCTCCGGTATGCTCCGGGGCATACCGCCTGCAACCCACCACTGGCCCTGACTCTCAAAATACCCTGTATGTTGGTATTTTACCAAGGCACAAAAGAAAAATATTAAAACACAGCATTTTCTTTTTCCTTAAACATCTGGTTTCTCTGCCACTTGTTTCCCAAACCTTTGTACTTAGATATGTGTATACGTCTCTATGTGTTTATGTGGGTGAAATATGTTCCTTTTACTCTTCATTGTTCAATTCCTTTTGGCAAAATTCTTCATCTCTGTCAGAAATAGAGGGTATAAAAATACGTCTTTCTCCCCTGTCTTTTTTGCACTGACACACCAATTGCTGTACTAAATCTTGTGTGGGTGTGTGAAGATTGCCCTCTACCTGAATAAAAATAAACAAGGGGCCTGACACTTGCACTAATGTCAGAGGTGAAAGATCAACACTTGCTCCATTAAGTTGTCCAAATCAAGGCCCATGATTTGTTTATCCCTCCTTTCTAAGAATGCTTTCAAAGGCCAGGAAACCACTCTCACACTATCGAGGTCACAGCCTGCAATTCAAGCCACCACAAGATTTCTGAGGTTTCCTCCACATGCCAGATGTAGGTGGTCCAAAACTGGCTATTTTGTGGTATCTGGCTTAATATTTGATACTCTACTACAGAGATACACTCTAGAGGAGGATGAGAGTTCCTGGTTTGGGGCAAATTACTTCGCTGCAAGCTGTCTAAACAACCCAGAGTAACAAATTTGACTGGGGATTTACGTCTCAGTCCAGATGTGCACTACAACCGCAAAACGCCAGAAACATCTGTCTGTGAATCTAGGCCAGACAGCTAGTTGTTTTGACTATTCTTTTCTCCAAATAAAATGTGAACTTCTGAGTTGTATTGGCATGCTGCGGCCCAAAGTCCCCCCCCCAGATAAAAATGAAATTGCATAGTATGCTGTGTACTGAAAGCTTTGTTTTCTTTCCGACTTCTTTTATCACTTTCATAAATAAAATAAGGCCTCAGGCTGAGCAATGGATATATAAATATGTAACTAAAAACACCACAGAATTGCATTGCAACTTAATGTTTGGGTATTTTTAATAATAGATAATTTCTAGTTCTCAAATGTACTGTCTGGAATTTTTATATTTACCTCAGGTGTGATTTTCTTACTCTTTAACAGTACTTTGGATGCACAGAGAGAAAGATATGATGTATATCTCACTTTTTCTCCACAGAGATCCCTCCCACCTTTCATTTTCTCCACAACAAACATCCTGTGGGCTGACAGAGAATTGAAGCTGCTGTGAGTTTAATGGCTGAATTAGAACCCATATCAGAGGTGGGTTTTAGCCAGTTCTGTCCGGTATGCACGTACTGTTTGAAAGAATTTAGTGTGCCTTCCTGTACCGGGGCTTCTGGGAGCCTGGTACCGGAAGGGTCCCTGGTCTGCCCCTCCCCCCCCCGCTCGCCCCCCAGCAGAAGCCTTCTGGGAGGTTTTGGCTGGCACACGCGCAGAGGAAGGGCTGGGAATCCATGCAGAGGTAGGAAATCACATGGATTCCCCACCCCCTTCATTGGAAACAAGGCAGCTGTCAGAGGAGAGAGCAGCATGTGCTCTTGGCAGGTCTGTTGGCTTGTCCAACGAATCCTCCCTTCCTGTTAATTCTTCTTCTGTTTGAACAAGTCACATGTGCTCCCTTGCTTTGACAGCCGCCTCGTTTCCAATTGGGAGGGAGGAAGAAATCCATCTTTTCCATTCCTCTCCATGGATTCATGGATCCCCCCCCCAATTGGAAATGAGGCAGCTGTGAAAGATAAGGCAGCGCCCTCCACATGGTGTGTTCAAACAGCAAAAGGAACAGGAGAGGAGTTCCATGCGGGGCTCCTGTTCCTCAGGCAGGCTGGATTGGGAGTGCATGCCAGGCTGCTGCTCCTTCTGCTGTCGGCGCAACTCTCATGATGGGAAGAGAAAAAAATAATAAAAGACTCCCGCCATGGAGTGACCCACCCCGCTCCCCCGGCTGGCAGAGCTTTCCCCCCCCCTCAGCTCAGCTCTTCTTCGCCCACCAAAGCACTGCCCCCGCTCAGCTGCCCTTGCTGTTGCCACACCCCCTCTGTGTGCCCGGCCGACAGCCTGAGGGGGAGTGAGTGATGGCAGCACTGGGTGGCTGGCAGTGGTGGCTACTACTCTTGGGCTTGCTGTGGGTAGCGGGCAGTGCCCTGACTCCCCCGCCACCACTGCTGCACCACCTCAGCAGCAGGCACCTCCCGCCTGCAGAACTGAGGCAGGGAAGAAGATCAAAAGACATGGAGCCACAGAGTCCTCCCCTTTTCCCCGCCTCACAGCTTGCCTCCTTGGGTGGGACCAGGGCGCGTGCAGGGTGAGTGGAGTTTGCGACCAACTTTAAAGTGAATGGGACTGTTTGTGACTAAATGGGACAGAGAACATAGAGGAATGCAAGGAAACATGGAGGTAATGTAGTCCAATCTCTTCCCAAGGCAGGAGTCCTTCCTTCTTTTTGAGAGCTGTCAGTGGCAGACATGAGGGAAATGGGTGTGAATGAGAGAAAGAGAGAGAGAGAACAAAAGAATGAGAAAGAGAAAGAGAAAGGAAAGAGAGAGACAAGAAAGAAGGAAGGAAGGGAAAGAAAGAAAATAAGTGGGGGAGAGAAACACAAGAAAGAAGGAAGGGAGGGAGCGAGAGAGAGCTGGAGAGAACTTATGATCACAATTAAGCCTAAAATGTTGGTAAAATTTTGCTAAGCAAGAGCATTGTTAAGTGAGCTTCACCACATTTTCCAACTTGGCCACGCCCACCCATTCACATGATCACCAAGCCACACCCACAAACAGGCTACACGTACAGAATAGGTTCTAAAAAATTTTTAAACCCACCACTGACCCTATCCTCCTCTTCCTAAACCAACCAAGCTGTTCTCATTTTTGCAGTTTTTATGATATCATTTATAACAGTTAGAAGCCAAAACAAATAGCTTTTCAATGATGATGTACTAGTAAGCCAGTGGTGGGTTGCAGGTGGTATGCCCTGGTATGGGTTTACTAGAGCCTGCCCGGAGCACTGAATACCGTTCTGGTACAGTGCTCCAGAGGGCTCACACGTTCGTCCTCCTGAGCTCCTTACCTATCTTTTAAGGCTTCTGCACTTCTGCGCACGTGCATGGCGCATACAGCGCCTGCATGATGCTCCGCTGAGCAACTGCTGTGTGTGTGTGAGCACACACTGTGTGTGTCCATGTGGATGCCGCCGGGCCCATTCCAACTGTTACGGTTGGAACGGGATCCGGAACCCACCACTGTAGTAAGCCCATATGTAACTTTAGAAATACATTAACTATGCTAAATATATCATGAAAGATAAAAAGAATAATAGGATGAGGAATGGTTTAACTTTATTCCTATTTTGATAAGAGTGGACTAAATGTACAAGAAAAAGAGACAAGTGTCACGTTCCGGCCGACCAGGCGTGGCAATGGATGGGCTCTCCCTTGAACGGCAGCCTGAGGGCTGACAACAAGTTACCAATACAAAAATAAATGAATATTCCAATAGAATGATAGGTTCTTGGGGTAGCCCAGTGATGGCTAACCTTTTTGCCATCACGTGCCAAAAGTATGGGGAGCGTGGGAGGTCATGCCTGCATGTTTCCCCCCGCCGCGCATGCGTGTGCGAACCCCCTGCCCTCCCTGCATTGCTTTTCGCTCACGATGGCATAGTGGACCCGTTTTGTGCCCTCCCCAGGCTCCAGAGAGTTTCTAGGCTCTCCAGAGGCCAGAAATGGTCCATTTTCCAACTTCATGGTTCCCTGTAGGGCCGTTTTTCTCCCTCAGGAGGCTTCCCTGAAGCCTCCAGTGGGCGAAAAATGGGCTAACACTCAAACAGGAAATCTGTTCCTGAACTTCCAGTTTGTGCGTTGGGTTGTTTTTCACCCTCCGGAGGCTTCAGCTAAGTCTCCGGATAGCAAAACATGGCTGAAACTAAAGGCCAAAATCATCTGGCCAGCGCATGCATGTATGCTGGAGCTGACAGGGCAACACCTCGCGTGCCCTAAGAAATGGCACACGTAACATGAGTTCACCATCACGGGGGTAGCCACTCTTTTCAAAATTTTGTAATGCTGTACCTCCAAAGACAGATGCATCACACCACCCTAAAGTGGATATTGTGTATACATAATTTTATTATATGATATCCTTCAGGCTTCCATATTCAGAACTAGGGCCAGCTCTTGACATTTTGGTGGCCTAGTTAAAGTCATCTTCTAGTGCCTCTAGTCTCCCAGCTTCTCCATCAAGGTGATGGGTGGAGTACTTTATGGCCTGATTGGCTTCGTGACAATATAAACACTATTTTCAGCATATTAATTAAAACTGACCCCACACCAACAACCTGCCTTTCCCAGCAGCAGTTTATTGTAGATATTAAACAGAAGACAGAGGAGTCAAACCTATGGCCTCCCACATTAAAAAAAGTGGGAGCCCCTCCTGTCATAATCACCAACTCTGGAAGGAGCAGAGCTTCAGCAGAGGAGTAGTCCCATCTCCTAACCATAGCAGGAGTCGAAAATGAGACTGTGGTAAATTATATTAAAGGCTGCTGAGAGTTCAAACAACAACTCCCAGAAGATTACATCTCTACTGTCTAAGTCTCAGTTCATCTGATTTCTGTCCATATGCTTAAGCCTGGAGGTCATCTGCAAAATTCACTTTTATGACATTTTGGCAATTCAAAATTAGCCTAGTTTGGCTCCAGAGTTAATTTTTTTGTAGCAATTTTTGCTTTATGCCGTATCAGTTACATACTCCCCCCCACTTCCCAAACAAAATATTATGGTATAATTTCAGCAACAAAAAGTTAAAATTAATTTTACTTACTTTGCTTACTTGTACTTACTTTACGTATATTTCTTCACTAAACAAATTTGTATGGCCACCCAACTCATACATGGTGACTCTAGGAGGCTTACAACATTGAAAATTGCAACATAAGATTTCCTTCGCTCCATCCATCCCATTTCTATAGCTGCCCAACTCAACAAATGAACCAAAAATCCCATCTCATCCATCCATGGCAACAGTAGCAAAATCAAATCAATCACTTGGGGTCCCCAGGCCCACTGACACAAATATGTTTTTAGGGCCTTACAAAAACAGAGTATGGGCCATCATATCTTTATTGGAATGTTGTTCCATAGAGAAGGGGTCACCACTAAGAAGGCCATTTTTGTGGTCCGACCAGATGTACTATTGATAAGATCCTTAACATTCCTTGCTTTCCAGGCTTGGTGAGTGGGTGGACATAATGGGGATAGGTGATCCTTTAAATGGCCTGTTCCCAAGTGATGTAAGGTTTTAAAGGTGATAACCAGAATCTTGAATTATACCAAAAGCAGATTGGCAGTATAGACTTGCACAAAACTTTTTGGACCCCTGTATTCCAAACCAATGGAAGCTTCCCGTTACTCTTCAAGGGCAACCCCATGTAGAGTGCATTGCAATAGTTTAGAAGGGAAGTGACTAGGGTATGGATGACTGTGGGAATGGCATGTTGGTTCAGGAATGGGCATAACCGTCACACAACTCCTAGTTGTGCAAAGGCCCTCCTGGCCACGATGGTCACCTGCTCCTTGAGCAGGTGTTACAAATCCAGGAAAACCCTTACATTAGTCACTGGATAAGTCTGAAGCAGTCCAGCTCCACCCAAGAAGTAATGAAATAGTACTAAACTTTTGTTACTTTTTCCAATTTATCCACACACAAAAATGTCCCCAATGTTATTGGAGGTTTTGGAAGGAAAAGAATAAGCATTTTTTTCCTTGATAAAATATAATTGAAATTTAGTTTAATGTTTTTATCTCATTTGATTGATTTTTTTTCTGCTTCAAAATAAATAAATAAAAGTAATGTAAGTCACTAAGCATTAACTTTGACTTATACAATTCTATTCACTTGGAAGTTCGTAGGCCTCTATACATAGTCCTTATGCATAGCCTGCAAAAGGAAATACAGATGTCCTGAGAAAGGAATTTTTTTAAAAAAATTTCTAATTGCACGTGTCTACTTTGCTATTTTTTTTTCCATTTGTCTGGAATTACAAGCCCATATTTCCAAGTCTCTTCACAATCAAAGAGTTCATTTCATTAAAAAAACACTTTTATTTCTTAAAGTTCACAGAACAAAACTATATTGGTTCTCACTCTGATACTCTGATACTCTTCTATAAACAAGCACAAAAATGTGCCTTCCAAATAGTTCCAATGGGAAAAAAAACCTTTAACAATCCATGCAGTATTGATTTGCACCAGGAAATCTCTTTCCTTTTCTTGGATATAATCCACATGTAAGAAACTAAGTAACTCCACTGACAAGAACATCCAATGAAGTATTATGCAAGCATGGATTCTATTTATTTGAATATTTAATGTAATCAATTTCTATTAGTTAAAAATGCTCTAGAATTTATTTATTTTTTAAAAAGCCTAACATGGCTGAAACAAGAATAAGGCAACCAAGACTCTCTAGCTCAGGGGTGTCAAACTTGTGTTGTCACGGTGGTGTCGTGTGACGTATTGGGACTTCCCCCCTTTGCTAAACTGTGCATGGATATGGCCAGCATGTGACATATCTGGTCCATGGGCCGCGAGTTTGACAGCCCTGCTCTAACCTCAGACTGTGGCTGGGCTTACTAGGACTTTGCAAATTTGCTGAACTCTTTCCAAAACCCTATTGATTACAGGTAGTCCTTGACTTAATAGTCATTCATTAAGTGACTGTTTAAAGTTACAGTGGCCCTGAAATAAGTGACTTATGATCTTTTTCACACTTAGAGCCATTGCAGCAGTCCCATGGTCATGTGATCAAAATTTGGATGCTTGGCAATTGGCATGCATTCATGACACTTATAGTGTGTTGGGCTCATGTGATCACTTTTTGAAACCTTCTGACAAGCAAAGTTAATGGAGAAGCCAGATTCACTTACCAACCATATTACTGACTTAACAATTGTAGTGATTCACTTAACAACTGTGGCAAAAGGTCATAAAGTTACTCATTTAACAGCTCACCAATGGAAATTTTGGACTCAATTGTTGTCATAAGGTGAGGACTACCTGTATTTCCTAGTAGAAGTGGCTTTTACTTTGCATGAAGTCTCACTGAAATTTAATGATTTGCTATGAGTTATGTAAAGTCTAGTTCAATTCAGACTTAACTGACGAATTCTTGAACACATTAATATAGCTTTTCCTGAAAACAAAACAAAAGTAGTTTGCCATTTCTTTTTCAGGGATATTTTAGGGTCTTTTTTAGTTCCAAGTCTATCCTGCAATCCCCATATTCTTTGCTACTGGTAAATAGCCTCCCCTTTGTTAGATTTCAAGTTCAGACAAAATTGGCCAGATGTTTTCATCTGCTGAGATGCTTAGGATTAGTGTTCCATAAATTATAATAGTGATCAATAGTTCAGCTGGATTATACAATTGAAAAAAAAACGACACAGAAGATAAATTGTCTCACATGTATTTTGTTCTCTCTATTTTATTCTAATTTGCTGGCCTGTATATAATACAACCCAGTATATTTCAAGCGGGTGTCCATCAGTTGTATTGTGATCATCTGGAAACCAGATGTTCTTAGTATTTCTAGTCAGCATGACCAACACTTGTCAGTGAGGAAGCGTAAATACCCTACACTTAAGAGACTGGCTTTGAATTTCAATGGCTAAATTTACAAACTTACACTTTTATCTAGAACTGTGTGTGTGTGTGCTTGTATACATGCACCTATGGAGCTCATTGTATCAGTAGCTTATTTTTATGTCTGGATTTATCTATGCAAATCCATGGGATAATGAACAAGAAATTCCCATTCATTCAGGTAGAATTGTTTGGAAGTTGAGTCATGGCAACTGGATTTATTTTCTTGTTGGTCTCCAATAAGTGTAAGTCCAGTTGCTGTGACTCAACTTCTTGACAATTCTACCTAGATGAATGAGAATCTTCATCAAGATATTGCCACAACTTTGGGGAAGAAATCCTGAGGTTGCTGTGGGAATACCCCTAAGAATTTTAGGAGTAGGCACATTCCAGTGAGTCTCTGCCTACTCAGGTTCCCCTAACCAACTTGTTCATATTGAAGAAGCTGCTTGGATGGGCACTGAAACATCTCCAACCAACAATAAAATAAGTCCAGTTGCTGTGACTCAACTTCCAGGCAGTCTCAAATTATCTTACTTCAGACACAGAAGATTCTAATGTTGGGAAAGGTGGAAGAGGAACAAGAGAACACCAGCAGTAAGGTAGATGGGCTCAGTTACAATGGCAAAGGGTACACCAGACCTAAGATATTTAAATTACCAAGTTAGGGAGATATTTTTTGTGAAGAAAATCTATCTTGGTGGTCACTAAGAGTCAAATTAACTTGATGTCAATCAATCAATCAATCAATCAATCAATCCATTTTTTTCAGTTAAACACAGAAAATATGATTCCTTGTTTCTGCCTACTTGTATACCCTTGCAAAAAAGTTTGGAATTTTTGATAAAGTTTTCAAATAAATATTTTGTTCTCTTGGTTTGTGGAAGATGGGAAAGTTCTTAGTTTTATGGGTGCCCATTTATGGCTTTCTTTGGAGCAGTTTATTCATGTTGCAGTATAGCAGGCTGTCTTTCATTAAATTCTGGGACTACCTATCTACTTTGTACCCTCTTAGTGAATATGTGAACCATGAGTGTGCATAGAGGGAGAAGCAAGGGGTAGCATTGTGTGGTTTGCATGTTTGTGTCACAGGCTGGGATATAAGTATTAGTTTTTGTCCTGTGTGAAATATCATGATGCAAGTGACTCCTTTTAACAGCACTGAAGCTTTTTTCAGATCACTGAGTTATATATCCATTTTGAACAACAATGGCTTTCCTGGAATAATCTATTAGTTCTAAAGTTTACTTGTTGATTTGCTTTACTGTAATGAGTTTGATATTATTTTATTGTGCTTTTAAAGATTCACTGTTTTTAAACTTACTGAAAAGGCCTATTATCCCTTCAATGTTAAGTGAATTTAACATTAATGTTAATGATGGAAACTCTAGCATTTTGAAAGCCCTGTTTGGATACACTGAGCCGACAGAAATGGGGAGGAAAAATATTTGCACTTTCCCTCCCATTTTGAGCCATTAAAAAGAAAAAGAGAAAGAGGTTGTTCCCCAGAGTACAAACATTGCAAATATTTATTTACTCAAGCACTTTGAGCTAATTCTGCTTCGTAATACACAGAAATTGAGCTATTTTTTTAAGAACTGAACTTTCTTCTTTAGTCATCAGCTGAGCATGAGATAAACAGTACTAGGAAACATTATTTCCTAATGCTGAATGGAGACTTTTTTTTTAATACCAAAGAAGGCAAAATGTAGGAGTCCTTCATCCTCCATGGATTGGCTTTCTCACCATACAGGGACATATAGCAGTTATTATTCTTTGCCTCTCCCCTATGCAGAGAAAAAGAATCCGAAAGAAGTAGAATTGGCTCAGGAAATTCAGCTGAAAGAGAAAGAAAGGGTTTCCATCCTCCTGAACGGATGTTATCTGTCTCATCAAGAAAGGGAGGATAATGTAACATTTTCAATTGTATTCTGTTCTAGCTAACATCAATTTTTCCACCTTTGCACAATTTTAACGCAGTGCTTTATTAGGGATTCATCTAGAATTCCTGAGAATAAGACTGCTTTTGAAATTTTAAATAGAAAGCACCAAGTGCAATAGAGCAAATGCAGGCCCTTCAAAAATTAAGGCCCAGGAGAAGGTTGCTAAGGCAACCAATACAAAAGAAGCGTGCAACTTTGGACAACAAAAACCATGTTAGGATTTATCTGCCATATCAGGAGCCATGCCTTAAATTCGGGTGGGTCATTTGAGAAGGGGGAGTTCAGAAGTTCAAAAGGCAACTGGATAAGTTTAGCTTCTGCCATTTTCCCTTCAGGTGTGAAAAAAGAAGTGTACAAAATTGTGGTTGCTAGACTATATGTATGTGATGGCGAACCTATGGCGCATGTGCCTCATGGTGCCGTTTTGGGCACTCGCTCCGGAAAAGGTTAGCCATCCCTGCTATATATGCTTCCTAGCTTTTGCACCACTGCAGTAGATATTGTGAAACACCTGGCATGTGTTTTTTCCCCAACCTAGTATCCTTCAAAACTAAGTATTTTAGAATGTCCCCAATTCCCAATTTCATAGAATCTTTGGTATGTAATGCACTATTCTAAGTGAAATTACACTAGGAAATAAAAGATAATTCTAAGCCAAGAAAGATATTTATTCAAAACAGTGGTGGGTTTCAAAAATTTTTAGAACCTCATCTGTAGGTGTGGCCTGCTTTGTGGAAGTGGCTTGAGGGCCACGTGACTGGGTGGGCATGGCCAACTTGTAAAATGTGGTGAAACTCACTTAACAATGCCCTTGCTTAGCAACCAAAATGTTGGCTTAGAAACTCTGGCATTTGAAGCATGCAAGTCTTAAAGCTGTCAAGTTACAAGACCCTTGCACCCCTACCCCTTTAGAAAAAAAAACCTCAGGGGTACTCAAACTTGACAGCTTTAAGAATTGTGGACTTCAACTCCCAGAATTCCTCCTCTCGCTCTTCATCTTGATGATGTGCGGATGAGCAGGGGGGAAGGAGCTGGAACCAGTTCTAAATGGCACTGTAGATTTGTGGAACCTCTTCTATAGAAGAGGTTAGAACTGGCAGGAACCCACCCTGATTCAAAAGTATGATTATAATATATAACTGTAACATGGCATTTTCTTAATATTTCAGAGTAAATAATCATATAATTAAGTATAAGAAGAAGAAGAATATAATTATGCTTAAGCATATACTATTTGCTAAGCCTGCCTGATAATTTGGCAGGATAATTTTGGCTGAATCTTAAATATCACAACACTCTGCAGTGTTTGAGTAACTATCAATATTTTTATATACAAACTATTATTCACTTAAAATACTATGAAATCATCCATTTTCACTGATACAAAGAAATACCAAAGAAAGTGCAAAAAGAAGAAAATTTATTAAAAATTATAAAGAGATAATTTTGCCTTCTGCTAATGGTAAACCTTTGCTTCTCCATTGAAAGTAATAATTGTAGATTGAAGAGAGCTAAGGAAGACTGTTTCATGCATCAGTTCTTTTTCTTTTTTTACTGGTGTTGTAATGATGAAAAGAAGAAATTGATGAAATGATTCCATCTTACATAGGATTGGCAGATTTTGAAAATAATATTTATATTAGACAAGGAAATATTACAATATCATGAGCAAAGTTTACCCTAAACTAATACTGAGTTTCAAATGCTTGATAGATGGTTCCAGGAGCCTTGGTGGCAAAGTGGTAATAATGCAGAATTGCAGGCAAACTCTGCCCACAGCCTGCAGTTTGATCCTAACAGGTTCAAGGTTGACTCAGCCTTCCCTCCTTCTGAGGTCAGTAAAATGGGAACCAAGATTATTAAGGGTAATATGTAAATATGTACATTGTAAACATCCTAGAGAATGTTATAAAGTATCATCAAGGGTAATTAAGTCTAAGGGCTGTTGCTATTGTATTTTTAATGTAAATAATTATTCTAACAGAAAATTTCAATTTGTAATAGTTACTGTACAGTTTATTAATCAATGTAAAGGGGCATATTAAAGAGAATCTTGGGGGGGGAACAGATTCATCGGTATTCTATTTTTTTGGGGGGGAAAATATTGATGACACATATCCATTAATATTTTGTGGTGAATCACGAACGCTCCTAATTTTACAGTCTAACAGCCTTGATATTCTTTAAATATTTGTGAAGTGACTACATTTTGCCTCAGTGAGATTAGTATATAGTGAGGAGCTGTTTAGTTCATTGCATCATTTTGCATCACCTCTGAAGCTGCCTCCAGCACTGCCAGTAACTCTTTCCAATAGCTGAATATGCTGCTGAAGGCTTTAGAAACAAATGGCAAGTTTGTTCAACCTTTCAGAGGCATTTTATGTATGAAAATATGTCACAACAAGGCTATTTAAATGTAAAGATATTAGAAAACTGAAATTCTGATGGTAATCATTTCTAAAAGTGCATTTGTTTATGGATCTTAAATAGTATTATCAGTTTACACAGGAGAAAAGTTTGTGTCCTAAATATGCTAAATAGAATTTTATATAACTACAACATAATACTTCATATAATTAATCACACACACACACACACACACACACACACACACACACACACACACACACACACACAGTCAGTGTTCCAAGTATCATGTAGAATTAAATCAGAGTCCAAGGCAAAACGATCCTTAAAGTTCCAATTTAATAAAGCAGACATCTTAGCACATCTGTGTTAATCCCAATTCTGGAAATGACATCAGAATTCCACCCAGTTAAAAGTTCATGATCTTGTCCCATACCCACAATCCATCACATGGTCCAATCTTCTTCCACGCCGCCATCCACACCCAGCTGCTTCCAGTCAGGTGTAAAAGTGCAAAGACAAAAGATGACCTTGGCTTCTAGAAAAGAATGACAATAATACATTCCACAATCCTACTCCTGTCTATTCCCATCTCCCATCAACTATACTAATGAAACAGCATAATGAAATAAGAGAAAGTGTGGCAGGCCAAAATTCTAAAAGGAATATAATTGCAGGCCTGACACACACACTCTATACAATAGTTTGAGAACAATGATAATGTCTTACCTTATTTGTTTTATCTCAGAACATCTCATTTTTATTATTCATGCTTTTCCTTTCCATTTTCTCAATTTTATTTTTGCCAATGTTGTCTGGTCTTCACTTTGTCTCCACATTTTATCCTTGCTTTGTGTCATTTTTCTTCCATTGGTGTCTTCATTGCATGTTGTCATTTATTTCTTTTTCCAATAATTTCATTTGAAAAAGGAAAGAAACATTCATTTTCAATACTGTCTCAATTTCTATCTTTTTTAATTTCTATCTTTTAAAATTAAATATATACAATCCACTAGTACATAAAAAACGCATTCCCTTCTAGCACTGAAGATGCTATCTAGTTTGGTAAAGAAATATCTGCAAGAAAATAGCCAAACTCAAAGAGCACCAGGGACCCCACAAAACCATATATTTGGTGAACAGATTTAGTTTTGAAAAGCTTTGATAATTGAATGTTTCTGTTCTGTTATGCAACTTAATAAAATACTTTAAAACAGAGTTCATCCAGATATATTGAAGTAGAATATCCGATCAAAGTCCATACTGAATTATAGTCCACCATTTAGAAGATAATAGGCTAATGGTGGCTACAGTATTCTATACTTCACACTGATTCATGTATGTGCAGTAGGCAGAACCTGCTACTGGGATGATAACTTTTTTCTGCTCGATTAAAAAAAAAACATTTACAAAGGACCTACATGCTTTATAGAGGAATTATGAGGTTTATGTCTTTAGACAGCAGTTACTAAGGAAATTAAAATATTCTTCCTTTCTTCCTTCCCTCCCTCTCTCTTCCCCTCCCTCCTTCGTTCCCTCATATGGTAATGTAATATAGTATGGTGATTTTAAACATTTAGTTTCACTTTGGTAAGATATCCTGTGGCCTTAAATTAAGTGAGTTGAAGAAAGTGGAAAGCTTTCTTTAGAAATCTCACTTGGACTTGTTTTTTTGTGAAATTTATTTCTCATTTAAAAACAAAAACAAAAGTAAGCCCAATTTTAAACATTTCCAGTCACTGTATATGCCATTTTTGTCTGGTTTTTAAATTACCTGCTTTGGCAAGAGTAGTATGAAAAACAAGTCAATTGAATGTTTTGGAGAGTTTTCTTTTACTTGCCTTCAGTGATAATGTTATTGTAAATCTCATGCAAATGAATAACGTATTCCCAAGGGTCACCCTGAAATAAGATCTACCAGCATGTGATCCATACTAAAACAAATGAGCTTTGCAGAATGCTGGCGAAGTAAATCACAGTGGGTGGCACCAAAAACAACTCAGCTTTGACATATTTTCCTGAACTGTGACTGGAGATCCCAACTTCATGGAGGAATTAATGATGCTTCCTTGCCATATGGATTGGGCACATTTAAATTATTGACTCTTTTTCACCACTGATCTCACCATCCCATTCATTAATTTATAATTCTTGTGATGCTCTGTCTTCCTCCCCCCCGCAATTTTTTTATTTTTATTCCAAACATTAAAGTGCATACCCCAAAATATATATAAACAAAGCACAACTAAACAAGAGCACACAAAAAAGACTGCATAAAATTAAAAAAACAAAACAGATATAAAACTAGGTATATACATAAATTGTCCATAAATTTATAATTCCTGTGATATTTAAATGCCAGCTGTTAATGTTTCAATTGCTTCTTTTTTATACTTTCTGCAGTAAAATGAATATCAGTTTAATGGCTAAGAAGTCATCTAACCTAAAATGGATGTCAGTTTTCCATCCTTCCGAGGTCTGTAAAATGAGGACCCAGATTGTTAGGGTCAATATGCTGACTCTGTTACCTGCTTAGGGTTGCACTATGAAGCGGTATATAGGTCTAAGTGCTATTGCTTTCTTTTTCTCTGTTATGCAAGGCTATTCATTTTTACATTTTTTTTCTAAATTTACCATAGTAAGTTGGATATTACCATGTTTTCCCGAAAATAAGACAGGGTCTTATTTTCTTGTCACCCACAAAATATGGCTTGGGCCTTATTATGAGAGGAGGGTTTATTGTTTTGGGGTTGCCAGCTAGCTGCTGTCTTCCGAGTGGGCTCCCAAAGAGCCGGGCACAGCCTCATGGGTGAATGGCTGTGTTGCGTTGTCGCAGCACCGCAACACAGCAACCATGAAGCGACCACGCTCATGAACAGCTACCCGGCAAACCCCCTTTCCAGCCGGGCACAGTGCCATTCACTGACCTAGGGTATTGCCAAGCCACGTGAGCGCCTGTTCGCTGCCGCTTGGCTCCCGTGGCTTGGCGCCTTTGAAATGCCAGTGAATGGTGCTCTCCACGGCTGGAGGGAGGGTGAGTGGCTGTTCCACTCTCGCTCATGCACCTTCCAGTCTCACAATGCCCTGGCCCAGCTCTCCCTACAGAGCCAGGGCATCTCTGCTGCTGCCACCGCCGCATGACTTTTTCTGCGGCTTCCAAACCAAGTTTTCCGGCAGTGGCCGCTCTGGGTGTACGCTCTATGGTTGTGGCCAGCTGCCGGCAGAGCATACAACCATAGAGTGTGTTAGACTCTTCAATTACTGATGAGTTTGGAGTAGCTTCATAGCCTCACCTCTCATCATGAAAAGAAAAAAAATGTAAAAGAAAAAAATAAATTAAATGCTTGTATTTTTCTACTGATCTGTACCATAAAGTTATTTTCCATTTAACTTCACCAGTTTTACATTATTTGGTATTAAAATTGCAGAATTTTCACATTTACCGTTCAACTAGTCAGGCGAGAGGTGAAGTGAGGCTGAGCTAGCTGCTGCCTCACAGTGGATGACTCTGCTTAACTGTTTTACATGATCTGTAATGAGACGTATTGCTGTCTCTCTGAATGTCGTTTTTAATAGTTTAGCTGATGGAGTGTTTTTTGTCAACAACTATGTGTGGAATGTGTTTCTTGTGCTGAGCGATCATAAAATGCCTAAAAAGTCAGACTAGGTGAGGCACGTAGTTCTCCTGCCTCATAGTAGAGGACGCTCGTTCTTCCTGTGACTCAGTGGCAGCAGAGTAAGTGACAGCCACAGAGCCTGACGACATCAAGGATGACTTTCTTCCCTGGCCGTGATCACCATCGAGACAGAGAGACTTTTAAAACTAAAAGAAGACAATGCAAAATTCTACCAACAAATTATAGATGCTTTTGTTCAGAAGGAGCGGCAGATGGATTTCATTTATAAGTAAAGGTGAGACCCATAATAACTTCAATTTTTTTCAATTAAATGTGCTTTTTTGTGTGCTACAGTATGTGTAAAAAATGCTGATATGAGACTTTAAACATGACCCGTTAACTTCTGCCAATCAAATATTGGATAAGATAAATTGTAGGATTTTAATGTTTCTAAATCTGATTGTGATGACGTCAATGCCTCACCAGCCATAAACGTCACCGCATGTCACTGCTCAATCAACTATCAGAAGTTTAGATTAGATAGCAAAACTACAGCAAGTGTTTTATTTATTGAAGTACTTTTGTTTATTACTACATAAAGTTATACGGTATATCAATTGGCAACATGGAAACTGGAAGAACAAAGCAATAGCAAAAGTCATTTTTACTACATTACCTGCTAATAGAAACTGGTCACAGTTAATGTATCTATTGTTACCATATTATTCATTCTCCATTTATTATTACATATTACATATCACATTTCAACATTGCTTTTTTATCATAATTTTAAGTGTTTATAAGAGTTACCTTTCTCACTGTTCTCACATCTGAAATAGGGTGCAACTTTTTATTTGCTCTTCTATTCTTTGGGTTATGCAATGAATCAAATGCTATAAAAGCACCTGTAAGAAACGGCAAGACAATCATAGATAAGAAAATTGAGAAAACTATGAAGCAGAAAATTGGTATACCTGTACTGAATGCATAAGATAGTGAATTTGATAGAAATGTTTTTACTAGCTACAGAAGTACTAGACCAACTAGTAAACAAAAATAAACAAACAAGTAAATAAACAAAACTAATGAAGTGGTTATGTGTTTCCCTGATCAAAAAGGATTTTTCTTGTTTCTTCCACATCTAAAACTTAATTACATTTTTTATTTGACATCACACAATTTCTTAAATGACACCATAAGGATGGTAAACAACAATGAAAGTTTTAAATCACTTTGAGCCCTATCGGTATCTCATGAAATCAACTCCATGGAAAGGCTAACATTACTTTCATTGAAAGTGATTATAATTTGGAAATCTTGCATGTACTGTTTGCTAAAAGGAGGAAAAAAAATACAATGTATGAATTTGAAGATTAAGAAAGATGTGAATTAAATGAAGGAACTTGTATAATATTCGATAGGAAGGATGGATTATAAGAGTGTTATTATTGGTTAAAAAGGTCAGAAGTCATATTTCTTACCTTTAGCTTTGTGTATCTTTCGTTCCTTCCTTCATTCCTTCCTCCTTTGATTTGTGTTTTATTGTATGAAATTATATATATATATATATATATATATATATATATGTTTGTGTGTGTGTGCACTTATGTGTGCATTTGTATACACACACACATGCACACACATACACACACACACACATACAGTATACACACACATGTACACACACACATATACACCAGTGGTGGGTTTCAAATTTTTTTAGAACCTCTTCTGTAGGTGTGGCCTGTTTTGTGGGAGTGGCTTGATGGTCATGTGGTTGGGTGGGAGTGGCTTGCCAGCCATGTGACCAAGGGGGAGTGGCTTGGCAGTCATGTGACTGGGTGGGCATGGCCAACTTGTAAAATGTGGTGAAACTCACTTAACAATGCTCTTGCTTAGCAACCAAAATGTTGGCTCAGAAACTCTGGCATTGAAATGTGCAAGTCTTAAAGCTGTCAAGTTACAAGACCCTTGCACCCCTACCCCTCTTAAAGCTGTCAAGTTACAAGACCCTTGCACCCCTAACACTTTAGGAAAAAAAACAGCGGTGTTCAAACTTGACAGCTTTAAGACTTGTGGACTTCAACTCCCAGAATTCCTCCTTCCCTCGCTCAGCTGCTATTGCTGTGGTGCCACCAGAACAAGCGAGGTTGTTGGAGGGACCTTCCCTCTCCTTCCAGAGAGCCCATGCCGGGGGAGAGGATATGGGCTGGTTTGAATGTTGAATGTTGACTAACGGGTGGTTTAGTGACCAGTGAGTGCCTCCTTCACCCATTTGAGCAGGCAGAGAAAGAAAGGAGGTGCATGTAGCCAAGGGCAAAGAAGCCTGTCACTTACCTCCTTCATGCATTTGGGAAGTGGGGGTGCTTTCTCACATGCCTTCATTCTTTCTCCACCTGCCCAAACGTTCAAATCAGGCTGCTTCCTATCTCCCCACCTGGCCGCTCTGAAGGGATGAGGGAAGGTCTCTCCCAAGATCTGCTTCCCTTACCTCACGGCACAGTTCTAGGACAGCAGGATTTTGGGGTTTTTGCCAGTACGGGGGCATACCCTCGACCCCCATCTTCCTGCTACCCCCAGTCCAGCTCCACGCAATTTCCCTGCCAACTCACTGACCTCAGAATACTCTGCTGGATGGCTTATCCTTCGCGTCCTGTTGCCGGCTGCAGCCTTGTATGGGTAGGTGCTGTGCCCCCAGAGCAGTCACATGGCAGTGGCGCTTGGGCTGCTGACCATCCCAGGGACCACCTAGTTTCTTCTGGAGGAGGCATGCAGATGGGCAGCATTCCCCCCCTTCTCGGCCACCTGCAGCCTCAGATCTTGGCTGCAAAGGAAATGATGGGTGGGGCAAGCATGGTGTGGATGGGCGGGGCAAGTGAGCGAGCGAGAGGTGACTGGGTGGGCAGGGGGAGTGAGCAGGGTGGGCAGGCTAGGTGAGAGAGCGTTCTGGTATGGGGCCTCCAGAAGAAGGGGTACAGGAAGGCATGCTAAATTTCACAAACCGGTATGCCTGTACCGGTGCGTACCGGCTGAAACCCACCTGATACACAGGGACACACACACAGACATACAGTAAACACACACACACACACACACAAACACACACACACAAACTACAGTCTTGCAAGTTGGATTGTGTTATATTACCTCCCCTCTCTTCTTATCCTGTGAATTAGAGGTATCTGTCTGTGCCTTTTGTAGTTTCTATCTGTTATGAACGTAAGCTATGTTTCATCTCAGCATTGCTTTGGTAACAGAAGTTACTGTATCTCCCTCAAGGTCGTCTTCCTTACTTTCTAAAGTCACTGAATTATAATACAGTACTGTAAAATTTTACTTAGGAAAAACTGTTTACTTATTTGGTAGCTACAGTAAGCATGAACTGAAACAAAGTAGTTTTTATTTTGTTACTGTGGCTATTATGTTATCAGTCCAGCTCCATTGGTGTTATATTTAACCAATCTAAATTAGTTAACCAGGACATTTACAGTATAATGAGCTGTCATTTTTAATATGAATAGTATTTCTTTCAAAAACCCTCTTTGACAATTACATCAAACACAGACTTTCCATTTCTCATGAACTTAGCATTGTGAACAACCTGTAGAAAGGATCCTATAAATCTTCAAATAGATTTTTTTGGATCCCAAATAATTAATTGAATCTCCCTATTTTATGGTTCTTCAATTGGTTCTTGGGACTGTTTAATAAATCCTACTTAAGAGTCACTTTTTGGGAGATGGGAGGCCATATAAAGTTGTAAATAAATGAATAAATATATAAAAATCTCCTGGCCTTCTCAACTTTAGGGGCACCAATGTCCTGGTGTTACTTTTTGATGTTACTTATGCTCTTTTGGTGTCTTAGCAACTGAACCCTTTCAGATGGAATTCTGTAATTGTCCAACTGATGACTTGCAACATCCTAATGAGCTTCTGTTGTGGACCAGACATTTGCCTCATCATTGGATTTGAGACAGAATATAAGGATAGAAAAATAAATATGAGAGGCAATACCTTTATGCTGGATGAAGAATTTTGGAGAACTTGAAACCTCATACATATGGTAATATGGATCTATGTCGAGGTTTTATTTATTTATTAGTATTTATTGGCTGTCCAACTCAGGTGGACTCAGGGCTCTTTTTGATTAAATATGTAGGTTATTTATGAATAGATTTACAGCAGAGTTGAATGTTTTTTTTTGCAATTAAAATAGAAAGAAATAATCACTATTTGATTAATAGATACTTTCCAGCCTTGGAAGCTGGCCCACCAAATTGTGCCTAACCTTCACATTATTATTGCTATAATTGAGAAGTAAATATATATATTAGAAAGTTATGATGTATTTCTAGTGCTTTCTCATTAAAATAAAATGCCCAAATTTCCCACCAGTGAAGGACATGAGCACATAACAATTTTTTTTATCAATAGTAATGATGTAAATTATTCAGAAGTGGATGAGCCTTAACTAATGTAAACATTATATGGAAATCCTAGTCCAATTCATTTTGTAGTGGCTTCCTGGCATTAACCCACCTGCTTCTCAGGTGGGTTTATGTAGGGCTGTACAAACAAATATCAATCTCTTGAATTCCCAAGAATCTACCTTCAAAGCAATAGGACAAAACACCAAACATTTCAATTTTTCCCCTTAGCCATAAGAAAATTACTTTTTTGAGCCATGGGATCAACAGCATTCCTTGAAGTATTTACTCTATTGGTACATTTCTACCCCAAAATAAAGCATAATAGCTTTGTCCAACTTGGTACCCTCCAGGGAATCTGGCACTGCAGCTCCCAAAACTGCTAGCCAACACAACAAAGTAATGTTTATGAGGCTGGTCTATGGTTTTAACTAACAAAGTAGCAAGTGTAGCTTAGATTGGCCCTTTGGATTGACCCTACCAAATCCAGGTCTGCATGTACAAGAACAAAGTTTTCAATCCGTAGTGTTTGCTTCCTGAGAAAGAAAACCGATACCATTGCAAACTTACAAATTTGAAAACTTTACAGAATAAGATGTCACATCAGGGGTGGGTTCCTGCCAGTTCTAACCTCTTCTATAGAAGAGGTTCCACAAATCTACAGTGCCGTTTAGAACTGGTTCCAGCTCCCTCCCCCCCGCCCGTCCACACATCATCAAGATGAAGAGCAAGAGGAGGAATTCTGGGAGTTGAAGTCCACAAGTCTTAAAGCTTTCAACTTTGAACATCCCTGGGTTTTTTTTTCTAAAGGGTTAGGGGTGCAAGGGTCTTGTAACTTGACAGCTTTAAGACTTGCACACTTCAATGCCAGAGTTTCTGAGCCAACATTTTGGTTGCTAAGCAAGAGCATTGTTAAGTGAGTTTCACCACATTTTACAAGTTGGCCACGCCCACCCAGTCACATGACTGCCAAGCCACTCCCCCTCGGTCACATGGCTGGCAAGCCAGTCCCACAAAGCAGGCCACACCTACAGAAGAGGTTCTAAAAATTTTTGAAACCTACCACTGTGTCACATTTAGAATTCAAGGAATGGAGAAGTGGAATGAATGTTGCTATCTATATATTCTCTTCTATTGGAAAGATAGGTAGGGACAAAATGATGAATGCAAATGTCCCTTTTTATGTACATGAAATGCTTGCAATGTATATTAAAAAAATAAAATAAAGAGAGGATTTCAGTTGCCCAGTCATGCCTGCAGTTTGGCACTGTTGATTGTGGAGGAGAAGGCTGCTTAGAAAAATTGCAGACATCTGTGCTGTTTCCACCCCTCTTATCTGAGCCTTCTGCCCAGCCGCTGCCAAAAACATTTGACACAGGTGTGGAAGGAAATGGGAAAAGAAAAGATTCATATTTTGGAAGCTCTGCACCCATCAGCACATAGAGTAAAACAGCTAATAAAAAATGGGATTACTTTTCCCTTTCATTGAGACAGGATCAACCAGAGGAAAATCAAGAGGCCTATCAAACCAAAGCACATTGTGGGAAGGCACAAATGCTTTATAGGCTGGCTATTAATACAGAAGAAAAAAATTAGGAAAAATCCCAGAAAGAAGAATGAATTAAATTAGAACAGTGTTGGTAAGAGACACTTGCTTGCCCTGCCAATGTTGATAGAATGTGTTTTTTCTCCTTGGTAGTTCCTTGATTAGGGTCATATTTTATGCTTATTTCAATCCTGAAAACAACAACAGCACAGTAAGTTATACAAACGATTTGTATTGCAAACCCCACTCCCTTCCAGCTCTGATGATGTTACTTAGGTGGGTAATGAAGCATTTGCAACAACAACCAAGCTTAGAGAGCACAATTGTTGTGGTCTGCAGGCGGCCAGCGGAACTGGCAGCAGAGTCAGACAGTGAGGAGGTTGGTGAGAAACATAGGCCAGTCCTGGGTGCTGAGGAAAGCTCAGCTGAGGGCTCTGCATAAGCAGAGAGGGAGCTAGACAGCAGTGAGGCAGAGGAACAGTTGGTGCCTGTTCCCAATGTGAGCATGTGCATAGCTGCCAGAAGACAAGAACACCTAAGAAAGCAGGATCAACTTGGAAGTAAAGCCATACCTTGGGGGGGAGTGAATGGGGAGTGGGCTTTTTCAGGAAATAATGCATTCCTTCAGTTGTTTCAACAGTGGAAAGTTCTATTTGTGACTATAAGAGACTGTGTTGCCTTGTCCTGCGTTTGGAAAGTAGTTATCTGGCAGCTCGCCAAGCGAGATAAAGTTCGTGTTGATAAATATTCCTCTGAAAGACTGTTTGCCAAGCCTTGCTAACTGTGAATGAAAGAAATTCACAGTCGTGTAAATAAAAGAGGTTTTGCTGGGACGCAGACTCTGCTTCATGCTTTTTAAGGAAACCTAGGTCAGAACAACAATATATACTCCTCTGTTGATACAACTAATGTTTGAATTGGGTTCGGTAGAATAGTTTCTATAGGTTCAGTAAAATCCATGCTTTATAAATACTTGAACATACTGTAATTATTACATGCTTAACAATTGAAAGAAACATTGAAGTTTCATCTATGCTTGTATTAAACATGTGGTATTAATATAACAATTCCCAAATCCACTAACATTTATTATGCACTTTTTTCTAAAGTGAGCATAGCTATTTCTCTGCGTCTGCAGTTCATTTGTAGACTAACACATCACTATACTGCATATGTATGCAGAGAGGAAAGTTATTTAGTTCAAAAACTCAGTTAATGAGTTTAAGAAGTGATTATAAACTACCACAATTCTTGGTGCACTGTGCTCCACAGTAATAATCCAAATTGTCTGTGACTTATGATTATATTTGGCAACAACTTTGAGCTCCCACTGTAGTGTGAAATTAACACCACAGACTGCAGCAATGCTATTTATTGAACACAAGGGAATAGATTATAGCTTCAAAGGCAACCTTTACTATTACTTAATTAGAATCAGTAGCTATGACTAAGTTAACAGCAGTGTTTGACAAGGATTCCTACAGGAAAGAAACCACCAGGATCCTCAGGATATAATTTATAGACCCCCATCTTTGGATAGGCAAATTCACAACTACTTATTAAAAACAGACTGATATACTTGAAAAAAATAATGCTAAGAGCTTTTTTTCCTAGGAACTTGAATAGTTGCCTTTAAAATTAAATTAAATGAGTTATTTCAACTCAACTAAGCTTTAGTTTTTAGATATATTTAATTATGTATTTGTATTCTTTCCCCCTACCCCTCAAAATGCTACACTTCTTATCTTCTACACCAGTGTTTTTCAACCTCTGTGCCGCGGCACACTAGTGTGCCGTGACATAGTGTAAGGTGTGCCGTGGGAAAATTACTTTATATATAGTCAATATAGGCACAGAGTTAAATTTTTTTTAACATTTTCTAATGGCGGTGTGCCTCGTGATTTTTTTCATGAAAAAAGTGTGCCTTTGCACAAAAAAGGTTGAAAAACACTGTTCTACACCATAGATAGACAACCCAGCCAATGGCAAGACATTATGGTTGGAATTCCCTTGTTCCTCCTCAAATTCTGTGAAAGGAGTTGTTTGCCACATTTTCTCCTATACAATTTATTTTTAATCATTTCACTTATTTCAATTTTTGCTTATGTGAACACTGAGGACAGCTTAAATCAATTACGGTAAAACAATGTAGTGGAAGAGAACTAGTTGAGTAAGGTTAACATAATGGAATATATTTGATAAAACATTGTTGTCCTTTATTTATTTATTGCCTGAATCATTGCTGCCATTTATTTATTGAATTTGTAAGCTATCCCATTCCAGACCACTTTGAGTAGTTTTACAAAATGATTTTACAGCTGTAAATGCAAGGCAGCTCCAACAATACAGCACTTTATATTTGAGGAGCAATGCCATCACGCCCTACCTACCACCTTCAAATTCTCACAACTTCAAAATCCCTTCTATCCAACATGCAAAGGAACCGAGGTGGTGCAGTGATTAGGGTGCAATACTGCAGGCCACTTCAGCTGACCGTTATCTGCCTTTCAGTGGTTCTAATCTCACCGGCTCAAGGTTGACTCAGCCTTCCATCCTTCTGAGGTGGGTGAAATGAGGACCCAGACTGTGGGGGCGATATGCTGACTCTGTAAACCGCTTAGAGAGGGCTGAAAGCCCCATGAAGCGGTATAACTGTTATTGCTATTGCTATTGCTAACCCTGTGGAACTCCAGGGGGGATTATTCTAAAGGCCAGGTCCTGCAACAGAGAAGCCCACCTAGGTGACATGGTTAATAAAGGAGACCCAAACCCAAAGCATCCACTCTCAGTACAGTGGATGACAGACATCAAGAAGGACTTGTAAGTCAAAGAATGTCCCAGATGGCCCAAACAGGCAGCAAATCCACCAGGGGTGGAATTTGCCGTTTCGGATCGGTTTGGGTGAAGCAGGAGTTCAGATGAAGCATGCGGTCAACAAACTGGTTTTTACACCAGTTGAGTTTCATCACTGAAGTCCACTCTGTACCTAAGATGAAAGCTCATCATATTAAGAGAATCAAAGAGCCATAACTACTGCTCTTTTAGGGATAAATTTAAGCCTATTCTTCACTGTTCAGATCCTCACAAGCTCCAGACTCTGGAACAAGACCTTAGTAATATGAAATGGTTAGCCAGGGATCAAGAGATACTATTAAGTATTATTAACATAATGATGATACCTGACCCAAAACCATGACCTCAAATATTGTATATTTTCCCTTCTTGCTTGCTTTAGCAGCCTATTCAAGGCAAACTATATGATGCTCCTCCCTTTTTTTTGAAGGGTATCCCAAGTATATGATTTCTATACAGTGATCCTACTTGCTTTATTATATATATATATATATATATATATATATATATATATATATATATATATATATATATATATATATATAGTCTTTATAGGAATCATAAAATAATCTTTGTGATTTAAACGATTTTTATTCAAGCAACATTGTATTATTTATAGGCTCTTTTCCCTTCTAACATTTTAAAATCTTTTCTTACTTTAAAAAATAATACCATGCTGGTTGTTCAGAAGGAAGTCTATCAAAGACCAGTGTTAGAAGGAGGCTGCTGGAAAAATAGATTCCATCTGCCCATTTCATATATCTGCTATGTTTTAGTTGAATAATATTTCTGCCAGTACTCTGTTGATTAGGAAAATTCCCACTGGTATAATATGGATGTCCACAAATATAAATACATCTTCATGGATCTTCACAGAAGTATAAAGCTTAAGGTCAAATCAAAGTCTATCAAACCTTTTTTAAGAATGAGCAAGTATTATATATTATTTATATGAGGAGGAATGAAAACCTACCTCAGGCTTAAGCAAAAATTTACCACTACCCAATTTATAAAGCAATCTTGTGTTCGCCTCCAATAATGTTTGTCATACCCCAGACACATCTCTTTATACACTGCACATTAAAAATGCTTGTGGCAGATGGAAATCATAGTAATTTGTTTAATAAAACATTTTAGCTGCTTATGCAGCAGAGATTATTCCTGCCTATTGTCTAATTCTGCAATGTATTTACTGTGGGTAGATGGCACTGAAGAAAATGGGGTCTTGTTTAATTCATTCAAAATAACAATAGCTCATCTTCTTAAACCAAATCTGCCTTGAGGGAGGAAATAAGGATTTTATGCATGCATCTGAATAAAAACTCAATATAAAATTGTATTAAAATTTGAAGATATAAAAATACAACTAGTACTAGACATAATTCATCCAAAATTTTAAAATTCCAGAATAGCTTCATAAAAATCAATAACCCCACAGTCTGACGAATAAATTCATCCCTTCAATTGATGCATATGCACTTATCTTACATATCCTTTTAAAAACTGTAATGGAATATGAAAGTTGTCAATCCCTAGTCATGGTGACACATTTTTGGTGGTACATTCTTGAACACTGTCAAACAATTTCCTGTACGAATAGGAATTTTTCTGGCAGCTAACCATCATGCTATCACTACCCAATTTCTAGAGAGAATTTGGATTTTGGGCTTCCCAGAAAGACTGCACGGATGACCAGTGAGAAAAGCAGGAAAACCAAGGAAAATACATTTCAATAATCAATATTAATAAAAAAAATATTAAGTGCCATAAACTCCTGATAGAATTTACAAATTGCATCATAATATAGTTTGATTATGGTTTAGCACAACATATAAATCCTGTCATGGCAGCTTATAAATTATGCTTTCCAGCTTAGCAAGTGCTTAAACAGTATATTAAGACAAATCATGGCACAGCAGGAATAAGAATAGGACAGGACAGCAGCATCCAAATTCTCCATCAAAGAGTAACTTGGGTTGAACTAATTCAGAAAGGGTCATATTTCAACTGCTTAAAATAAGCTTTTAGTTTTCCATATTTTCAGAGTTATCAACTTGGCCATGACACTGAAGAATGACCATCAATTTGTCCACATGGGCTGACTCTTCTGTTTATAAGCTTTGGTTGTTTTTTTTAGAGTGCCAAGAGGCTCACCTGCTGGGCTGTTTCTGGACATGGTGCTGAGGCTGTGCCAGGACACATTGGCAAAACTTAGTTTCTCCTGGAGAAAACCCATAAGAACTTGGTTTTGGTGGGCAACCTTTATGCCTGTGATCACAGGTTTTGCTGCGGTTCCAAAAGAGTTGATATGTCTGGTTAGGATGATTGACTCCTTCTGCAAAGATTCCTCTTCACTGGCAGGTTTTGATTGTGTTAGGGTTTTAGCTTGTGGAGAATGGCTTACTAAAGCCTTGTCAACTGGTTAATGAAGATAGCACAAGATCTTTGACCATGTTTTCCCCAAAATAAGACACGCTCTTATTTTCTTTTAACCCCCGAAATAAACACTTGGCCTTATTTTTGGGGAGGTCTTATTATTTTTGAGGTGCAGGAGGCAGTAAACGTGGTCACCTTCTGGTTGCTGCTGCATTGCAGTATTTTCAGGGAGGGCTTATTTTAAGGGGCGGAATTATTTTAGCGTATGCTCTCAAAAGCCTGATTGGGCTTATTATCCAGGGAGGGCTTATTTTCAGGGAAACAGGGTAGTATTATGGGATAATATCACAGAAATAGACATGGCTACCTGCCTCTCCATCTCCCCCAGCAAAGAAATGCCTTATAAAATGTGTCATTTCAATAAACATGGTCCCTGTAGGTATTTCTTCTTGTATAGATTCAAGCATTGCTGAGACATAAACTTGTCCCAATTGTGTAGAATTCAAGTTAAGGTTTATCCCAAAGTGTGTATCAGATTGGTTGTCATGAGCCTATATTCAAAGTCCTAAGAGTTCTAAGTTGTGTTGCAAGATCAATAAAAGTGTTCTACCTATTAACACAAAAAAGCAGAGTTAAGGCTTGTGAAGACCACATTAGTTGAAAATGAGTAACATGAATGAAGCCCTAAGCAATATTAATTTTTCCATCCCAATAGATGCTCTGGTAGGCTGAAAATTTAATGAGCTGCTAAAATTCACTAGCTTTCTATTCATTTCAGTGTCAGCCCATCATTAATTGCCTATGTTTAAGGGACAAAAACAAAAAGAGGGGGATTTTTTTAGAGTAGATATACTTTAAAATGCAAATTGTGATACTAATATGAAAAATGAATGAAATGCCACAAAAAGACTAAAACATGTTAATTTTATCATGATAAATGCAAAGGAGCCAAATGACAAATACTGTATACATCCCACAATATGCATTCCACCATATTATTTGTTGCATACTTTATTTACACATATCTTAGCTATCCCTCTGGACTTTTATGATTTTATCTGATACACAAATATGGTATCGTGACTACATTCTGTAAAATCTTGGTAAAAGTGGTCCATTTCAGGCTTGCTGTTTTCTGAAGAGCAGTAAAGGAATATGGATGGAAAATAATTTCAACTGAACAGCAAAAACTAGAGACTCTATGGGTCAATTCACATGACCCATTGTGCTGAAATAAAAACCGAATCAGTCTTAAATGCAGATGGCTTTACTGTGTGTTCCAATCTGTGTTCTGAATCGAATGACTGTAATAACATTTGTTCATTTTCTTTATGCTTTGAGGAATGGTGGAACAATCTTGACCATGAAACCAGCTGCTGTAAGGATCAACAAAATCTATGTGTTGGCAAAGCAGACAAAACATATGGAATCTCTCTCTCTCTCTTTCTCTCTCTTTGTCTCTCATTTTCATAATTTGGGAAATGGGCCAGTAAAGTTATATTGAAGTTTATATATATAAGGAAAACAAAATATTTATTTCAGGTGGAATATCAGAAAACCAAAAAAATGGCCTAAAGGAAACCAGGTGCTGCATATGGATCTGAAGGCCTCAGGCTACCCTTTTGCAGAAACACCTAGGAAGTTACTTAGCCCTAGAAAAAAATATTTCAAATTCAAAGGCTTCGATATCAGGATCTCCGATAATTACATTAATATATTATATTATAACTAAAGAAATGCTGAACACATTTATAATGCAGCATCTTCTGTGATCATATGGAATGTTCTCAAAATTGGCTTATAAATTCCTCTCTAGGGATTCTGAGATTTTACAAAGCCTTGGAGAATTAATATAGATCCACTTCCTAAAGGCAACCCTGCTCCTCTAAAACATGATTCTCTTTCTACTTCTTTCATCCACAATCCTAGACTCAAGATAGGTTTGTTTCTGCTCTCCATTTCTCCTACTCAAGATGATTCCTATCTCAATCCTTTCTTTGGGAGTGGTAGTCCCTTTCATACAAAGTTCATTCGTGCCCCAAAGACAGAACAAGTTTTAAGATCCAATCTTGGGTCAATCACCAGGACCACAGTGTTATGTATTGAATCTATATGTGGTAATTGTGTTAAGCCCTGCTAAAGGAAATTAACCTGAACTCCAACTGTTTGGAGGAAAACTTGATACATTTATATTTGGGTGGGCTTTTTCAAGTACTATGATTGGTTAAGGCCCTGTGATCCTAGAGTATAAATTACAGGCATTTGCCTGTTGTTCCTCAGTTCCAGTTTTGAATCAATAAATGTTGTAACTGTGCTGGTCTGCTTCTTGCCTACTGAAGCCTACTACGCAATAGACAGGTTTAGTCTTTCAAGCTTTTAGACTTGGGCTGGTGCTCATCCTTAGGGAACGTCTTTCTACTGGAATATGTGCTTTGGCTACTCTGTGCTTCGTATTTAATGTCTGATGCCTTCCTATTGGTTGATTAGTGTGTTTATGGCAAGAGAAAGTTCTGCTCCTTCTCTCCTTCCCTTGTTAACAGTCACCCTCAGACTCTCCAACTCTTTTTTTTTTTTTTTTTTTTTTTTAACAGAACTTTTTTATTTTTCTTTAAAAAAAAAACACAAATATGTCATCATTTGTCAATCATTAAAACATTGAAGTACAATTTTTTTTTGTGTGTGTACCCCTCCCTCCCTCCACCCCCCCCACCCCCCCTCCTCCTTCCCCCCCGCCGACTTCCCAGAACCCGTACACGGTATAGAATTTTAACTAACACAGTCTAAAATCTATTGAGAAAAAAGAAATAAAGAAATTAATGACATTCTAGATTGACCTTAGCTTCTTCTTACTGAACTAACTTTAAACAATTTAAATCATTTCTGATCTTAAGCATAGGCTAACTGGAATTTCTTAGTCCCGTATTTATTTTGTATATAGTCAATCCATTTTTTCCAGTCTCGTTTATATCTCTCATTTGAATGATCTTTGAGATATGCCGATATTTTAGCCATTTCAGCTAAGTTTGTTACTTTCAATGTCCATTCTTGAATTGTAGGCAAGTCTTCCTTCTTCCAATATTGCGCCACCAACAGTCTTGCTGCAGTTATCAGGTGCAGAGTCAAATTGGTCTCTACCACTGTAAAGTCAGTACATATACCTAGTAAAAATAACTGAGGACTAAACTTTATCCTTCTTTTAAAAACATTTTGCATGACCCACCATATTTTTATCCAAAATGCTTTAACCTTTTGGCAGGTCCACCATATATGATAATATGTAGCATCGAGAGAACCACATCTCCAACATTTAGGCTGTACATTCGGATACATAGAAGCCAACTTTTTAGGATCTAAATGCCATCTATAGAACATCTTGTAAAAATTTTCTCTCAGATTTTGAGCTTGTGTAAATTTCACATTTCTTACCCAGATTCTTTCCCATGTATCCAACATTATTGGTTCCTCAATATTTTGAGCCCATTTTATCATACAATCTTTAACTAATTCTGTTTCCGAATCCATCTGTATTAATACATTATATATCCCCTTTATATGCATTAAGCTTTGATCTCTTATTTGTTTAAACAAATTATCCTCAACTTGAATAAAACCAATTTTTTGATCTATTTTCCACCTAGCCTGTAATTGCCCATACTGGAACCATGTTTGAACTACCTTCTCCTCTTTTAATACCTCTAAAGATTTTAATTGTAATACCCCCCTTTCCGAGGTAAGAAGCTGTCTGTAGGTAATTCTGTCCTGTTTTTGTGCTGTATTCATATTTTCAATTGCGTGTCTAGGAATTGCCCACATGGGTATCTTGTCATTTAATTTATATTGATATTTCTTCCAGACCCGCAATAAAGCATTTCTTAAAATATGACTTTTAAAGTTCTTATCCAATTTTTTGTTGAATAACAGGTAAGCATGCCAACCAAATACCAGATCGTGTCCCTCAATGTTCAATATTCTATCATTGGTTAAGTGAATCCAGTCACTAATTACAGATAATACCACTGCATCATAATATATTTTTAAATTAGGTAGTTTCAATCCTCCTCTCTCACGTACATCTTGCATTATTTTCATCTTTACTCTCGGCTTCTTTCCTGCCCACACAAATTTGTTGATACCCTTCTGCCATTCTAAAAGGTTCGCATCTTTTTTAAGTATAGGTAACATTTGGAAGAGAAATAAAAATTTTGGTAAAATGTTCATTTTCACTGCCGCTATCCTACCCAGCAAAGATAAGTGCAATTTCTCCCATTTTTTCATCTCTGTCTGTATGCTATGCCAAAGTGGTTCATAATTATGCTTATATAATTTCCCATTTGAAGTTAAAATGTTAACTCCAAGATATTTAACTTTTTTAACTACCTCACATCCTAGCATCACTCCTAATTCTTCCTTTTGTTTAATATTCATATTTATAGCTAATATTTTGGTTTTTCCTAAGTTTATTTTAAAGCCCGACACTTGACCATATTGATTAATCATATTCATTAAAACCATACTAGATTCCTGCGGTTGTTCCAATATTATGACCAAATCATCCGCAAAAGCGCGGACTCTATATTCTTGCTGCCTAATCTTGATCCCTTTTAAACCATCCAAGCCCCGTATTTTATTCAACAATACTTCCAAAGTTATAATAAACAATAATGGGGACAAAGGACAGCCCTGTCTTGTACCTTTTCCAATTTGAAAAGAGTCTGTTAGACTTCCATTGACTATAATTTGTGCTGTTTGCTGTTGGTATATTGCTTTAATTGACTGTAGAAAATTATCTCCTATCTGCATTTTTTGCAGTATCTTCAACAAAAATTGCCAGTAAACTCGATCAAAGGCCTTCTCAGCATCCAAAAATATAAACGCAGCAGGGATCTGGTTGTTCTTTCCCAAATATTCTAATGCATTAATAATTAATCTAACATTACTTTTCATCTGTCTCCCTTGTATAAAACCTGTTTGGTCCGTATGTATCAATTGTTGAATGACCAACATTAACCTATTTGCTAATATTTTAGTAAAAATTTTATAATCTACATTCAATAATGAAATAGGTCTATAATTTTTGGGTTGAGTAGTATCTTGTTCTTCTTTGGGTATCAAAGATATAAACGCTGTCTTCCAAGATGGAGGGACTTTACCTTCCGTTTGAATCATATTAAATAATTCTCTAAGAGGTTCTACCATTTCTAACTGTAAGTTTTTATAGTAAACCGCTGTCAAGCCATCTGTACCTGGTGCTTTCCCTAACTTTAATTGCTTAATTACCTGCAGGATTTCCCCCGAGGTTATTGGTTGATTCAATTTTTGCCTGTGTTCTTCTCTAACTGAAGGTATTTTCTCTTTGTCTAAATATTTGTCTATGTCTAAACCATTAATTTTATCCCCTTTATACAGTTCTGTAAAAAATTCCCAGAAAGCCTTTTGAATCTCTTCCTGTTGAAACACCTCCTTCCCTCTGTAAAACAGTTTAGATATATTTCGAGTTTTCCTTTTTTTCCTAATCTGATAAGCTAACCATCTGCCAGGTTTGTTTGCATTACAAAAAGTATTGTGTTTTGCATATAATAGATTAGTAGCCACCTGGTCAGAGATCAACATGTCAAATTGAGATTTTAATATGTTAATAGCTTCCTTAACCTTTGTATCGTCTGGGTTCATTGTTAACTCCAGCTCTTTTCTCTTAATTTCCTCTTCCAATTCTGTTCGTTTTAACCCTTGCTTATTTCTATGTGTTTTATTTATATTCATCAAAACTCCTCTCATATACGCTTTGCTTGCGTCCCATACAAATTCCATAGATGTACCCTTATTCATATTCAAAACAAAATATTCAGATAGTAATTTTTTACAATCATTAATATACTTTTCATATCTAAATAAGTTTTCATTCAATCTCCAAGACCTTCTTGCCTGCACTACCCTTCCCAACTCCATCCAAACTGGATTATGGTCAGAAAGGACCCTAACTGCAATCTTTGTTTTCTTGACCCTAGAAAGCAAATCGTTAGTGGTTAGGATAAAATCAATCCTTGAAAGGGATTGATGCCTGTCCGAGAAGAAAGTGAAGTCATATTCCTCTGCATTTCTTTCTCGCCAAATATCTCTTAATTCAAAATCATCCATAATGTCAAAGAAAGATTTGGGTAACTTTGCTCGCATCTTGGTATTTAGGCGGGAAATCTTCTTATCTCTCTTAGTGTCTATCACTCCATTCCAGTCACCCAATAGTATACAGGAACTATAGTCCCACTGTACTAATTTAGCATGAAGATTTCTATAGAATCTATCTTGCTGTTGATTGGGAGCATAAATTCCCAAAAGTAATGTCTTTTTCCCTTCTAAGATTAAGTCTAAAGCAATATATCTTCCGAAGGGATCTGCTTCTATTAATTCAGCTTTCATATCTTTTCTTAAGTATACAACTATACCATTCTCCAACTCTTATTGGATGCTATCTACACATTTCACCCCACCCTCCTTATATCAACTACCACAAGCTGCATGGTTGCCCTGTCTTTCCATCCTGGGATTGAGCTACCTACTCCACTCACCAACTTTGGGTCTCCTAGTTCATTCCCAGACATCTCCAAATCTTCAGTAGGCATGTTGACCTTCTCTCCAAAGCATTATACTGGCATCCAAACCCACAGCTAAACTCAATGCATGTGGTAATTAAAGGAGATGGCTAGAAATCAGCCAGGGGTGGGATTTGCAGGTTCTCCGAACTAGATATAACGTTAGCTACAGGTTCTCCCCAACCCGGGCAAACCCATAGCAGCCCACCCCGGAAAGATGCTGTATATGCTGTTGTACTAGTGAATTCCTTGCTACCTTTATGCAGCAGTGATCCACAAAACATAGTAGTACCTGGTAGGGATTTAGCATTTCGGGCCTCGATTATTTAGGGATTGCACTGTAACCCAAAGTTAATCATTCTAAGTAAAAGTGACATTGTTTCATCTTGAAATATATTTCATCTTATAGGCCCAAAACTAATATTACTTCAGAAGGTTACTTTATCTATTTCATTACTGCAATTTACTATATATGACACTTAATTCCACAAAGGGTTTGAACAGTTTACAAAGGATAAAAAGATAAAATAAAACTTAAGTCCAGTCCCATTTATTCATAAAGTCACTTGTCTTGTGAAAAAGCATAGGGTTTTTTTGTGAAGATTTCTGGGAAACAAAGCAGTACTCTTATAATTTTTGGTGGCACTAAGGTTAGAAAATAACACTTTTCTCACATGATCATTTTTTGTTTTAAAACTGGCTCTGCCTTAATTCCAAGGTCAGAGAGAGCCACACTGAATACCACATCCTGTTCTTTGGTTTTATTCTAAATTGGCCCAGGGGAACAACAGCACATCATTCATAGGGTTGTTTTCCAAAGCTTTACTGAGGAAAAAATGATGCCCCTTCACTGGTAAATTGGAAAGCCATCTTTCTCTCTTTTTCTTCCCATTTTCTAAATGTATGAGTTGAACTACAGTATATCATGTCATAGCATTTCTATTGGGATGTGATGTGCTGCGCATTGCAATGTCCAATGCCTGAAACATGACAAAGCTTGTGTAAAAACAAAGAGAAGAAAACCCAAAGACTGGATTCACACAACATACTAAGCTAGACTAAAATGTGCCTAGGTACCTGATGGGTCAGTTGTTAGTTCTCTGTACTCTGCCATTCTTTCAGTGAGAGGCCACAAATGTCCACATCTCATAAATGATAACAAATTTAAGGAGATAAGGTAAATTTATGCCGGTGATCCTTGTTTAACATCCACTCAATTAGTGGTCATGCAAAGTTATAATGGTATTGAATGAGGACAGAGGTTGTATTCAGGTGAACTGGTATCTCCAACAATCAGTTGGTCCTGCCCATCCGCCCCTGCCCTATCTTGTCCTTTATTTCCTGTTTTCTAGGTCATCTCAGTTGTGCAGCACAGCTGATTCCTCCCCCCTCACTGTTTTACTTAGCATTGCTGACTTGGAAGGTAAGCAGCTGAGCTTCTAAATGCTCCATTTTTAGTGCTGTGAGCAAGCGCTTTAGGTGCACATATGTGCACACCTCAATGAACCGGTTATTAAACCGGCAGCATCCTGAATGAGGGGTATATACTACGGACCCGTTTTGCAGTCATTATAGTGTCCCTGAATCCATGTGGACTTTAACTTGCCACTTGGTAACATGGAGTCTGAAATGGCCCCAGAATTCATGACTTACATGGCAATTTTGGGCCTGTCCCAAATATTAAAGAGGGCCAGCACATCCTGAAAGTATGCTAGATCATGGGGCATAGCAGTGCAGTCTGGCATTGGATAGCAAAAGCAATAGCACTTAGATTTATACACCGCTTCACAGTACTTTTATAGCCCTCTCTAAGCATATTACAGAGTCAGCATATTTTCCCCAACAATCTGGGTCTTCATTTTACCCACCTTGGAAGAATGGAAGGTTGAGTCAACCTTGAGCCAGATGAGATTCAAACTGCCAAATTGCAGGCAGTCGGCAGTCAGCAGAAGTATCCTGTAGTAATGCACTCTAACCACTGTGCCACTGCGGCTCGCTGATGGAGGATATCACTATCAGTCCTTTGCATTCTTTAATTGCCTCCTGGCTCACTGGTACCACTCACTTTCTCAGAGAGACAGGGTCTGTTAGATTGGCCCAGAACAGTTGACTGATGGACCTGATTTGAATTCCAGAGCAAGCTTGGGGTCTTTCTTAAGAATCTGACAGTCAGTTTGATTGGTTGCAGCTCTGGACCAGATTGCTATTGCACACTCTCAACTGTTCTTCCCAAAAGAAAAAAATGGCCCCTAGTTGCATGCATTGGTCAGAGTGGAGAAGCTCCATTGCTGTTAGGAACAAAACATTAATGCAGAGATTAGTTCTCTTTGTATTGCATCTAGAAAGGATTGTGGTTCCTCTAAATATTTATAGTGAAACACGTGAATGGTAGATTTAAAGATTATTGAGATTTGTGAATGTAGGATTTAAGTGGTTAAGCTTGTGTTTATGTGTCTGTAGCTATATATGTGAATACATGGTTTTAGGTAAATCAATTAAAACCATTTATTATAAATTGATTTGGCATTGGTGGATGAAGAGGAAGAACGCAAACATTGAAGGTAAGTAAGCAAGCAAGTATAGAATATGCGCTTGAAATATATGTGGGATAAAATTGTTCAATATGGAGACTTACCTACAAATTTAAGATTTGTAGCAAGATATTGTGAATATTTATTCAGAAAGACACCACAATTTATTTATTCTCTATTCTTCTGCTCTCGTCCATTGACATGCTACGGGAGGAATATGTTAAAGTTGGTCAAAGAAAGGAACAAATGCTAATTAATATGAAAAAGCATAAGAAAAATGGTTTATTTCTCAAATGCTAAGCTATTAGAATTAGAATATCTGTGGTATTCTAACTCTAATTAAAATCTAATTGTATCCATCTAATCTAATTGTATTTGTAAAGTCAGATGATCTGTTGAATCACAGAGCATTTAAAGTGAATTGGAGATTTATCCCAGGGAGGAAACCACAGAAAGAGATGAAGCTGGAACTAAAGAAGGAAAGCAAAACATTTCAGAAGAGACAAAGGACTTCTCTGTAACAAAGACCTTGATTAAAAGTACCACTATAATTTGAAATGAAATGAACCTAAGATATAAAGTGTTGCATTACAATAGACAGCAAAGTGTGACAAACTTAAAGTGTTGGTCTTGTAGTTTCATGATAGAGGCAAACTAATTTGTATTGCCTCTCTGGAGACACTGCATACAACCTTCAGATAGGAATGTTAAATTTTTATGGCATTTGGGAAACCTAATGAATACATAAGAAGCTTTGCAATCTGTTTTTGCCACACTGGTTTCATTCACAAATCAGGTTTTCAGACCGTCTTGTTCTTTAAATAATTATGTAAAGTGGTTAAAGCCATCTATTCTGCAAATGGGTAGCTTTAGTGAGCCCCTTTATACAACATTTGCTCCTAAGCATTTTTATTGCTAATTTGGATTAGCAAAAACCTGCCTTTTACCTTGCTGTCAAAAGAATAAGGAATGCCAAATTCAGCTGTGAAACTGAATTAAGCTTTTTTTTCCTTGTTATAGATTAGTATCAATGTATACATGTCTATCCAGTTTTGGACAGTGGTTAAGGCACCAGGCTAGAAAGCAGGAAGCCCTGAGTTCAGGTCTCCTCTTAGCCATGAAAGTCAACTGGGTGACTTTGGGCCAGTCACTCTCTCTAAGTACAACTCACCTCACAAGGTTGCTGCGGGGAAAATAAAAGGAAGAAGGAAGGCATGTTGGGCATGTTTGTCTCCCTGAGTTTTTTGTAAAAATAATAAAGGCATAAATAAATAAACAAACAAATAAATAAATATGCATAGACTTGTCATTCCAAACTATTCTATCAATATAGATTAAGGAAATGTTGCATCTCTAAAATGCTACATACTGTATCCATACATTTTCTGCTGATTCTCCCTTCTCCTCCCCACCCCCCACCTCTATGCTACTTCCTTAAATGCCTTTAAATTGTAACAATATTTTTCCCAGTTGACTAAACATTGCTTAAAATCAGCGTCTGGAGCCATTAATGCCTCCTCTGTCCTGAAAATGTAAATTATGTGCTCCCCTTCACAGAGTGCTCCTGTAGCATCCAATAAGTGATTAATGACAAGACAGATCCTAGAACCTTTCAAACGTCCAATGAAGCGATATTTAAAAATAAATCACAATCATTCGGAATAAACATGACCATTTTTCACACTTAGTGACCATTTTCACACTTAGCGACCGTTGCAGCATCCTCATGGTCATGCGATCAAAATTTGGATGTTTGACAACAGATTCGTATTTATGATGGTTTCAGTGTCCTGGGGTCATTTTAATTGCCTTTTATGACATTTTGACAAAGTCAAATGGGGAAAACAAATTCACTTATGTTACTAACTTATCAGCTGCAGTTATTCACTTAAGAACTGTGGCAAGAAAGGTGGTATAATGGGCTTAGTGACCAAAGTTACAATGGCATTGAAAAAAGTGACTGATGACCATTTTTCACACTTAGCGACCATTTTCACACTTACCGACCTTTGCAGCATCCTCATGGTCACGTAATCAAAATGTTGATGTTTGGCAAGAGTTACAATTTATATTTGTAAATTGTAGTTATGTTGAAATAAAAAAAATTACAATACTATTTTTGCGTTATATGAAAATTTTTGTTGCTCCATATAAAATTTTTAATCAAGCCCCCCCCCCGCTCCGCCCCGGTCAAAGGTGTCCCTCTTTACCAATCTGAAAATCTGGTCACCTTAAGTATAAGACACTTTTCCCCCTCTAAAAGAGGGTGAAAATTTGGGTGTGTCCTATACACTGAATATAGTTTCCCCCGACCAGAGGTCAAAACACGAGGCATGGAGGGAGCGATGGTCTGTGGCAATCCCTGCAGCCTGGAACAGCGATTGGGGATATTCCTGCAGTCTGATCCACCCACCAATCAGCTGTGCTGAATCAGGCTACAATAAATACTAAAGCTGACCTGGTTGGTCAGAGTTTGCAGCAGCAATCATATTCATAAAGTACACACAAGTAACTGATTCAGCAGGATTCAAAATAATAATAATATATAATACAATACAATACCAAAGCAGATTTTCCAAGGTAACAGTAAATGCAAACAAAACACAAGCAGTTTCACTTTCAGTTCTCAGCTAAGCCAGGCTCCTTCCTGTCTCCTTCTTGTTTACACAGCAAATAGTGTTTCAAAGTCCAAATAGCCCTCATTAGCTGACTTGGTTGCTATGCCTATTAATTGACTGACCTTGTTACCATGTGTTCCAAGTCATGAACACAATGACAGGAAGTTAGCCAGCTGAATACCATGGATGCTGGTGGGCAGAGGCAGATTTTTTTTTCTTCTCATTTTCCTCCCCAAAAATTAAGGTGCGTCTTACACTCTGGAGCCTCTTATACTCCGAAAAATATGGCAATCTGATTGGCCAAAGAAAGATTTTCAAATGCGACCACTTGCATGTAGATGTAAGTGTATAATGGATTCCATGTCTTGCTTTAAAACTGGCCTGTATTGCTGTGAAGCAAATACAATCATCATTAGGCACTGCTTTACAAAGTCCCCTTGCATCCATGTGCCATTCTTATTGGAAAGTATTTTGGCGTGTCATTACTTTAATGCTTGTATGAGACCTTCTAAATGATTTAAACCACTCATCTTTGAAAGTGTCAGGTATGGCAAACAACACACAGGTCTCTAAAAGCGAGCATTAAATCAGTGTTTCTCAAGCTTAGCAACTTTTAAGATATGTGGACTTCAACTCACAGAATTCCCCAGCATAGCTATCTGGGGAATTCTGGGAGTTGAAGTCCACATACCTTAAAGTTGCTAAGCTTGAGAAATACCACCTTAAACTAAAATATTTGTTTTGATTTCAGTACACTTTGTCACATCCCTACTTCAGGTAGTTTTGACTTTTTGTTCAGTTGCCCGCTGTCTTATCACACTTCCAAAGCAATAGCTTAACATTGTGAAGCTAATGGTGTTTCTCTTTTCCTTACTCTGTCCGCAAATCTTCTAGCAAGCACATATGTTTCTACTGCAATATTTTTTGAGAACAAATATTTCTTGTTCTAGGAGATTACCAGCACTTTGGAGCTTGATACAAAAGTCATAAATTCACTGAACGTAAAAAAAAGTATTTTTACTGCACCTAAAACTCAACATTCGGGAATCTAATTTTACTTTTTGCACATCTGGAAAGGTTAAGAACATTTACACCCTCCTGCAGTCTTTTTTTTGTTTCCTCTTCTTAACAATTTTGATCTCTTCCAGGTGTTCTACAATAACTATGCAAAAAGTTCTACCAGATTCTTGCAACTGATTGTAGCTTGTTTGGTAAGTGGCCAGACATTCTATATTGCTGAGATCCAGCTTTGACTTGGGTATAATCCAGTGGATCTGCATTAACAAAAAGCAAAAAAGAAGAAGAAGAAAGAAACAGATGCCAAATAACTTAAATTAGTTATCAACATGTAACAGACAGTTGATTGTGATCACATCAAGAAACATTAATGGGGGGGGCAATGCTACTGGGTAGCTGTAACGAAGGCTATGGATTTTTTTCACAGTAGTACTTATGGATGGTTATCAACCAAAACCATTACTTTTTAAAATTTTGTTCTTATTTCTCAGAGCAAACGCAATTGAAGGGAGAGTAAATTGAGCACTGATGTATAGAATGCCTTCCCAGAGAGTATAGGGCATCGGATAACCTTATTACACAAGGGGAATATAACAGCACGTTAATATTATTGAAAAAAAGTTTGATGACAACCTCTGTTGCACCTTACTACCTGTTAAATCAATGTAAAAAGTATTTCTTTAGCATCATTAGTGTTGCATCAAGTATGGATCAGACATCTTGTTTGAATTATTTCTCTTTGCTGCATATATTGGCCTAGGGAAATTGTTAAAAGACCTTCTGAGCTACAATCTTCTGACAGTAAAGAAGGTGAAGCAGAAAATAAATTAGCTTTTCTCCATTTCTTGCAAGGATACTTATTTGCGAAGAAAAATAGAGAAATTCAAAAACATCCAAGTCACTTCTATGTGTGATGAATAATATACCTAGAACAAGGAAAAGATCAACTTTTACTGTGGAATAAATGGTATATAAGATTTTTCTACATCAGTTGGTTTGTTTAGCTTGGGGAGAAATGTCTTTATAATTTTCTGTTCAAATATAGCAATTGTAGTTTCCATATATATTTTTATTAATGTATATCCCAGCTTTATTATTTTTACAAATAACTCAAGGCAGAACATATTCAAAGTATCTTCCTTCTTTTTCTTGCTTTTCCAATTCTGTGAGCATGGATGGACTGAGAGAGAGTGACTTGCCCAAAGTTACCAGCTGGCTTTCATGCCCAAGCCCCTATTACAACTCATGGTCTCCTGCTTTGTAATCTGGTGCCTTAACCACTGGATCAAGCCAACTCTCTCATTAATGGATGTGTTTGTATATTAAGCTGAAATGGGCACAGTCCTAGGAGCTGACTTCTCCTCCAAGTCACATAGTTGGGAATAGTTGCCAGGGGATTTTTTTTTCAATTTCAATTTAAACCCCAGATCCATAAGGATTTTTACAGACTTGAACACTGGGCCCTATTTAACAAAGTGAAATTCAATGGTGAGAAAAGTAAGGCTTTACATTTAGGCAAAAAACCCCAAATGCACAGGTATAGAGTAGGTGGTTTGCGTGGTTCAGTAGTAGTAACTATGAGAAGGATCTTGGAGTCCTAGTGGACAAATATTTAAATAAGAGTTAGTAGTATGCTGCAGCTGCCAAAAGAGCCAACACTATCCTAAGGTACATTAATAGAGGGATAGAATCAAGATCACATGAAGTGTTAATACCACTTTATAATGCCTTGGTAAGATGACTTTTGGAGTATTGCATCCAGTTTTGGTTGCCACTAATATAAAAACAGATGTTGAGACTCTAGAAAGTGTGCAGATAAGATCAACAAAGATGATTAGGGCACTGAAGGCTAAAACATACAAAAATGGAAGGGATTGGGTATGTCTAGTTTAATGAAAAGAAGGACTGGGGTGACATGATAGCAATATTTGAGGGGCTGCCACATTTCTGGAAAGCCCTTAAGACATGGTTTTGCTATCAGATCTGGGGGTCCCACAGAAACATGGAGCCCATTAAATGGTTGGTTTAGACTGCATTCTTCCCTGTTTTTTGTTATTATATTTTTAAATTGGTTTTAATAGTTGTATTATATTTATTGTTTGGCTTTTGTTTTAATTGCATAAGCCACCTAGAGTCATGGACATGAAATGGGTAGCTATAAAAATTCAGTCAATCTAGCTATCTATCTCTAGGAAGGATAGAAAGATATGGAGATGAATAACAAATGGTATAAACTGGATTTAGCTATGTTTCCTTTCTTTTTGTCATCTCATGTCCTTATTTTCTGTTTGTTTCCAGATTATTACTCTGCTTCTGCACTTTGTGTAATGTTGCACATCCCCAGAGGGAATAGCATAATGGGTATGTAGGTATGTATGAATGTGAAACAAATTATATGGTTTACATTACCAGATGTCAGCTGTGAAAAATTGGATGGTTATTACATTTCAATTGAGAGTTTTTGTTCTCCTTGGTTACCCTCTGGTGGTTGTCTGGGTTCCTGCAGCCCTGATCTGGCAGCTCTAGATCTATATATTTAATATTTCTTCCAGTCATTCCCTAAACCAGAGCAAACTCCTTACTTTCAGCTCCAATAACATCATATTAACCAAGTCAACAGTTTGGGTCTTCACCTCCTTTCGTCAGTCCTGCATGATGTTCATAGGCTCTTTTCCTAGAATACCACCTAAATATCTGTATGTGAGCAGATATTGGCTAAGCAGACAGTAGTAGGCATAGTTTGGATGAATGTTTTTGTTCAGAATCTGGGGCTGTCCAGCTCTGGAAATGAGTTTAGAAATGGAAAGCCTTGTATTTTTGGTCCCTTGATATATCCTTCTCATTTTCAGGGGAGAGGGGGCGCTGACCGGGTGTTTATTTAGCCACTATTACATAGCAGGGCTTGGGAATTAATAACACAAATTGAGTAGGTGAAAGTAATTGATGCAGAATTGCCCCATACACTTTGAAATTGTTAGCCTTGAGAGGTACCATAGTTCAGACAAGAAGCACAGCCTGGAATACTAGCTGTATCTTTATGGTAAAGATAAATATATCTTACCTTATTGTAAGGTTACATTAATAGAATCAGGTGATGATCCTGATGCCTAGTAAGGTAAAGCATGTTTTGAATCTCAGCTGGATACTTAGTGATTTCCTGGACATACCCATGCAATGCTTTAGCAACTGTATGTAAGTGCTTTTGCCATGGTTTTAGTTTTGAAATGTTATTCACCTTTCTTGTCTAACTTGGAATGCTGAGATTTGCTAGTGGTCTTCTGTCTAAATACTAATCAGGCATGACTCTGCTTGGCAGCTAGAAACAGGTCAGCCAAATGTTGCCTCCTGCTGTTATGTCTGCCTGACACAGAAAACCAATAAGAGCCTGTTCTTCTGCATGCATTATTTGGAGAACATATTGAGAAGTCCATGCCCTTTCTCAGCTGGTCAGTAAGCAATCAACCCACTGAGGCCAACTAATCACTAAAAGCATAAGCAGGAGGACTCGGGTGATGAGGGACCATATCAGCAGAATACTCAATCTGGCAACAATGAAGAACTTTGGAGAACCAAGCAGGGACAATCTGTTCATTTCTTCAAAAATGAAAGGGGCAAACATCTGTAATAGCTGCATTGAAGCATTTTAAGAATAGCTACCAGTAGCTCTGTGTTGGGAAAAATTCTGGCCCAATCTTAGATCTTCATTCTTGTATCATTGCTTCCTGCTCTGTCTCCTGAATAAACCTTGATCAATAGAAGAAAACATTTATGAACTGTGGGGTCCTTTGCGCTCTCTGATCTTGGTGGTTTTCATCAATGCACTGATGATTAGTTTGCTAATGAAAAATCTGTAAGAAAGCCACCAAGATCAAACAGTACCAAGAATCTCACAAACCTTGACCAGCCTTCTCGGTGTTTGATTCCTGGATGCCGTGGTCTATATTTGCAATTCTGAACTCTTTTGACTCTCGACCAGCTGTCACCAACCAGTGGTCTGTGGATCACTGATGGTCCGTGAGAAAATTTTGGTGGTCCACGGAAAAATTATTCGCATTTTTTTATATTGCACTAAATACTATTCTTTAAAAAAAATCATATTACTGGTCCGCAGGATTTAAAATTATGAATTTAGTGGTCCCTGAGGTCCGAAAGGTTGGTGACCCCTGCTCTAGACTGAACCTCCTGCCTCTCAGCCAAGTCTCATTTTCCTGATCATTTTCCTGAGATATACACGAACTTTGGGTGTGTCTACCTGTAGCTTGCCATAAACTATTTAGAAGTCAAGATGGGGTTGCACATCCTTAGTCTGGAACATGATAACCAAACCTATTCACATTTGTTTTATTGTATGAAGTGAATCAGGATTTTTTGTTTGCTCCAAGAACAAGCCAGAAAAGTGCTCCAAGACAAGCAGTGATTTTTCTTCTCTTCTTTGTTTGTGTCAAAATAAAACAAGCTCTCTGGTTCATGCAAGATACTGAATGGAGTCATCCATGAGGACTTAATGAACCTGATCAGAACAGCATGCTGTTTGTTCATCACTGATTTTCCTTCCCTGGCCTTTCTTTTCCATGTGAGCATTGCTACAAATTTCACTAATACACATGTTTGTTGAATGTTTGAGTCAAGAAGGGTCTAAGAAAACCTAGAGAAATGTATGTACTTAAAGTTAGATTGTGGAATGCACAAGTAAACTGTAGAATTTATTGCCAGAGTTCCAGAAAATCTATCAGAACTCAGTCAGAAAAATTCTGGATGATCAGCGGCAGACAGCAAAGAGTTAATTTTCTGAAAATTTTTTACTGCCATTTGGTGGCCATTTCAATTTTTGCAACTGGTAGCCTTTTGGCGTAGGAATCAATCTGGATCGTTTTAAAAGGGAACTGGATAGGTTCATGAAACTTTGTGCATCAATAAATATTAACATTATTTTTTGCTTGTTTAATATTTCCAAGCCAAATGTAACATGTCTTAAATAGTGTTTATTGAAAATCAACAGTTTTAATGTTTTGAATAAAAATAAAATAGAAATCAGCAGGTTTTTTATCTCCAGTTTTATGACTTTTCCTAAAGCATCTAACTGGCTACTATAAATACAGTGGTGAATTAATCTTGTGTCTTTCATTGTTATCAATACCTATTTGTATACTGCTATGCTTCTTCATCAGAAGAATTGTTAATCATGTTAATGCTATACTGTACTTCGCTTGAGTTGATTGTTTTATTGAGTTGATTTTCTTCATCTGATCAATAGTAAGATTAAAAACCACATGGTTGTCTGTTTTGCTTTTTTTATATGGAGATAAAAATAGAAATAAAAATGGGAAGATTACCTTTTTGGAGGTAACCTTTCACCTATTTTCTGTACAGTTAGTCCTCAACTTACAGTAGTTCATTTAGTGACTGTTCAAAGTTACAGTGGCATTGAAACTGACTTATGACAATTTTTCACATTTACAACCGTTGCAGCATCCCAATTGTCATGTGATCAAAATTCAGATCCTGGGCAACTGACTCATATTTAAGTCAGTTGCAGTGTCCTGTGGTCACATAATCATCTTTTGCAACCTTCTGACACGCAAAGTCAAGGAGAAAGCCAGCTTCCCTTAACAACGATGTTATTTAACAACTGTGTCAAGAGAGCTTGTATAGTGGGGAAAAATTCACTTAACTGTCTTGCTTAGCAACAGAAATTTTGGGCTCAATTGTGGTTTTAAGTCGAGGAATATCTGTAGAATCTACCTACCTTCTTTATCCCTATGTCAATCTGGAAAGATTCTAGGTGGTTAATCTATTTAAAAGAGCACCAGATATCTAAGGCTACCTCATCTTAGTCGCAAAATCCAGAAGGCTGTTTACTGTAGTTGCCAGAGAGACAAAAAACAAAATAAAATAGATGACTGTTTAGTAACCTAGATATGATACACCTACCACTATCAACAAAAGGATGCACCAAAATGGTTCAAATAGATCGTGTGTATTACTATGACACTTAAAATATCCCCAACTTATTTCATGAACATATTATCACAATACTGATACTTAACACACACATTTAAATATTCTAAATAACTATTCATAGCCAGCATGCATATATTAAAATGTTACAATTTAAGTCAACTAGATTCAAAACTGTCAGGGTTCCAAGTAACAACCCCAGTAGAAATAAAAGTCAAACATTGTCCTCAAAGCTCCATTTTATTAGAGGTGTCATATTGGCACATCTGGGAAAACCCGAATCTGAAAGTCCTCTGGGTTCCCCCCCCCCCCAAATCAAACTCAAAGTTCCTTTCCTTGCACCCCCATGTCCATTACATGGTCCAGTCATGTCCCCCGTCCCAACTGGAGTTGTTTCCCAGTCATGCCTCTCCAGGTGCAGGCTGAACGTCATTGACTCCCAGGAAAAAGAATGTTATGGCTGTACATCTCACCCTATCTCCATCCACCCCACCTCCCGTTTTCCACAGCATGCCCATCCACAAAATGTGGCAGCCCTGAAGATCCAAAGTAAAGGATGGCCTCCAGGGCTGACACTATCAACATAGCACAAGGAGCCAAAATCAGTAATGGACAGAACACAACCAAGGGAAGACCTTCTAAATCCTATCAGGGGTTCCCAAAGACAAACCAAGAAAGAGGAAGCTGTTACCTAGTTTGGTAGTGAAATGTCTGCAAGAAAACAACAAAGCTCAGAGAGCAGTAAGGATCCTACAGGAAGATCCACACACTAACATAGGGTGGGTGGTAGCTTAAGTTTACTCCTAGGCCTTTGTGTCTCCCAGGTTGCACCTACATTGTGAATAACTGTTCTCCATAAGCTTTTGTCCTCTCAGTCTGTTGCAAAATACATCAACATAATCACCTCCGACAATTTTCTTCCCATAGTACTGATTTTATAGTATGGTTTATCTGATTTGTTTTTCAGCTTAAGTTGTCATCCTGACATCCTCCCCCCACCCCCACCCCCGCTAAGCTAACTTGAGCACACTTAGGTTAGAAGGAGGGAAGAAATTTGTTAATGCATTGTTAATAATTATTGATACTAGATAAATGTATTTATAGAAAAGCTGCACCACTTTTATCCTGCCGTTCAGAAATAAGCTGCCAGTGTACCTCTCTTCTCAGCAACATAAATCATTTCAAAAAAAGACTGAGTAACAAAGGCTCCTCTAGGATGACTTGAATTAGGTAATTCCATCTTTGTTTTGCTAACGTAATTAAGACTATGGCAGTGTAAAGCCAGGGTCAGCAATTCAGTGCCTGTTGATACAGATACATGTAGGTAGCAGGCACATAGAGTTTATGAAAATATTTTAAGAGGCCTTTTATGGTTCTCTAAGGTACAATAATTAAGGCAATTGAGCTATGTTACTATAGATGGTAGGCAGAGTTTATAAATTGTATTATTAGTATTATTTTCATTAGGATTGAAAATATATTAGAGTTTATATTGATTTCATTCTTTTTATGCACTTTTAACTATTGTTTGGTTCTTACTTTTTCATTTTTACTGCCTTTGGACTATACCTTGAGGGATAGACATGATATTAATTTACATTTTCTTGGCTTTTTCATTCTAATGGTCAAAGTTTTCTCCTAAAAGAGCATGGGAATGTTGGTGCACTTAATACACAGAATACAGCCATTTTTGGCCTCCCGAAGCCCTGCCTCCACACCCCATTTTTGTGAAAAATGGGCCATTTTTTGCAAAAACAGAGGCTTTTTTGCCTTGCCTCAGCCCCCAGCAGCCCTCTGCAGGCTTCAGCAGAGCTGGGGCAAGGCAGAGAAGCAGAGATTTTGGTACCCACAAACATTCCAGTTACTGCAAGCTTTAAGAAGGGTGGATTAGACACATATGTATAAATATGAGACGGAACAAATTTCTCATCCATCCTTAATCGTACTTTGTTTGGAGGGATGTATTACTGACTGTGAAATCTTCATTTTTTATTACTGTAAATGTTTTTTCTTTCTGCTTTTTTTTAAAAAGCCTGGGTTTTTTTAAATATTATTGAATATAGTCTTTTCCTTATCTCAGATTGTGTTCATAAGAAGGTACTGTGTTTCCTTTTAGAGGAGAGAGCTGGCCAGGTATTTTGCTGTAGCCCAAAGCTGTATTTTCTCACGCTGGAGAGGCTTTGATATGGCCCCAGCAAACATTACAATTGTTCAAAAGGTTTCAATTTTTGACTTCATCTGTGTTTCATTTCTCACCAGCTGGAATTTTCAAACCAATGACTGATGAAAAAACATCACATTCTGTACCACACTCTTCAATTCATTTTAGTCAGAGGTGCGATTTCTTTTATTTAAAGTGTGCGCTGTAGGCACCGTGACGAGTTCTGCCGCTATTTGTTCAGTGAAAGGAACTTCAGCATCCTGCTTTATCAAACACATTTTGGACAGCCATCATCTTCTATACAAAGTGGCAGTCATTCTAGCTATCTGTAAGTGTCCTGTTCAAAAAAATAATAATTTTTAAGGATATCTCATGGTCTCTTCGGATGAATAATTCCCAGTGTTCAGCATTCGGATGAATTTTCAAGGTTCTTTCTCTTTTCGTGCTCTTTTTGTCTAATGTGAATTAACTTCAATACATTTTGGATGTTTAAGGTTCCTATTTATAATTCAGTGAAGGGCTGAAATTTAAATTGTTTTCTATTTCCATAAATGTGCACTTATGTAGATAGTTGTGCCAGGGACAGAAGGAAGAGTGCTGAGCCAGAAATGAAATCAGCCAAAAGGCCCTTTTAATATTGTCCTCGTGGCTGGCCTTGATCTGTGCCTCTCTGGATATTCTTTGAGTATAAATTCCGTGGTTGGTCTGAGCCATCCTGTGCTGTTTTTTTTTCCTTTTCCTATTCAGTACACTCGAATAGTAAGGCTATGGTTGCCTCAATATTAAGCTGGGCAATCTGAAAAATGAGGCAAAATGCAAGAGGAATAAGTGGGATAATTTAGCATTTCTAACATTCTATTTTATCAGCAATTTAGTATTTTAGAGTGCTATTTTTCAGAATACCTTATAGTTTGGTAGTATAGCTTTTAGCGGGTTGTAGATTTTTTCCCCCTAGCATATTAATATTTGCAGACATACAGGTATTCCTCAACTTACAACAGCTAAATTAGTGACCATTCAAACACACTGAAAAAAGTGGCTTATATAACCATTTTTCACACTTACAACCATTGCAGCATCCCTTTGGCCATGTGATCAAAATTCAGATTCTTGGCAACTGACTCGTATTTATGACAGTTGCAGTGCCCTGGGGTTATGTGATCAGCTTTTGTGAGTTTCTGACCAGCAAAGTCAATGGGGAAACCAGATTCGCTTAATGACTGCAATGATTCACTTAACAACTTTGGCAACAAAGGTGGTAAAATGCCGCAAAACTCACTTAACAAATGTCTCACTTAGCAACATAAATTTTGGGCTCAAATGTGGTTGAGGACTACTCATACTGAGTTCTTTCGGAGATGTTTTTGTTATGCATCCAAAGGAGAACATCTCCTTTCCTCCTGCTTTGTGTTATGAAATGAATTCCCTCAGGAGTTCTGCTCCACTCAGAAAGTTCCTCTTCATACATGCCTTTTTATTCTGAACTATAATTGTTAGTTATTTTAACTGGATGCACTTCATTTTTTAATCATTGTTTTCTGGAATATGTGAGGTAGGTATATAAAATATAAAAAATTAATCAGTATCAGGGGTGGGCTGCTACGAGTTCGCCCAGGTTGAGGAGAACTTGTAGTTAACATTATGGCTGGTTTGGAGAACCTCCAAATCCCACCCCTGGCTGGCCCTGCCCACCCATCCCTCCCACCCCACTCCGCCCCTCCCAGGAGTCTCCACATGGCCCATATTGGATACGAGGTAAGTGCAGGGGCCGTGTGGATGCTCAAGGAGGGGAAAAAACAGGCCTCCCAGAAGTTCCAGAATCCTGGAAACAGGACCATTTCTGGCCTCCAGAGCCTGGGGGAAGCAGTTTTTGCCCTCCCAAAGGCTCGAGGAAAGCCTCCGGAGCCTGGGGAAGGTGAAAACGCCCCCCCCTGGTGATGCAGGAGGCTGACTAGGCCATGCCCACTATGGCCACGGCCACCCAGCAATCGGGCAGAGAAATGTGACAAAACAAACATGAAGGGATGCACAGAGGAAAGATGAGAAAATCCTTATTTCTTCTGCTATTACGAGGATAATGAACAATCTGTACATTGTCTTCACCAAGGTCTCCAAATCCAGACTCTAAGCAACTGAGCTTTTTCAGTTTCAATGTCATGTACTGGTTGGGCAAGTTCTACTTAACAATCTTTTGATGTCTTAAAATAGTTTATTGGCTATTCCTGGAAAATAAGGCCAGTTAAGAGAGGTCTTCAGGTATGGAAAAATATCAAGTGCAAAGTGATAATATATATAAAGTATACAATCCATCACAGTATGGGACTAGTGCACTCTGGACCATTTTGACCTTCTCAGATTAATGCCTTGGAATATTTTTGCTTAGGACAGCGAGCTTGTCGCTATAGGTGGATTTGCAATTAAGTTTTGCCGTTTGCTCAGTCATGAGTTTGTAAGCCAAAGGTAACAGTGAGAAAGTTTATTGTAGTGACCTGAGACAGAGAAAGAGTTTGACTTCATCAAATGTCCAAGTATCACCTATGGCAAACATTCTCATCTTTGATAGATTTCAGATTAGTCCATCCATTGCTAGCAAGCTCACTTTGTTCTGAAACATCTTGTCTGATAAAATATATACATGTTCTCTTTTTCTATTTAAGGTCTGTTCTCTTTGCTCCCTCCCTCTTATACTGTGCAGGAATTAGATCCACCCTAGTTGTAGGCACATCTCAGGCACAGAGCCAGCTGGGTGACCGTGAACTTGCTCACTCTCTCTCAGAAGACAGTGGCAAACCATTTCTGAAAAAATCTGCAAGGACTAGTCCTGGCAGTTGCCAGGAATCAAAAATGATTCAAAAGTGAAGAAAGAAAGAAAGAAAGAAAGAAAGAAATAAATAAATAAATAAATAAATAAATAAATAAATAAATAAATTTTAGTTTCTTTGTGCAGCGCCTTCTTTAATAGTCTACTCACTCACTCTTAGGAAGGGGTGGGCAACTGTGGTTCTTTTATGACCTGTGGATTTCAATTCTCAGAAGTCTTGAGCTAATCATGTTGGCTTAGGAATTCTGGGAGTTTATGTCCACAGGCTGTAAAGAGGCCATAGATGCCCACGCCAGTTCTTAGGGATGGGTAGATCTGTAAGATCTCTCTGTTTCTCCTTCATCCAGTTTTTATTGGTCTCACTCTTTCTTTTCACTTTTTTAGTTTTTGCTGTCCTTTAAAAAAATTGTAAACTTTCTAAAAAATTATGCCCATTTCTTCTAGTCTATAATTGTAAATGCAATTTTTATACTTGATTTTATACTTTTATACTTGATTTTACAGCATTTATAAGGCTGTGAAGCATGATTCATTCATGATTCATGCACATTATTGTGCCTATTTTCTACTTTGTACGTATACTTGCACAGGTTGTTTATATGAATGAATTGCATTGCTGTGTTTTGAGAGGGGCACATGCTAAAGGACAACTGGTTTGAATAGTCATACGAGAAATAGGAATTTTGTAGATCAGTGCCATTTCAAACAAACATCCACGTTTCTTCGTTGTTGTCAGCTCTGCTCAGTTCCCACTCAGCTCACTAGTCTCTGTAATGGTAAGCTATCCACGACATCAACCTTTTTACCACCTCTGGCTGTGCTCCATGCTGTTGGCAATCCCAGGGACCTTCCTGGACTGGAAAGGCCGATAAGATGAGCCATTTTTTATTAGAAGGGAGGTTAGTTTCATATAACTCTCAGTTGCCATGGGAACTGTAATTATTTTGACATCGTAATTGTTAGGTAAGCTCCCCGTTGGGAGAGTGAGTGCGTTCAGAGAAGCGTTGTGAGAGTTGTGTTGGAGAACACACAAACCAGCATACAGAGACACTGCAGTTTAAATAGGCTTTTACTTTTGTGGAAATAGAGGTATCAGAGTCCATCAAACAGTCCAAGTCATACATGGATAAGACAGTCAGTCATCAATGTCTTTCAGTTAAGGGATAATCCAAATAGCATAGTCCATAATCATATAAACAGTCCGGTACTCAAAGTTTGCTAGCAGTTGCAAAACTTACAATAGTTCACGGCACTTTTCTAACAGCCAGCTTGCAAAAACACTCAGATCAGATCAGCCCAGGATCTAACAAACAGAAAGCTAACAGTCATTCTGGCTTCCTCTTATGGCCGATTGAGGAAAACATTAACCAATCACATTTTACAGAAACAGATTTAACCATGATTTAAAGAAACAGGTATAGCATTGTTACATGATTTATATATTGCCAACCCAACCGTTAGATTATATTCCTAACAGTAATTTTAAGCTTTATTTTTCTTCACCTGTTCGTGTTCAGTTGTTTAACAAATACCAGATTAGGATTTTCGTAGATATGTAAAATATTGTCTAATACGAGAACTTGAAGATCAGTGCCATTGATCCAGTTTGGATCAAATGGACAGATGCTTTTTTTTTTTCACTAGTTCTCCTTTAATGTAACAAGCTTTTATTCCTGTAACTCCATTGTGAGATAACATTTACATATTTTGGCTTTAACTACATTTGAGACACTTCATTTCTCAGAAATTGTCAGTTGGTATCAACTGAATTAATAATAAACTGTTGTAGCTTTAAGGATCTGAGCTCCTACTCAGTGTGTTCCTAAGATTTTAATTTGCTTATTTTCCATTTTTCTGTGCCAGGCCTTTTATCCTTACCTACCTCCAATTAGGTCCAATATTTGAACACTGACTACCGTTTTCCATGGAAACTAACTAAGGAACTGTGGAATCCTTATCCAACTTAAAGCTTTACAGCAGAATTGTGTTTAATTTAATTGTTTTTGATGTAAGGCCAAAATAAGAACAATATTTTGCTGTGCAAAATATTTATCCCCAAAGTTTAGGCCAATCCTTCTTAAAGGGAGCTAAAAACTTGATCTACCCCACAAAAAATGGAACCATCCCTTGAAAGGGAAAAAAACTGGATTACTTGTGGTCTAGATCAGTGTTTCTCAGCCTCAGCAACTTTAAGATGCATGGACTTCAGCTTCCAGAATTGCTCATCCAGTACACCAAAATCTTTGAAGTTTTGAGGATAAGAAACAGTGACCTAGAGCAGTGAAGACAATGTGACACAAAACAATCGGCTACTTGAGAAGTAGAGAAGGACAGCGAGCATCCTCTTTCCTTTCCTTTCCTTTTAGACTAATCAGTTTATCAGTGGGATTTTTTTTAAAAAAAAACCTTTATTATTTGTCTTTCTTTTAAACCAGGGGTGTCCAACCTTGGCAATTTTAAGACTTGTGGCCTTCAACTCCCAGAATTCTCCAGCCAGCATTCGATACCCCTACTCTAAATGTTCTAAATGCTCTCTTTCGGATATAAGCACAAACATTCAAATTTATTTACCTCTTTTACCTTAATAAAGATAACTGATTTTCTTAAGCAGTGAAATTAACCATTTCTCTTGTCTATAAATTGGCTATAATCAGACACTAACAGCCAACTTTGACGTTGTATTTCATCCAGACTGATTTAGAATTGCAGACCTCATGGTTTAAACACCTGGTCTAATTTAGGGACTTCTTGCCTTTTCCCCTAGGTTCTGTTTTTGGGAAAACCCCACGTGGCGAGAATTTCTATAGGATACAAAAGTGTTCACATTCTGGAATGTCTGATTTCCTGGTCCTAATCAAAACTATGGATTATGGGTATTTTCCCCCTTGATTCAACAAGGCAATGATTGATTCTTAATAATCCTGAAACATCTTAACATTTCTCGTGTTTGGATTATGTATTGTCCCATATGACAGACCACTGACTTACTGGTTGCGGTCTCTGTAGATCAGGGATGTCCAACATTGGCAACCTTAAGTCTTGTGGATTTCAACTCCAGAATTACCTACACAGAATGGCTGACTGAGGAATTCTGGGAGTTGAAGCCCACAAATTGTCAAGGTTGGACACTCTTGCTGTATATGTATACTCTTCACATACCGTAGTTGGCTTTCTGTTAAAGAAAGTTTTACTTAAACCATCAGCTTTTTCCTGCCTTCAGATTTGCTGCTAATCTTGGAGGGCACCAGTTTGGGGAACAAAGTCTAAAATTTTGAGGTACTGCGGACGGTATCCCTGCGTTATGAGGTTTGGTGAGAAATTGGTTCTAGTTTTTCATTATAGCAATAGCAGTAGACTTATATACCGCTTCATAGGGCTTTCAGCCCTCTCTAAGCGGTTTACAGAGAGTCAGCATATTGCCCCCAACAATCTGGGTCCTCATTTTACCCACCTCGGAAGGATGGAAGGCTGAGTCAACCCTGAGCCGGTGAGATTTGAACCGCTGAACTGCTGATCTAGCAGTAGCCTGCAGTGCTGCATTTAACCACTGCGCCACCTTGGCTCTTATATCTGACTTGCTCTGTGGTATTGATTTCTGGCCTGCCTTTTGCACTTGATCACACTTCTGACCACTGATCACAGTCTTTATTCTACGGTGCAGCTCTTGCAGTCTTTATCAGATGGCCATGAAGAGACTCTACTACTATTTAGACATTGAAAACCCAGGGAAAGCTACAGAAAATTGAATACTTGGTTATGTTGAGTAATTCCATCCCTGATGGGATCTGTTGCAACATTCATTATTCATGTTGCATGGCCAGGTATTCAGGAAAGTGCTTATCAGGTCCTACTAGTCACTGCTCCTTTGCTGGTAGGTGCTTTATTCATTTATTTCATTGAGCAATTTTATATTCTGTCCCTTCTCTGAATAGTACAAGTTTGGTTGCGATGAAGGGGCTGGCCTAGAAACCAGGTTACTGTTGGTTTCTAGGCTTCTCCTTCCTAGTCTTTTAGCTTGTTGAAATTTAAAGTCTAAAACACTGGTCTGACTTGTTTTAGATATCTATGGTTGCATCATGGTCAATTCAAATATGTTGTAATTGCTCTTTCCCAAAGTTCCTATAACATCTATTCCCTCAACCAGTTTGTCCCTGTTAGTAATTAAGTCCAGTATAGCTGTATCTCTGGTTGCCTCTTTTGTATGACAAAGTTGTCACATACCTGTTTGACCTACCATTCTCCGGAGAGTTTGTTTCTCAGTTAATGTCAGGGTAGTTAAGTCCCTCATTACTACAGAGGTATGTTTCCTATGCACCCCAGCTAACTGATTAGCAAAGAGATCATCTATTTCCTGTGGCTGGTTGGGTGGCACACGCTTACAGCAAAATCATTTGTTTTATGTTTGTTTTGTTTGTTTATTGGATTTATATGCTGCCCTTCTCCCAAAGGACTCAGGGCGACGTACAACATAAAAAAAACATAAATTACAAAAGTAAAAAAGGAAATTAAATAAAGTATCCAAAAACAAACCCAATTAATATTAACAATAAAAATTTAAAAATTAGATTAAAATTAACAATTAAATTAATTATTTATATTATTCTGTTCAGGCCAGGCCAGCTTGCTAGAAAAGCCAACTTTTTAGGGTGCATCGGAAGGACTGGGGGTTGGGGATTATGCGAAGCTTCGGGGGCAGCTCATTCCAGAGGGAAGGCGCTCCCACAGAGAAGGCTCTCCCCCTGGGGGTCGCTAGCCGACACTGTCTGGCCAACGGCACCTTGAGGAGGGCAACTCTGTGGGATTGCACTGGATGGAGGGAGGCTACTGGTGGCAGTAGGTGGTCTTGCAGGTACCTGGGCCTAAGCCATGGAACGCTTTAAAGGTCATAATTAGTACCTTGAATCGCACCTGGAAAACAACTGGCAACCAAGGCAGGCTGTCTAAAAGGGGTGTAACATGGGAGCACCTAGGTACCCCCATGATAACCCATGCAGCTGCATTCTGGACCAGCTGAAGCCTCTGGGTGCTCTTCAAGGGCAGCCCCATGTAGAGAGTGTTCAGTAGTCCAGCCGAGAAAGGACGAGGGCCTGAGTGACTGTGCATAGAGCACCCCGATCCAGGAAGGGGAGCAACTGACGTACCAAGCGAACCTGGTAAAAGGCCCCCCTGGTCACGGCTGTCAGGCATTCTTCTAAACTAAGCCATGTATCCAGGAGGATGCCCAGATTTCAGGCCCTCTCTGAGGGGTGTAAAATTTCTCTCCCTATCATCAAAGATGGAACAAGATGCACAAATCAGGATGACGGAAACCACAGCCACTCAGTCTTGGAGGGATTGAGATTGAGCCTGTTCCTCCTCATCCAGATCCGCACAGCCTCCAGGCATTGGGGCATCATGTCGAGGACATTGTTTGGGTGGTTTGGGGTAGAGATGAAAAGTTGGGTATCATCAGCATATTGATGATACCGTACCCCAAAACCACGGATGAATTCGCCCAGAGGTTTCATGTATATGTTGAACAGGAGGGGTGAAAGAACCAACCCCTGGGGTACCCCACAAGTGATGCACTTCGGGGTCGATCCCTGTCCTCCAATCAACACGAACTGTGACCGATCCAACAGGTAGGAGAAGAACCACCATAAAATGGTGCCCCCCACTCCCAACCCCCCAGGTCGTCACAGTATGATACTATGGTCAATGGTATCGAAAGCCGCTGAGAGGTCTAATAGGACCAGGACAGAGAAGCAGCCCCTGTCCTGGGCCCGCCAGAGATTATCAACCAATGCGACCAATGCCATCTCCGTGCTGTACCCAGGCCTGGAACCCGACTGAAATGGATCCAGGTAGGCAGCTTCATCCAGGGACTGGGGAAGCTGACGTGCTACCACACTCTCGACAACCTTCGCTACAAAGCGAAGATTGGAGACCGGACGATAGTTGGCTAAAGAAGCTGGGTCCAGGGAAGGCTTCTTAAAGAGGGACCTCACCACCGCCTCCTTCAAGGTGATGGGAAAGAATCCCTCTCTCAATGAAATGTTGGTAATCGCCTGGAGCCAGCCTTGTGTCACCTCCTGGGAAGCCGAAACTAACCAAGAGGGACACGGGTCCAGCACACAAGTTGCAGCACTGAGTCTCCCCATAATCCTGTTCATGCCCTCGGGGGTCACAGGGTCAAACTCATCCCAGATAGTCTCCACAAGATTCATCCCCGTCGACTCATCTGAATCTATCCAGTCAGAGTCCAAGCCTGTCTGGATCTGAGCGATTTTATCCTGCAGATACTGAACAAATTCTTCAGCCCTACTCTGCAAGGGGTCTTTCCCAGTTCCTTGGTTAAGTAAGGATCGGGTCACCCTAAACAGGGTGGCTGGACAGTTATCTGCGGACACGATAAGAGCAGAAAAATGTTGCCGTTTTGCTTCTTTTATCGCCACTAAGTAGGATTTAATATGAATTCTTACTAGTTTTGCCTCTAATGTTTATCCAAATACTTTCAAGAAGGCTTTCATTCTTAGTATTGTAAATTTCTGTACAGGTGTAGTAATTACAAATTAAATTTCTTAATGTAATAATTAACAAATAATCAATCAAATGATTTATTAAGCCAGATTTAATAATTGAAATGTATCTATATACCACTAAAACTCTCAGGTCTGTTTGTTTGTCATCTTCAGTTTGGCAAAATTGGAAAATATAAGGTCAACAATTATTGAAGCAAGGTAACTCAAATGGATTTATTTACAGAATGCTGGGATGCACGACTCCTATGAGAATGAAATTTGGGAAAGCTGTGGTCACTTCAGTGCCACCATATCTTCTGACAACATTTCCCAGAAATGCCTAGTTTGTGGTGAAAAGGAAGATGAACAACCTTATCCTTTCCATTTTTCCACCTCTATCTGTCCCTTGCCCCCAATTGGCTGGCAGCAGGGCTCAACAGACAAGCAGTGATCGTCTGCTTTAGAACATAGGCTGAAATTTGAAATATTTTAATGGCAGTGGGCAGCAATAGAAGGTCAAGGGTCAACTCAGAAGTTTTCTGATAAAATAGGACTGACTGCAGGGGTGTGTGGTTCTTTCCTTTTTGATGGGTATGCAATTTGGCAGCTTGAATCTCACCAGGCTCAAGGTTGACTCAACCTTCCATCCTTCTGAGGTCAGTAAAATGAGGACTCAGATTTTGGGGGATAATATGCTGACTGTAAATTGCTTAGAGAGGGCTGTATAAGCAATGTGAAGCAATATATAAGTCTAAGTGCTTTTGCTATTGCTATGTTCATTGTCTCCAATTGTTCATGTCTTTCTCCTTGCCTTTCCTGCCTATTCTAGTTTTGCCTGTTAAATATTTTGGTGTTTAACTGGATTTGAATGAATAAAGATTAAACTCCATTTTTTGCTGGCTGAATTGAGTGGCACGTGGGCTTGCTTGATTGGGATATGCATTTTAATTGGGACTGTGCAGGGGCAAAATAAACTGGAAATTACTCACATTAATTTTCCCATACTTTAAAGATGCAAAGAAGCTCAAAGCCTCTTTGTGTGACTTTCTTCCCCCTCTGTCTTTCACTATATTTTGATTTATAGTTTATACCGTAGTATTTGGCATTATTTGCTTTACTATATGAATTTTTTCTGCCCTTTATGTTGTTTATCCTGAGTGGATCTCTTTTTCTTTTTGTCAAAACTTTCAATATAATGTGTAACATCTACAAATGCCATAGAAGAATAAACAGGAATCAGTTGATCTTAGTCACTGGCATAGCTGAGTTCAGCCTTTTTTAAAGCCATTTTTCGCCCTCCCCAGGCTCCAGAAGCTTTATAGGAGCCTGGGTAGGGAGAAAAGAGCCCCCACCCCCTCTGGAGGCCCTCCGGAGGCTTCAGGAGCTTCCCTGAAGCCTCCAGAGCACACAAAAAAAAATGGCCCTATGGGCAAACCGGAAGTTTGGGAATGGACTTCCAGTTTGCTCATAGGGTCGGTTTAAGCCCTCCAGAGGCTTCAGGGAAGCCTCCTGAAGGTCCCTGAAGCTTCTGGAGGGTCTCGGGGGGGGGAGGCTCTTTTCGCCCTTCCCAGACTCCTATAAAGCCTCTGGAGCTTGGGGAGGGCGAAAAAAGCATGCAAAAAATGGGGGGGAGCGCCTCTCATACGCACATACGCACTGGGGGGGTCACACGTTGCATTATGGGTGCAGCACGCCCACGCACGACCCCCCCTGTGCTCCCCCCCCTTATGGCACGTGAGCCAAAAAAGGTTCACCATCGCTGTACTAAGCCATAAAAGGTTTATTGTTACTAATGAACTTGAATTGTACTCAGAAAGTAACATTATTTCAACATGGAGGTGATGTGAAAACTTCAGAAGGCACCATTCATCAAACCACATTTGAGACCAATTGCAATTTACACTTCAATGTTTTCCTATGGGAACATTATATTAACTAGACAATGACTCCTCAAATCTAGGACTCATTCCTTCAAGTAGAAATACAATTGTTGATCAGCCAAAATATTTCCTTGCCAGTAATTGTTCATGACCAGCCAGCAATAATGCTGGATCTAGGTAGATCCCTTGACTACAAGCCAAAATCCTTAATGGAATGCATCATCATCTATTATAAATATATGCTTTCTTAACTGAGAAGTACAGCCCTTACAATAAAAAAGAAGGTGAAACTGAATCCAAGTCTGTCAGAGTTCCTATTTATCCTTTGAGATTCTCTGTCAGTTGGTGTGTTCTTTCTCTTAGGGCAGTGATGACGAACCTTTAGACGCTGAATGCCCAAACTCTGCATGCATGCATGCCCAAGCTGAAAGGTACAACTGTGCACATGAATACATGCATGTACAGACATGTGTCAATGTGCACAAATGCACGCATGCATAGACATGTGCATGGACATGCCCAAATGTGCAAATGTGCACGTGTGCACATGCACAAATGCACGGACATGTGTGCATGCGCAGCAGACCCGAAGACCAGCTGGCCGGCAGGAGGTGGGGCAACCCAACACCAGCAGCGCAACAAGAGATAATATCTTTTAAATACATGCATACACTGTCAAAAATACATACATTGTATGAATGGGAAATCATTAGTAGGGAGCTTTTCTTTTCTCTAACAGAGACATGCAATTCTTCTCAGAAAAAGCTACATAAAAAAAATAATTCCAGTAAATCACACCTCCATTGCACTGCTTTCCTTCTTTTAATATTCTTGCTCATATTCAAGAACAAATATTTTATTAGTCATTTTGCTATTTTCATTCTCCCAAATTACTTTGATGCCATTAAGGAACCATGCAATGGTATTCTTGTCTGAGCATGAGAAACAAGCTTGTTTTCAATTCCAAATTGTTTCATTCCTTTCTCCCACTTTATTTTCTTATTCGCAGAGAAGCATTCTCATCCTACATCCAGAACCATGTTTTAATATTTCGCATTCAAAAACAGTTATAATAATCAATATTCTAACCATGTTAAAACCATCTCAATGTACACTGTATAATTTCAACTGCCATCTGGCATTAGACCATGGCATTTATATATCTTGCATTAGTGTTCTACTTGGCAGACAGCACAGTCACAGAATTCAATCTTTCTTCATGAGATCACCAGTTTGGAAAATATTTCACATTAACTGTATACAAAGATTCTTATTTTGGATGATTGCATTGCGCTCTCTTAGAAATAAATGGATGTAGCTCAGATAGATACTTTCAGCTTGATTTCCCTGTGACAAAATTCAGCTTAGACTGTAATGGATATCTTGTTGGCTGGCATGAGACATGGACGTTGAATTACACCATTGGTGAAGGACTGATACAGATTTATAGTTTTATTGGTGCAGATGTACACACTGCTACCTTTGTACTCTTTGAAAACTGCAATTTCAACCCAATATTTTCAAAGTATCAGTCTCCTGCTTTCAATGAAAAATGTTCCATATCTTGAAATTGACATGCAGTATGCTTGAAATTTAATTAGAGTGTATTTTAAAAGGTCTATTTAGTTTTTAACAATAACTATGAACTGTAAAAAAGTACTTCTTTTTTCAGTTCTTGTTCTTGAAGCAGAAATGCAAAATATTTCTATTTTTTAACTTATCAGAAATGAGCATCTTTCCAGAAGGTTCTGCTTTATTTTTGTTTTTTTCTGGAAAGGCATCACACACAATCCTTCCTATTGTTAAATAACTACCACCCTCAGTATTTCTTAGAAAAGTCTGATATGACTTCTCTCTTTCACCAGGGTCAATTAGCTCTTTCAGCAATTTCAATGTACACCTACACAGTAGAACAGGGGTGAGAAACTCAAGGTTTGGGGCCAGATCTGGCCTGTGGGGTGCTTAGATGTGGCCCCTGGGGCTGCCCTGGAAACAGTGAAGGACCAGCCTGCAGTGCCTCTGTCAGTAAAAACAGAGGTTGGGAAGGCTACGTGCGGCCCTCCTAAGCTTCGTTTTCACTGGCAGAGGGTTGCAGGAGGCCATCTCAGCAACAATGGTGCTGCGCGCAGCACTCCCCTGCTTCATTTTTGCTGGCAGAGGCTTGCAGGAGGCCATCGCAGCTGAAACAGAGCTTGGGAGCCCATTTTTGCTGGCAGATCACTCAGGCCATCACAGGCGTCCTCGACACAAGTGGTGTCGAGCTGGTCATGCTACCCTGGCCATGTCCACCCTGGTCTCCCAAGGTCAAATACAACCCTGATGCAGCCCTCCATGAAATCAAGTTTGACTCCCCTGCAAGGGCAGGCCAAATCCAAGGACAAGTTGTAGAACAAGATTCATAGCTTGGCCGTTCAATGTCTTTTGAATTCAAGAAAGGAATCCATAGTTGAAAAAAACCTTATGGGGGCTGGGTGAGGCCAAGGCTGAGAATAATGTCAAGGATTTTACATCTAATACTGTCCTCTAAGAAAATTATGAGTTGCAAAAAGATCACTAGTTGCTTTATGGAGCAAGTAATGTCATAATTGCAAGACCATTGTGCTAGAATAGGGCAGAGAGGTTTAGTTTGGTTGCCTATACTTTGGATAATCTTGGCCTCTAAGAGCCGAAGATGGTAGTCTGGTGCTGCCATGACACAATGAGATTTTCTTTTTATAGTTTAAGAGGTCATAAAATAACTAAATAGTTACATTAAGACTTGTGGAAACTTATTGCATGCATTTAAACAGGAGTAGCCATGTTAACAATCATTGGCACATTCTGGAATGCTCCAGGAAACCAATTTTTTTTAAAAAAAACAAATCTTGATTTGACACAAGTGTGTAGAGAGTCTCAGTCATCCAGGTCATGGTTGTCCCAAATGTGCTTTTTCAGAAGGCAACTGGACTTTCTTGATTTTTCTTCTTTTGAAGACATTTTGCTTCTCATCCAAGAAGCTTCTTCAGCTCTGATTGGATACCGGAGAATGGTAGGACTTATATTCCTTGCAGACAGCTGGTCATCTGTGTCTTTTTAGCAGGTCTTTTGTCTTGATTTGACATGTGGTCACAAATTTGTTACCTTGAAGAAATATGGAATATTCAGCTAGTGAAAAGGAGTAAAAAATTTAAAATAGATTCGGTGTGCCTCCAGCTCACTTTCTCTCATTGCTTCTATTCTGCAGTGGAGTCCAAAATGCAAAATTCAGCATTTCATCCATCCAGGCCCATTTCTGTTTCATCAGAATCGGAAGGTGACCCAATTCTAGAAACCTAAATTTCCCATGCGGGAGTTGTGCAACAGAACATCTGAAAAGAGGCTTTAGGTTAACTGTGCTGCAGGGTTTTAGGGTTTTATCTCAGCCAGAAGCACTTCCTACTAGGTAGTTGCAAAAATTCAAGGTCTTTTTTTTTTCCTCAGGGACATGCAGCATTTTGTTCCCTGTGAAAGATTTTCAAAAAATATTCTGAGACGTCGAGACAATTTTCTGAAATACGTGATGTGTATGAGTCTCATCTTGTCTTTGGCACCATTCCACCACTGTGATTTTTTTTTCAGGGCCTTCCTCCACTTCTTCTCCCAGAAGACAAAAGCAGGTTTGACTTACAACGTATCACAAAAATGTTCAGTCATGAGGATGTTTGCATAGCTGGAATGAAAAAAAAAGGCCAATCCATAGGAGTGAAAGTGAATTGTTCATGGTGCACACACTCGGCCCATTTAATTTAAAGCACGTGTTCGCTGGATGAGCATTTGTGGTATCACACAATAGGCTCTGAAGATGCCTTAAGGCTGTTGCTCACTTTGATCTGGGTTATTGTTCTCTTGCCAGACAGATGTACTTGGAGGAGCCAACTTTAGAAGTAACCACTTCGGGATCTTCACAGTGCGTTTATTATGTCTCAGACAGGCAATGTGTAAACGTGCTTTGTATGCAGTAAGAATAATTTTGGGACCAAACGACGCCAGGTGCAGTCATGCCTAGACTATAATCTTTCTTTATCACATAATACCAGTTTGTATTCAAAAGACAGACTTGATTACAATTTATCTGTGCAGTTGTAAAATCCCATTCCATTTTTTCCTAGGTGTGAATTTTTTTCCTTCCTTTTTCAGTTACTGAAGAGCAGTTTTTAATTTCCTTTAGAATATACATTTAGCTAGACCTGTCTAATAGAGACCAGGCTTGAATTAATAACATAAAACAAGCTTGGAAACCTCAAAATATGTGGACCAGCAGCTTCTGACTAATTCTGGAGAACCGGTAGCAAAACCTTTGAGTAGTTCAGAGACCTGGTAAATACCACCTCTGACTGCCCACACCCATCTATTCTCTGCCTCCAGAGTCCCATCTGATCAGGAGGAAATGGGGATTTTGTAGTAACCTTCCCCTGGATCAGGGAGGGAATGAAGATTTTTACAGTATCCTTCCCCTGCCACACCCACTAAGCCACACCCACAAAACTATGCCATACCCACAGAACCAGTAGTAAAAAAAATTGAATCCCACCACTGGGAATTGGACTTCAATTGCTTGTGCTAGCTGGGGAAATCTGGGAGTCTGGTCTTCAAAATATCAAGATTGGATACCCTTAGCATAAAACAATAATTTATACTGGAGGTGGACTATATCGACAACATGCCATTTCTACACCTTTTTTTGGGGTGCTCTCCATATACTTCCCTCCTCTCTTGTCCCAATTACCAAAAATCTTGAGCATTTTGGAAGGAAAATAAATTACAACCCAATTGCGAGCCTTAAAAAGGCATGCCACAGTTTTGATTTTTTTTAAAGAGCCCTCCTCCCAAAAATATTTTACCCCAAGCCAAGAAAAAATAGAGAACTCACATGCATAACACACATGCATAACACAGCCAGACACCATCTACTTTTTATTCTCACTTGCTTGCTGCAGCATGGGACCTTGCAAGAAAGATGAGAGTAAATTTCAATACATTTGGAGGATGGAGAAAGGCTGTAAACCAAGTTCAGTCCCTGTGATTTGGCTGATAAATAATGTTACATTATGATTGCCTAATAAAGTGACACTCAACATAATTTTTTTTCGGGGGGGGGGGAGAATTGACACATATTTTTAACCCAGCACAGGACTTTCTGCCAATGCTATACCATAAACTACAAATAGACATTATTAAAATTGCAGGGTTTGTAATTGGTGATTGGATCCAAACATAAAATAGAATTAGCACATGAAGATCTTGCTTGCAACTATTCAGGACGATAGCTTAACAACCTGGCAATGGAGGCCAAAAAAATATTTGAGAAAAAAGTACATAAAAACTTTGGGAGTGATTACTGCTCCTTGCTTGGATCTGTGCCCTTTCTGGCTCCTATTAACATCTGGACAGGTGTGAGCAGCTGGAGCAGGGAGCCCTTCATAGAGATATTTTCCATTACTTACTACTGGATGTTTTTAAACCTAACTAGAAATGGAGCTGATTGTGGGATCTCCTACACATAGGCTTTCTTCAAATTGATTTTAGCATTATCTTCTTACAGCAAATCTATCATACAACAGCATAATATCCCTATCCCTGAGTTTAAGAGAAAAAGCTGGAGTAATTTGGCAGATGTCCCAGGTGCTTTCTGCAAAATGGAATGTCTGCCAGAGATCATTGCTAAGAGTCTTTGGCTGATTGCAAACAACTGATCATGATTCAGAGTCACCACTCATAGGAAAAATCCAGTTACTTTGAAGCCCTTAAGTATGTAAAAAGATCCCTTCTCAATTAAAGAACCATCTACCAATAAAAGAGAATATTTGCAACTTGGGGTTGAAAAAAGGATCCTTGATGCTCGCCGAACTTGGTTGAAATCAAAGGTTTTATAAGGGCTTAATTTGGATGGATCATTGTTTCAGGCCGGGAAGCCATCTTTTACATTGAGCCTTCGGGCCTGCCACATTTTTCTGCTGTGGGAAAATGGGAGGCGGGATTATATGGAGTATGGGAGATATATAGTCTAAATAACATTCCTTTCTCAGAGAGTCAAGGAGATCTTGCTCTGCACCTGCAGTGATGTGACTGGGAGGCATCTCCAGTTGGGACGGTGCCTGATTGGACCCTGTGATGGACATGTGGGTGCTGGGCAGGGACTTGAATTTTCACTTGGGGGGAGGGAACCTGGAAGTTTTCAGATTCAGGTTTGCCAGATGTACCAATATGACATCTCTAATAAAATGGAGCTTTGAGGAAACTCAAGCCTCGGAGTCTTTGCTCATTGGGGGTGTTACTTGGAACCCTGACACATTGCTGATAATTGGGGGGGGGATTCTAGCTTGATTCTAACCTTGACCCTCTAAAATTAAATACAAGTTGCTATTTTAGAAACCCATCAAGGGAAAGGGCTGAACTTGGAGCATCTGTGGACATGCAACCATTCTAGGCTGAATCCTCTCTTGTCGCCACCCTCAGCTTCTCCTATAGCAATAGAGATTTGGCAGTAATCTCATGATCTCATGTGATTCAGTCAGCAAACTTTTTAGCTTGCCTATTATTTTATTCAGATCCTGAAATTGTTCATTCAAATTATTAATATTTTTTGCCTCTATAAAACAAGTCATTTAAAAAGTTGTCAATCATGGGAAAGAGCCTTTAAAGTGATTATGAATTCAACTTAACTGTCTTTCTCATTCTCTTTGTCTTGTGAACAGCTTCTGCAGGAGCTGGCAACTGACCTTCTGCTAGCTCAATGAGCTGTTCCCCTTCATAAAGGGAGGGTGGGATTTTTGTTCTCTCTGCCTTTTCAAAGTTAAGATCTATAATAAATCAAGTGAGAAACACCAAAGGCTGGTAGTTTAGAATGAGCTTTTTTTTCACCAATAAAGCAATAACGTAACCAAAACATAAGTAGATTTCTTCTTCGCAAGAGAGCGACCTAAAGTCACATTTCAGCACATTGACATTTCAAATTGTAAGTTTGAATCTCTAGTGTTTGAGTTTAATCCTTGGGGAAAAAATTGTTATTCTATACTGGAAGAGTTTAATTTTTAAATGAGAATTGTATAGAGCAAAAAAAAAAAAAAAAAAAGGAGGGGGAAAAACAGCATTCTTTAGTTAGTTACGCTTCAGTGAGAAAACCTGAAACACTGATTGGTATACTTTAAAAATTCACTAAATTATAATGAAATTAGTAGGAGGAATCTGAATTTCTGTCTTGTACACTGAAATAAATGGCTGGAAACCAGGCAGAGCTATTCCTGTGATGGCGAACCTATGGCATGGATGCCAGAGTGGCATGCAGAGCCCTTTCTGTGGACACATGCACTATCGGCAGCTGATCTTCTCGTTTCCGGTGCATGCATTTTCGCTGGCCAAGTGGTCTTTGCACGCACCAGAGTGCCGGAAATCTGAAGACCAGCTAGCTGGTGTGCATGTATGTGCTGGCCAGCTTGTCTTCATGCGCCCCAGAAACCCAAAGACCAGCTGGCCAGTGTGTATATCTTTCAAATGCAACTGGCCTTTGGATTTCTGGTGTTCTGGTGCATGTACACGCATGCATGCACATTCTGGTTTGGGCACTCAGTCCTGAAAAGGTTCGCCATCACTGACCTAGGCAGTAGTTGCAGAAAGTGTTAACCTGTCCCCCAAAACAAGAGGAATCAGTGTAGAGGGACAGAGAAGGCCATTGAGAGAAGACATTGGACCTCTAGCCATTCACTCTGGAGATCTGGATATGACTTAATGATATGTAATAATATAAGTTAAATCCTTAACCCACGTGCAAAGTTAAATAGCTAACCAGGAAGATTTTTATAGAAAAATCCCCTTCCTCTTAAATTTCAAACAATATTTAAATGTAGCCTTTTTCTAACCGTAATTATTAGGAAGCTTAGAAGAAATGTTCACATTAATGTTTATTTGTAATATACTATTCATACCATAGACGTTGAATAGAAACTCCCTGTGTTGAGTCTTCCATAAGATGGAGTGTATCAACTACCACAGTTACCAGGCTAGTACAAAGGTAGATTTATGTAAAGACATATCCTCAATATTGTGTAATTTGTACTAGGCACAATCTGAATTTTCTGTCTCAAATCCAAAAATGTTTCCTTATAAAAAAAGCTACTCATGTTAAAGCACGGTCCAGGAACATTTGAAATAGGGCTTATGCCTACAAGATAGACAAACGTTTTGCCATTTGTCTCAATGTACTGTAGGTCTTATTAACAGTATTTAATTAGATTACTATTTCCTCCATGCTTCACTTTAATAAACATTGAACATTCCTTCAATCATCTTATCATTTGTAAACTCTGCCCGGAGTCCTCCGGGATTGGGCGCCTATAAATCAATTTAATAAATAAATAATAAATAAATAAACTTGTCTTCTAATTTTATTTACAACAGTTTACATTAGTTTTGCCTTCAAAATTGGCCGTGTACTTCAGCAATGCCAATGAATTGCCACAGTTTCTTTTTTGTCTTGTTTCTTAGTGTAAATCTACATTTTTAGACAATACCTGTGGTCTCCCTAAAGAAGTCTACCCACCCTAAAATAAAATAAAATAGTCGTAGTAAAATAAAAATCTGTTTTTCTTTAATGTGAAATTTTGATGTCTCTCTCAAGAAAATTTTACTGTCTAATAAAATTCGTATCAGAGTATGAAACAGGGCTTCTGTTGAGCCATTGTCTCTTCTATATAAATTTTAAACTTTAATAAGTTGTGTAGCACCTTAAGGACAAGAGTTTATTTTATTATACTCCTAACATATAAAATATGTAACAGAAGAGGAAGGGAAGATTGGTATATCTTAAAAACAGTGCACTGAGGATCAACTATGGAAATTCTAATCAAAGGTTCTCTCTCTTGCACATATGTGCTAGTCGCTCCCAACTCTAGAGGGCAGTACTCATCTCCGTTTCAAAGCCGAAGAGCCAGCACTGTCTGAAGACTTCTCCGGGGTCATGTGGCCAGCATGACTTGCTTTACAGTGTGTATGTGTGAGAGAGGGGAGGGGAGGGGGGGAGGTGGATTCCTAATGGTTCGGACCAGTCTGGCCAAGTAGATAGTAACTCGGCCACCCACATGTCCAAACCGATTCTATTAGTGGCGCCTATGGCACCACCATCTTGTTTTTTGACTACCGCGCATCAGTAAGCATACCAGCAATAAAAGAAGCTGGAACCCACCCTGGTGTGTGTGTGTGTGTGTGTGTGTGTGTGTGTGTGTGTGTGTGTGTGTGATGGTGAGTTAATGAGGATGGCGCTATAAATACAATAGTTTATTAACGTACACAAAGACAGACTTCCTAGCAAGTTAAATCTAAGTTAATTTACTCTAGGCTTTATCACCTTAGCAGGTTACTATCTCCTAATGCCCTAATCAATTTTCCTTGGTGCCTAAATGTTCTTTGATTGAGTTGACAATTTATTTTCTTTGGGAAACTCTACTTAGGAGAGAGGTGTGTGATTTGCTTGGCATTCCTAACACTATTTATTTTCCTCATTGGAGGTCTGTGTCTAACTTTCACGATCCATGCAGCTGATTCTCAAGAGGTGTATATAAATTACTACAAAAGATAAAATAAAATAAACAAAATGGTATTAAAATGTTAATGCTGCTATCACAAAGAATAAAGGAATTGGGTGTGTTCAAATGCTGAGGAAGTGTTTGGACTTTGATTTACATTTAAATTAGTTCCTAAACAACTGGAAAGAAAGCTAACAAGAGGGGGAGAAAAGAACAGACAAATTGCAGCCAGTGAATAATCCAAGATGAGATTCAGCTAAAAAAGCTAGACAATTGAGAACATTCTAGAAGAAATGTTGATAGATAAAAATAAGAATGTTAGAGGAGGATATTTTCCTGGCAAAAACATATTTTTGGCCAGTTATTACATATTTAGGAAGTCTTTTTAAGTTAATTTGATTAATTTGTCTGTTCCACAGCTCATCTTTCTTGTAATATGCAAATTTGTTATTCTATAATAGATATTTACTGATTATTAAATTTGTATGCTGTTGCCCAATAACTTTGTTAACTTATATATATATATTAAGATTGTTACTTTTCACCTATTATTTGGGCTATAATTGATGCAGTTCTTTGTATGCCACTACGCTAAAAATCTAAACTAACACTGAATTGGTGTCAAGCTCTTTCAGTTGGCAAATTCAGCAAGTACCATTCAGATTTCAGGAATAAACATTTTAAGAGAAACTTGAACACCTGCCAGAGAAATTCTCCATATCCACATGTATCTAATTGGATTAAGGCAGAGTTACTTTTTCATGTTTCTTCCATTCTCTTGACTAAGGAATCTTTTCTATAACCTTTTCTGTCCCTCCTATAACAAGCTTTATCCTCTCTTAAGCATTCCATTGAATTAGCATGGATTTCCTATTTGACATTTTAAAGATCTGGTGTGATTGCAACTCCCAGAATTCCCTGGAAGCAAGCCAGTTTAGAAATGTGGTGATTTCATACTAACAGTTGTGCTCAGCTGAATAAGTATCATTAGAACTTGATTATGTTTTCACCATGCGTTCAAGGATTGACACTGTGGATCTATTGGACATTTCCCATAATTAGATCTTCCTATTGGAAAAACCAAATCCAGTATCTTGATACTTGTCAGATGCTTTATTTAATCTATTTTTACTATTTCTAACCAAAGAAAATGTTTAAGAAAATATGTAAAGAACATCAAGAGTCTGTCTGTCTGTCTGTCAATCAACCACATCCACCCCCCCACCTACCTACCTCATTTATCTTGCTGTTTAGCTATCTGTTTATCTATCTATCTATCTATCTATCTATCAATCATCTATCGATCTATCGATCTATCGATCTATCAATCTATCGATCTATCGATCTATCAATCGACCGACCGACCTACCGACCTACCTACCTACCTCTCCACCCATCTCTCCATCTATATATCCACACACACACACACACACACACACACACACACACACATCCATAAATCTCCTCCAAAACTGGAAAGAGGGGGGGAAATGTCATATGGTACTGAAAATGATAAAAGAAAGAATCTGAAATTAAATAGATCAGGATGGATGTAGTAGTGAAGCCAAAATATACCAGGAAATGATACCCTAACACATTCTTACGGCAAAACCAAATGGATAGTAGAGTGGAATGTTGCCAACTCCCTCTTCCCTGCTTCCTTATTATGTGCAGAATATCTATAGCTTATCTGTCATGCTTCGCAGAGAGTGAAAACATAAACCTAGACATACCACACAGATGCAACCTGTTGTTTCATGGTTCTTAAGGATAGGCCTTCAAAGGTTATTGCTGGTAAAAGTATTTGAAGGATTTCCAGAAACCATGTTCTGGAAATTGACTACTTTTAAAAAAAAATCCCAAATGGGAAACGGAATGCCAAGCATCATTATTATTTACAAAAATGCTGGTAAATCCATAGATATTTTAAGAAAATCAGAATAGTGTTTTGTTTGGAAACAAACACACTTTTCCACAGTTAAAATCAGCTATAGGTGCTATAGGTGCTAGACACCATCTTGGGGAGGCTCAGAGAAAATAGTTTTTTTTTTCCTGATAAATAAGATTTTCTGCTTCAACGTGTCCCTGAAGGCAGTCGTTTTATGACTAGAGAAGGCTCTCTTCTTGGGGCTCTATTTTGTGAAAATTTCCCCAAAATGAGCCCGTTGGCTAGAAATGATTGCCTATAGCTCTGCTTAATAGCCTATGAACACTAAATTGAATAAGCCTGCAAATGTAACTTTGGAGATTTATATATTTTGAAGACCTAAACAACTTAACTCTGACATCAAATTTGCATAGACTTCTAGACATGATTACAAGGGGTGAGGAGTCTATGTCTTTTAAACACAACACAAATGATTTCAATTAGTGGTTATTGTTGCATCTTTTTATATAGCCATTGGGTCAAAATGCATACATTAACTTTGAAATATATATTAAACAAGATACAGAGAGTGAGAATAACATTAGGATTAAAATTCTGTACTCTTATTCAGGCAAAACACACAATATACAGACAAGAAAGAAAACCAAACTATTAAAAAACCTGCTCCATTTGCTGTTAATGAAAATAGTAAGTGTTGCACAGTTGATCTTGGTTTATTTCTCTTCTTTTATATAGAAATGCTCAGCTGAACACACTTCAAAACTTGTAGCTAATTTTTTGTTGAAGTTATTGGTAATTTATATTGCTTGATCTGGCATGGTCAATTTAGCCAACCTTTTCCCCAACAAAAGCAGGGGACTGTTACATTCTTTTTGCACATATCTATGGTATATATGTTTCTTTATTCACTCTATTCACATGGAAAGAATATTCACTATTTATTATGACTTAAATGTATCTAGTTTAATTTATTTAATTGTAGAATTAACTTAGAAAATTACAGTAATGCTTGAGTATGTTTACACTAAAGCAAAAATCAAAAACTGAAAAATGGATTATAAATTGAAAACACAATTTAAGCCAGTGAAGTGTACCACAATTATACTAGAAAAATATGATGTTGATACTGATGCTGGATGTGCCAAGCCAATCATTTTTCTATTGGGCTAAAGCTCTTGGGTTTGTGATGAATTAACAGGGTGGTTTTCTTCAGTGCATTTTCCTTTATTAATTGGACAGCTGGTGTAGAGGACAAAAAGTTAGATCACTTGGGTACTCAAACAGTCTGAACAGCTAAAAATCTGTTTTCTTATGCTATTCCTTTCAAAAGAAATATATCTACTTCTAAATAATTTCATGAATCTTTCACTATTTCCGGGAGAGAGATTCAGTAAGATAATTTGCACTTATGAGGAAAGCTTTATGAGCAAAAAAAAGTTTAAAAATCATAAGTTTGGCCAAGCAGACCTGTCTTAGGAATATGGAGTATAAAATAGAAGGTTGGTATAATAAATAAATAAGTAGGCAGAGAAATGATCATATAGGGTTTAAAGCACAGTACTGAACCAGTTGATAATCATTTTGCTTGTATTTAAACAGCAGAAAGATTATTTGCATATTTATAGATCCAATAGAATCTGTCTTAAAAATTTAATTAGTGGATGACTTCAACCATATTTAACAAATAATAGGTGTATTAATGAATATTACACACATTGTTTCCTACAATCAACAATTGTTTGCAGCATTGTTTATGACTTTGCTGGTATAATTATTGGCACTGTTTTTATAAACGATTTGTAACCCCCTGCCAGAAGTGTGTTTTTCATTATTAAACACAAACAGTAATGGGTGATAGTGCTTCGTAGGAAACAAAAATATATGTTAAAAAGATGTGAAGAATGAGAAACGGTTAGATACCAGTGTATATTTGTAGCCAAACAAACAGCAGGAAGAATAGACATCAAGGCTATGGTATAATTCTAGGGTGGGGGAGGAAATCTTAAAAATCTAAATGAACTATCCAAAAGCAAAAATATACAGTATAGGAAAAAATACTAAGAAAATATTAATCTATGTTGAATTTATAATCTAGAGAATGGACTTAGATCAAGGCAAAGTAGAATTCATATGCATGTGCTCTATCTTTAAGGAGATAGTTTGAAAGTCCAGCAGAAGAGCCCAGTGATGTGAATGAAGTGCTTTCACCTTTCCTTTAAAAAAATATACAGAAGATTGTCAATGAAGTAGTTTTATTGCAGAAGATAGCTTACAAACTGTTTACGTTTCAGCAAGCTGCTTACCAAACACATATAAATTGAATGTGTCAGAGAAAGTTGCATCCAATGATATGTGAAGTTTTTCTTCTACTTAAAAAAAAAAAAAACAACGTAGATAATTTGATAAAATGAAACAATTGAATTCATGCATCACTGAAAACAAGAAGATTTTTGTAGTACGCACAATTCTATCTTACAATAAATAACATACAGAAAATAAGCTTTTGATAGTCACGAACTAGAAGCTGTGAGTCTGAACATAAAGTATCACAGTAATTGTACAAACTCTCACAGCTTTCTTCCAAAATGTGGTCTTACACCTCTTTGGAATGAAATGCATACTTTCATTCCTATAGGACACTTCAACCATGACTTCATTTAAGTACAATTTGCCATCGGTTCATAAACAAGCACCATGATACAAAAAACATGTTCAAGAGTAACCAGAACATTGTGTTTCTGAACGGAGAGCTCAAAATGATATAAAGCAGGCAACTGCCTTCAACAAGGATTTAAATAATTCTACTTTGCAAAAAGGCCGAGGAACTCCAGACTTGATCGGCATCCAAATGAAGTTGCATCCCAGACATATCATCTCACTGTTAAATTGGTTTCCTAAGGGGAAAATAAAGCATTTGCCACACCTCCTTCTCTTGCTTTTTACTGATGTTCTTCTTAAGAAACAATACTTTAAAAATTGTACTTGGGCTGTTTCATTTCTTTCCCCCCAATTATTATATTTCACCATACATATCTTTAATTTTTTAACTGGGTTGTGAGATGAACTTAGCCTATATATAAAAAGATTAGAACTAGATCATATGTTAATTGAACAAGGTACTTGCTCCCAGCAACTTCAAGAAATGAAATTAGATGCAATTATCAAATGTTCAACTTTGATGCTCCAAAATTGCAGGTCTACTTATTTCTTTTTTAGCCTGATTATTTTCATATATCAAGGCACTGACCTTATCGAATGTAGAATACACGGAATGATCTCCAGTAATATTATCTGTCTAAAGTGTAACATGTTTATGTTAGTAGACATATTAAATCAAAGCAATTCAACCATTTCATTAATTTTGCTTTGACGCTGGATTTAAAATATCTCAAAGACCAATGTGGGCTACAAAATTCTATATAAGGGGAGGTTTTAAAGACAGCAGTAGACATGAACTGGGTTCCCACATTGTACAAAGCCATGTAATTTCTTTAGATGTGGTGCAGTGTGCCGTATGAACCCATTTCATTATGATTTATTCCAGTCAAATGGACCACAAGTTAACATGTAATGTGAAGCTAAGTCAGTCATCTTTGTCAGTGTAAGAATGCAGTTGTTTTTAGTGGGTTTTAAAAAGAGAAAATGGCTATTATTGCATGCAAAATAATATTTAGATTTCTTCACAGTGTTTAGATACACGAACATTCAATGGAGCCAACCTCACATTGCCGGTCGTTATCAGAGATGTCTACAGAGAAAGTCACTGGCCTCAAAATGGTGAGTACAATTGGACAACAAAAGCCTCACCACTTTTCAAAGTGCACTACATTTATCACACCTGGGTGAAAAAGGGTAGGGTTTTGACCATCTGGCCATTTTGAAACCAGTGGCTGTTATTATGGTTACTATAGATCTTGTCACTCTTAAAAGGGTAATTTGATTCAAATCTCAATTTCTTCAGATCAACTCCAGCATTTTAACCACTACTATATCACATATATTTTTATTCTATGGTAACTCTAGTTAGGCTATGTTAATTGTGGATTTTCAATCATCAAAATGCAGTAGTAAGCCTGGGGAGGGGGAGATAAGGGTGCTCTTAATGGGGCAACTCCAGAAAAATTAGGCAAGGTTCGGTCACTGCTAATTTTTTTTTTTAAATTAAACTCAGTCCTATTCCAAATGTTGAAGGATGCAGTTGGATTCTGTATACGGAGTAGGGAGGGAGCACCATCTTGTACTTGATCTTGGTGAACACAATGTTGGGCTGAGTTTACTGCTGTCATTAAAGAAATATCTCATTCATTTCAGGGGAAAATTGATTCAGTAGAATGCACACCTGGACTCAAACATTGTTTTGACTAATGGGATTGAAACAGAGACGTTGAGGACATTTAAGGAGAAATGTCAAGAATGGTAGAACTTAATTTTTCTGCCAAGGATCCCAGATGTTGGATTCACCTCACCCTGGCTGACCATCTCCTGACACAACAGCATCTGGAAAACTATGAGATGATTATAATTCTGTAGTTCTTCAAGCATCGTCATCTCAACACAGACTCTTGGAATAAGTTTAAATGATGAAGTGATTAGCATCTGAAGGGTTCTTTCCCCCCATACCATGGTCTTTAGCTGCTTCTCTCCCAGTGTATGCTGGCTGGAAATGAACCAGACACAAAAAACACTTTCCTGAATTTCAATCCATTTCTGTTTTTGACTACAGTGTTGACTAGGTATTTTGTCTGGACTATAGTTCCCAATCGGTTGATTCCCCAGCTTCTTTTCCTCTTCCAGAAATGCTGGGACATCAAAAACCAACTGCTTTCTATCCAGGGCATACCTTTTGAGAAATGGTGAAAATATGTGACAAACAGGGTTATGATTCTTTGTATTATTTAGGCTAGAAGGAGAAGATGGAACAACTCTTATTAATTTCACAAATGAATGCCCAATATCCCACCATTGTTCTTTTGTTCCTAACAGATAAACCCAGAAATGCAAAGATGGTGGGGGAGATGTGCTCACCAGTCAGTTGGAATGAGGACATTTAGGTAAGACAGAATACAGTGCAGCAAAATGATAGATGTTTCTATTTGACCAGAAATGGTGGGGAGATACTACTGTTGATGGGCAGCAAGCAAAGTCAGATAGAGGCTGCCTACCCAGCAACATCGGGACAAGATGGAAATGACATCACCTGTTCTTGGTCTCATCAAAGGGTCGGTGGCCTGTCATACTGGATCAAGCAGAAGTGTGGGTCAAGGCTGGGAAGTGTTTGGCTCATATAATGTATAAGCCACAGTTTCTGAAGATGATTACTCCCTTGTCATCCTTAGTTTTTAAGAATGGTTTAGGCATGCAAGGGCAAGGGAAACATTCTCAATTGGCAACCATCATATTTTCTATAACATAACAATATCTAGAATTCAGCAGACAACTTGGTGCTCTCCTGATACCATGTTTCCCTGAAAATAAAACAGGGCCTTATTTGGGGGGAAGTCTTATTATTTTTGAGCTGAAGGAGGCGGCAAGCGTGGTCACCTCATGGCTGCTGCTGTGTTGCAATATTTTCAGGAAGAGCTTATTTTCATGGGAGGGCTTATTTTAGCACATGTACTCAAAAGCCTGATTGGGCTTATTATCTGGGGAGGTCTTATTTTTGGGAAAACAGGGTACTTTGCATTGTCCAAGTAGATTGATGAGAATTAAAGGCTCAGGCCATTGAACCCATTGCTGATCCCTGACCTAGAATGTTAAAAATCTGAGAGAGGGGCATAAACATATTCTACTTCTTACCTTGCACAAGAATGATAAAATGTTAAGAAATAATCCCTACTGTTTCAGATTTCTGCCTCTTCTTCTAGTTCTTGACTGCTACAGCTTTCACTGATTCATGAATAAAAATACTATAGAATTCTAAAAAATATCACTAGCTTCTATAAAAAAAGAGGAGATTCCATTTGGTAAAAGGTTAAGCAAGGGCTTAACTCATTTTCATTGAAATTAACATGTCCTTAAAATGATCAAATGTGGCCAAACCCATTTTTAAATCCAAGAAATTAATTGAAGAATGCTATGATTTTGCAGACTAGATTGAATTTCTCTTTGTGTATCTAAAAAAGTGAAACAAGACAGCTTTTTTTCCAACTTGAGGGTACTTGAAATTCACTATTTAAAAAAAAAATGTTGATAAATGCTTTAGATTTTATTATAAACAAAAAATGAATTAATTTGAAGTTATTGCCTACAGATATACATACATACATACATACATACATACATACATACATAATACATACATACATACATACATACATACATACATATATATATATATATATATATATATATATATATATATATATATATTTCCCTGATAAATATTTTTTTCTTGCCACGTTGGTTTTCATCCCTGTGTCTAGCTTTTATTTCTTAATTGTGTAATCACTACTTTTTTCTCTCTCCGTTGGTGAAGTTTCTTTTTATTTCACCATTAAAAATTAATTTAATACCTGTTTAAAAATCTTCTTACCATCATAGGAAAGTATATGTTTCAGATAAATGGAATGTTTAAGTGATCCCACTTCTTTGATCAGGAGATCTAACCTAATTTGGAAACATCTGGGCATGGGGATGTCTGGGTTGATCAGTCTAGACTAGCAATGTGTGTGGGCCAGATGCAAAATTTGGCTGCACTTTCTGCTGAAATGCGTGCAGCTGTTTTGCCATCAAAATGCTGAAGACTTAGTGTGTGTGAGAGAGAAAGTGTGTCTGAGTCTATATGCTCATTCCCTCTCTCTGTTCATTTATTTACACTGAATTAAAAATAACAAGAAGTCCGTCAACACTACCAAATCTCCTGGATTTTGTTGTGGCAAGGAAAGGTGAGAGAAGCCAGTTTTGTTCTTATTTCGTTAATCAACTGCACACACTTAGGAAACTTTTCAGAGGAAATGGCAGATGCTTAAGAAAATAAGCCATAAAATATTGAACTACTCCAGGCAGAGAAAACAGAGACGGTGATCATTTCAGCAGCATCAGCTGAAGCCAAATATTTTAAGCAATAGCATATCCACTATCCGCTGTCTTCTGGGAAAAGGCTGTGCGTGAACTCACTGCTTCAGGCCAGCTGCTTGGGATCTCAGCCAGACTGGACACTCTGAGCAGTAATGCTGCTGTTTTTCTTGAGAACTGAAAAGGCACATTAAGGCAAAGAAAATAGAGAAATTCTCTCTCTCTCCCTCTTATTATTTACCATGTATCACCTTACCTTCAATGACAGAGTAATAGAATTGGAATGGCCCTTAGAGGTCTTCTAGTTCAACCCACTGCTCAGGCAAGAGACCCTATACCCGTGATGGCTAACTTATGACATCAGAGAAGGGTTCCTACCGGTTTGGCCCGGTTCGGCCAAATAGGTAGTAACTCAGCTTGCCAAGACCCTGAACCACTTCTTGATTTTTTTTTAGTCCTGTGCATACAGTAGTGTGCATCAAACAAGCGTGCAGCATGCCCCTGAGTGAATCAGCAGTAGCTGGAACCCACCCCTGCATGGCATGTGTACTCAAAATGGCACATGGAGCCATGTTGCCTGGCACGTGCCCCGTTGCCCATTCCTCTTCTGGGTTTCTGGCGTGCATAGCAATAGCAATAGCAATAGCAGTAGACTTATATACCGCTTCATAGGCCTTTCAGGCCTCTCTAAGCGGTTTACAGAGAGTCAGCATATTGCCCCCAACAATCTGGGTCCTCATTTTACCCACCTCGGAAGGATGGAAGGCTGAGTCAACCCTGAGCCGGTGAGATTTGAACCGCTGACCTGCTGATCTAGCAGTAGCCTGCAGTGCTGCATTTAACCACTGCGCCACCTTGGCTCACGTGCCAATGATCAACTGGTCTTTGCATGTGCAGCAGTGCTGGAAACTGGAAGAGCTCGCGGGCTGTTCGGCACATGTGCATGCATAGCAGTAACCGGAAGACTTGCTGAAACCAGAAGTTCATTTTCTGGCGCGTGGATGCCCATGGGCATTTCCCCTTCTTTGTTGTGGCCCACTCAGTGCCGAAAAGGTTCACCATCACTGCCCTATACGATTTGAGAAAAATAGCCATCCCATCTCTTCTTAAAAACCTCCAGGGATGGAGCACTGGCAACTGCTTCAATGCTGGAAAAAGGCATTTGTATATTTTCAGATAAAAACAAAGAATCAAAGAATTCAGCAAAATTATCCTTTGGCCATGTTTTAGTGCAGGGACTGCCAATGCCATCACATAATCAGGCCTGCGCACTCCCTAACATCCCAGAAATCTAAAACCTCATGAGGTCACCAGCATCTCATGTGAGATCTCACAATCAAATTCCAAACTTTTCCAACGTTTCTGAAATATCCTGCAAGGTGACAACACTCTCATAGGATATCTCATTGCAAAACCTTGGTGGTTTTAAACTCTTACTGCTTTTGAGAGAGGTGGAGGTATGTGGACTGTTATGAATGGCAAGTAGTCAGCCAGGGTTGGAATAATGACTTCTCAATTTTCCTAACAACCTGAGCTCAAAGCACCTCAGGTTAACTGTGAAATATACCTCCATAGTAAACATTTTGGAAACCATTTGATTACCACACCAATATGTAACATCTCAAACAGAGGTTACAATCAAATAAACTAAAGCCAATAATTCAATAAACTCACACCATTCATTCAATACAGCCAGTATTCATTTTCATATTTATGCAGTCCATAAGACCTGAATACAGAAGTAGGAGCAAAACTGACAGTGAGAAAGGCCATTGCTAAGTGCTCTTTTTACTTTATTTTGCATTGATTTAAACATATTTTGGAATCATGGACTCAGAAAAATGTCCATTCAACAAGGGAAGCTTCTGGTCATTTTCTGATTTCTTCAGGGGTATAAATAGTTCATTTGTTGTTAATGCTGAGGTAAAATCTGTTTTCTGGTTTCCTCTATAAAGAAAGCTGCTGTGTTTCTGCCTCATTTATAATTTGATTTTGATAGGGGTATATGTATGTGGGGGGGGGAGGAGGAGAGAGAAAAGGGGAGGAAGGGAGGGAGGGAGAGAGAGAGAGAGAGAGGGAGAGAGAATGAATTGTGGAAAAGATGTAGAAGAATTTTTCTGCAAACTATAGAACATAAATGAGAAGAAAAAGCTCAACTTGAAAACAATGAGATTGATAAATAATTACACAAAAACAAAATATTGTAAAGATTGAGAACCAAAACTGTATTTAAATAGCAGGAAACTATGTAGAACAGAGATTGTCTCAGACTAAATCCTGCAGTGATGAAAATGTAAAATCATCATCATCATCATCATCATCATCATCATCATCATCGAAAAAGAAATCATGTGTTGTCCCAATTGTAATTGGAGCCCTTGGAGCAATACCTAAAGAGCTACCTCGCTATTTGAAAATTCTAAATTTACCTGACTTGAACATTCTGACTCTATAAAAAACCACCCTACTTGGAACAACTTATATCCTCCAATGTCCTAGATCCTTGGTTAGGACTTGAGCTGTTGAGCTACCAACCAGCCCCAAAGGCTGTGAATTTCACCAAAGATTAACCACAAAATAATCATCATAATCATCATAATTATGATAAAATGTAGAATGTCATATCATAAATAATAGTAATTTTAGAACATAAGCTATATCTATATTTGGTCTTAATAAAAAGTCCAAAATCTGTTTTACCTTATTGCAGACTTTAGCATTTTAGGGAATTATTAGTAAGGGAACTGGAGTGATAGAATTGAAATGTCTTTATTTTTTAAGCAAGAGAATTGAGAATAGGAACTGAGAAAGCAGAAATAACTTTTAACTGCATGAGCAGGATTCCTGTAATGCTTGCGTTTATTATGAAACAAAAAGCTTTTGGCTTCAGTCCAAAGCCAACACTATTTTTTTTTTTTTTTGCCGAACTAGGAGTCATTTTGATTCTGTAGCAGTGAAGACTCTTCACTGCTCAGTTGGAAGTTGAGATCCAAGTTTATGATTGCACTTGAAAAAAAAGAATAATTATTCAAATGAATTGAATAAATAATACTGCTAGATAAAACATTTCAATTTATCTAAAGTAAACTAAGATGGGGAAAAAGCTGACACATGTAAGTCTCAGCCACCGAAAGCCAACTATGGTTGTCAGTTCATTAGAATTATTATTGGCATGGGAATTATAAGGCTGCACCCCCATGCCATAGTCTTTATTCCATAATATACGGTAGGTCACCCAGTATTTCTCTTGACTGTTTTGCCTGCACAAGACCACCGAAAGTGTGATGCTTGAAGAACCACAATCCATCCCAGCTGATCATCCACATTTTCCTGGAGATGGCTGGATTGGTTCTTAGGAAATTGCTTATGTCATATAGCCAAGATTTATAAACAGACTTCACATTTACAACTGTTGCAGCATCCTCTATGGTCACTTGATCAAAATTTGTGCACTTGGCTATCGCCATGTATTTATAAAGGTTGCAGCATCCTGGGGTCATGTGATTGCTATTTGCGATATTGCCAGCCAGCTTCTGATAAGCAAAGTTGTCCAGATTTGCTTAATGGCTTCGTGAGTCATCTGACAACCATGGCAAAAAGATAGTAAAAATTGTGTGACTTACTTAACAATTGCTTTGCTTAATAATGGAAGCTCTGATCCCAATTGTGATAGCAAGTCAAGGACCTGAAATGGCAGGGTGGGTTTTTCCTTCCTTGTGTTTTAGGCAAATGCGGGGTCCACTGTTTGGGTTGATACATTGGTTGTGACAGGAAATGACCAACTGACTTGTCACCCAAGCCTGACATTGTGTACTGAAAGAGAGAGTGGCTGTCTCAAAGTCCCTCAGTCAACTTTCTGGGACTAGAATTCACTGGTATCTAGCCTGGTGCCTTAACTACTAGACCAAAGTGGTTCTAAATTACTACAAATAAGTTTTATTAAATTCATTTATATTCATAGATATAAGTGAACTGTCTTGTCTTTTCACAACCTATGGTGGCTGCTGCTGGAATTACAATTTGTCATCCTAATGTCTTTGCAGTGTGAAATTGTAGGAGCTCCATTCTGTTTTCTTACTTCTTTCCATCTTTCAAAAATGGAGGGCATCCCCTCTGTCTTTTAGTCAGAGCTTATAGAAACAAGTGCTGCCCATCATTTCAGGAGCATATAGCATAAGGTTGTTTTGTGGGAGCACAGAAATAATGCTGTTCCTAAAATAAAAACTGATGGCTTTTCTTCTCTCAAACTTAACTCAATTATTTGCTTATGCATCATGCAACTGCCCCCTTGTTTAAGTTTTCAATAGAGGAAGAATGAAATAGTCAGAGGTGGTATTCAGCCGGTTCTCACTGGTTTGGGTGAACAGGTAGCGCCGGCTGTGAGAGGCTCCGCCCACCCGCCCCTATGTAATGCATGAGCACTGTGCATGCACAGAACACACATGACTCACATTTGCAAACCGGTAGGAAAGGTAAGTGAATAACACTGCAGTTAATAGTCTAATCCAAATTTGGACCACTGGATTCAGTTATTAGTCTTCTCAGCCATCAGTGCAGGAAGGAGTTCAAATTAAGACATACCCTCCAATGGGTATGTCAATGGGTTTTAATTAATTAACTAATTAAACATGGTCTTGGACTCATGGGATGCCAGCTTAGGGGCATGAAAGTCCTCCACCACCTATCTTTTCTCTCTAGTTGAGGACACAGACATTGAAAACCTTCATTGCATTGAATACTGCAATGTGCTCTACATGGGGCTGCCCTTGAAGAGCATCCGGCGACTTCAGCTAGTCCAGAACGCAGCCGCGCGAGTGATTGTGGGCGCACCACGGTTCGCCCACATAACACCGATCCTCCGTGAGCTGCGCTGGCTACCTGTTGATCTCCGGGTGCACTTCAAGGTCCTACTTACCATTCATAAAGCGCACCATGGTAGTGGATCTGGCTATTTGAGAGACCGCCTTCTGCCAATTACCTCCCTCCGTCCCATCAGATCGCATAGAGTAGGCCTCCTCCGAATTCCATCCGCCAGTCAGTGCCGACTGGCGACTACGCGGAGGAGAGCCTTCTCAGTTGCAGCCCCGACGCTATGGAACAATCTCCCCGTGGAGATCCGCACCCTCACCACCGTCCAGGCCTTCCGCACAGCCCTCAAGATCTGGCCTGGGGATAAGACCTTACTCTCGCCCCTCCCGAATGTTGAATGAATGTTGTGTTTTTACTGCTAATTATTTTTACTCACATTTTCTTTTTGTGTTTTGTCCTGCACTCCCCTCCCCTATTATTGTAAGCCGCCCTGAGTCCCCTCAGAGAAAAGGGAGGCCTATAAATGCTTAATAAAACAAAAAACAAAAACTTTCCTTAATTACCGTAACTGTCATAAATCTAAAGGCTTTTCTCTCATTAAAATTTTAAACAATTGGAGAACTTCAGAAAAAAAATGAGAATTTTATACATGTTAGTTTGTATCCATCATAAAGGTAGGTCCAAACGAGATGCAAATTGCTCCCAGGTGATTATTGTAAATAAATGATTCTGCTGAAGGTTTGAGGTATAAATATAAGTTGGTGATGAATTTGAATTTAGTAATGTTCTTTACCTTGTAACTCATTTATTTCTTGGCAAAGTTGCATTCTGCCATCTTTTTCATGAGGACACATCAGTGGTGGGATACGACCAGTACGCCCCATTACAGGCATACCAGTGCCTGCTGGGAGCACCAGGTACTGTTCCAGTATGGTGCTCCAGAGGGCCTACCTGCCCGCTCTCCTTACTGCTATTTGAGCCAATCAGGACATTTGTGCATGTGCACGGAACATACGGCGCCTGTGCAATGCTCTACCTAGCAGCTAGAGCTTTGCGGGCAATGGGTACACATGCATGCGCTGCATGCATGCTGTGCACACGCACGTGGTAGGCGCCTGGCCCTGTTGCAGTGTACCGGTTGCAACGGGTTCTGGAGCCCACCACTGGGACACATCCATGGATATTGAATCCAGAAGACAGGAAACAATAATAATTCAAGGTTGGTGGCCATATTTAAATTAAGCCTTCTTTACAGATTAGAGATATATCACTGATACCTGCCAAGAAGACATGAGCACAGAGGGGAACAAAAGAGCACTTTAAATATTTTTAAAAAGGCAGAAACCTTTTGATGAGGCTTGATGTAATGGATTTTGAGGTGAATCCTAGAAGGAATTGGTTGGTAAATTCACCTTAAAAAGGGAACTAATAATCTAGAAAGGAAGTGTGCTATTATTATTGGCGGTTTTCAACCAGAGAAAGTGTCCAGTAGAATTACCAAAGCTATAGATTTTCTCCATTAAACATGAAGAGTTGGTGTAGATCAGTGTTTTGTAACCTTGGCAACTTCAAGATGCGTGGACTTCAACTCCCAGAATTCCCCAGCTAGCATGCAGAGAATTGAAGTCCACCCATCTTATAGTTGCCAGGGTTGAGAAACATTCTAGATACTTGATAAAGCTTTTTCCGGTGCTATGGATTTAGGATTTATCCATTGATATTTTGCTAATTATTATCATACATTATAATAATGGTAATAATATAATAATGAGTCTTGTATACCACCTTGAATAAAGTTTTAGCTGTTTCAGGTGAGTATTTCTCAATTAAAAATGTGGTGTACTGCAGACAAAATTACTACAAAATATTTAGAAATTCCTCTTTTTCCAGTTTAAGAGACAAAAAAATGGGTCTTGCTTTAATATAAGGCAACATTGTTGATGCAAGGAGAAATAGTGCTAGTTTTGCAATTTTCATCTCTTTCTCACAGGGGCCTTCTCAGAGTGCGGATAAGAGGAAGTCAAGATGCTGACCACAAGAAGCAATTAAAGTCATCATCTGCATAGAGGTATGATTTTTGTAGCTGTCAGGTAACCTTTCACTTATAACCATTTCTTTAGTGACTGTTCAACATTACAAGAGCACTGAAAAAGTGACTTATGACCGTTTTTCACATTTATGACTGTTGCAGCATCTCGGCAGTCATGTGATCAAAATCTGATACTTGGCACCTGGCATGTATTTATGACGGATGCTGTTGAGGGTCATGGGATCACCTGTTTGATGTTCTGGCAAGCAAAGTCAATGGGAAAGCCAGACTCAATTAACCTCCATGTTACTAACTTAACAATTGCAGTGATTCACTTAACAACTGGGCAAGAAAGATCATAAAATGGAGCAAACCTCACTTAACAACAATCTTGCTTAGGAATGGAAATTTTGGACTCTGTTGTATTTGTAAATCAACAACCCTTTGAGGTGCATTGAGCTGAGAGAGACTGAATGGCCCAAGATCAGCCAGCTGGCTTCCATGGCTAAGGTTGGAATATAATTCACTGTCTTCTGCTTTATAACATGACATTTGCTGCAAAATCATGAGAATTACATTCGCTGCATATACAAAAGGCCTCTGGTTGAGCAAGACTTGGGTGGAAGATAACAGATAAGTACAAAAGTCAGGTCACTGTATCCCTAAACAGATGATTCGTGAAAAGCTGTAAACAGAGACAAGAGATCTGGAATAGGGCAGGTCTTATAAATTTCTTGTAAATAAATGTCTCTATAAAATATAGCTCTTTAAGCAAAAAAGCTGACACATTTTTATTCACACGTGCACAAAGCAACACTTCTGCGTTTAGGAAACAAAAAGTTTAAGAAGGTGGATAATAGTCTTTTAGAACATTAAAGTTTTATCTTGCCTTTCCCTTTCATTTCAAAAGTAGGACAAAGTCCATAGGTGATAAAACTACTAAAAAACCCGAGAGAAGCAGGGGTGAACAGAAATGATTTACATGCCCTGTTTGGCTTCTGTATTACAAAAACAGATGTGGAAGTTTTACTAGATAAAATCCATAGTTGCCAAAAAGGTCATGTCTGCTTTCCTTACAATCTGTTGCAATAATAAGAGAAAATGATTTTTCCAGAAATTACATGTTTTATTTTACATGCTGAAATTGGAAAGAATGGAAAATATTTTAACTATGACCTCTGCATAACGCCATCGAAACATTTGTCAAAGGGTTATTAGGAGTGAAAGACAGAAATAATAGATGTTGTGTGTTTTCAGCTGTTTTCCCGTCTGTTTTTGTTCATCTGTTTACTTTCTTTTCCCTATCTTGCTTGCCTCTTTCTCAACCTAACCAAGTTGCAGACCACAAGCAATCCAAACCACAATGTGGATTTTGTCATATGTATCTTTGGGTAGCAGTAAACATTAAAGGCTGCATAATGCAGCTTGCCGAAAACCTTATCGCCCATATCAGGTTTTCTGAAAGTTTAGAACAAAAGTCAAATTTTGTGCTCTTAAGCATTCCAAATGTTTGTCTCCATTCTTACTCTGCAGACAAAAGACATTTGGCATACAAGTCAATGCTAAGTAAGGATCTTCTCTGATGGATTTTAACATGTTCATCACCAGCACCATACTAAATCCATGCAATGTCATTTGGCATGGATTGCAAATGTTATTTTCTTCTGGCTAGGACAGAGTGTAAGAATGACATTTTGTGACCCAGATAGATTTTCCCTCAGGCCAATATCTCAAGTTTCTTGCAGGACCAAAGTCATTTTTTGTGATATTAGTAGTTTGGGGATATGACATAGACTTGATGATACCTGTTCCATTCTCCTGTTTGTTGGGCTGGGGAAGACCTGATTTGCTGGTGGATTTCTTTGCCTGCTCTTAGCATTCTATGTTGGATAAGAGTGAAGAGAAGCACATAAGCAACTTCGAAATACTTTGGAGGATTATGGCATGGAAAAATTGCTGTGTGAAACTGTCCTAAGTAGCTAGGAGTGAGGCTTAATGTCTGTGTAAGATGGCCTCGTTGAGTTTTCTCTCATGTGAAAAGTGCTGCCTGAACAAGAACACACATAAAAAGGTTGTGTTGTGTTTCAGATTGCTGTAGGTATATAAGTGGCAAACATGGGGAGAAAAATATAATAAAAGTCAAACTGTTCCCTTGCGTGCTTGGATCCTGTGAAGCTCTCTATTAAAAAAAGTAGAAAAAACAGCTGTGCAAATACAAAATTAATGCTTTTTTTGATATATTACTTTTCAACACAGATAGTCCTCGACCTACAGTAGTTCATTTAGTGACTGTTCAAAGTTACAACCACACTGAAAAAAGTGACTTATGACAGTTTTTCACACTTACGACCATTGCAGCAGCAAATTTTGTGACCATGTGATCAAAATTCAGATGCTTGGCAACTGATTCATATTTTATTATGGTTGCAGTGTCCTAGGTCACGTGATCACCTTTTGCAACTTTCTTACAAGCAAACCCAAGGAGGAAGACAAATTCATTTAACAACCATGTTACTAACTTAAAAATTGCAATGATTCACTTAACAACTGTGGCAAAGAATATCATAAAATGGGGCAAAATTCACTTAGCAAATGTTTCACTTAACAACAGAAATGTTGGGCTCAATTTTGGTTGTAAATCAAGGACTACCTGTAGTTCAGAAGAAGAATGTTCATGTGGATTAGACCATCGTTTTCTGTCTTAGGGTCCACAGGTAACCATGAGGATGAAAAAATAACAACAGGCGTGAAGACATGATCTTATGAAGCAAATTCTGCTTTTTTGTTTATTTTGTTGAATGTAAATGTGAAAGTGTGGTGACTTTTGTTGTGATGTCTGGATGCATTTTTCCCCAATTGGCCTTCAACATAGTTGCTGAAACAGGTCCATAAAGCATGAAGAAAGAAGCATATTCCTATATGCTAAGTATTTCTTTTTTAACCTTGCTTTTTATTACTTCTGCTAAGCAAGAAAGGAATAAATTTATTCCATAGCGGTTTCTACGTTAATGAGCATTTTTAATTATATTGATATTTTTGCATTGTTCTCAGATCCTTGAAAGGCTCCTGGGGCTCAACATTTAAACAAATTCCTTCGGATTGAGTTTATTCATTGAAATTAGATGAAATAGGGAAAGAAACATGCATCTTCAATATTCTAGAAAATATGCCATAGCTCAAAAGGCCCACACTGAGGCTGTCATCCCTTTCGGCCAAATAACGTATTTCAATAATATCAGCATTACTGAAAAACTAAATAAAGCCAGGACTAGTAGGCCCTCGATGCTCATTAAGTAACAGCGCATAGAGAGGAAAAAACATTAAGTCTTTTCTCCTTGGTCATAATCTCAGTCAAAATGAATCTCCACCAGCGTTAAGAAGAAATTGCCACTGGTGCCAATTCTCCTCATATTAACTGCCATGCAGAAGAAAATGAAATATGGGGAGTCCTTCACTTTCAACTCTCCCCAAATTTCCATTGCTGAGCAAGACAACTGTTTAATAGGTTTTCCCTCATTTTACAATCTTTCTTGCCACAGTTGTTAATTCGATCTCTGCAGTTGTTATGTTAGTAACACGGTTGTTAAATGAGTCTGGCTCCCCCATTGACTTTGCTTGTCAGAGCTTCACAAAGTTGATCACAAGACCTGGCATAAATACATAAAAGTTGCCAAGTGTCCAAATGTTGAATGACATGATGATGGGGATGCTGAAATGGTCATAAGCAGTGGTGGGATTCAGCTGGTCCACACCAGTTCGGTAAAACCAGTTATGTTAAATTACCACCACCACACCCGTATCAAGAAGGATCCTTGGAGTTGCACTGCAATGGAGAAATGGGCAATGGAATGGTCAGTGCGAGGGAAAGAGAGGGCCGCTTTCCCTCCTCCTTCCCTTGTGCCGGCTGCTCTGTTGCCCGTTTATCCATTGCAGCGCAGTGCCCGGGATTCACTTTGATGGGGGTGTAATTTAACAACTGGTTCGCCCAGGGTCAAGTTGGCCATCATGGGAGGCTCATTCTGTATGTGCGGCGGAGCTGGAGGATGGGGATGGGCCATGCCTTTCACGACAGCCAACCTGACTCTGGGTGAACTGGTTGTTAAATTATTTGAATCCCACCAGTAGTCATAAATCATTTTTTTCAGTGCCATAGTAATCCTCAAAATAGTCACTAAATGAATGGTTGTAAGTCGAGGACTACCTGTATACTGAGATCATGACTGGAGAGGAAAGGCTTAAGCTGCACTAATTATCATTTCTAACTTTGATATTTAACATTTAATTTTTGGGAAGAAAAAACTTTGGGTAACCCTCTTCACACTGCCAGTCTCCAATTTCATGAAGTATTCTGTTTCTCCAAATTTGCCTTGCTCCTGACTTAAACTATAGTTTGCATAGTTTGTTTGTACTGGTAAGACATGTTTACGCCATCCTTAGAATCAGGATAGAAAAGGCATTCTATGTTTCAGAGATTTCTAGGTATTGTCTAAGAAGAATTTCAAAAGCTTCTGCTGATTGTTAAATTGGCAGCATCTCTAAAACAATGCGCCAGGCTGTTTGCTACATCTTACGTTGAGGCTGTTTAAAATAACCGTGGCACTCTTTATTTATAGATGCTGATATATATTTAATGAGGGATAACATGAAAACTGGATATCAAGTATCTTTCATTAAACACAAAGGTGAAGCCGAGCTATTTCTAGAGGCAGATTAACTGATATCCAAATTATGGCACTGCTTATTACAGCAAAAGAATATTGTTGGATTCCCTAAACACATCTTCCCTTACTGAAGGATATAAGCTCTAAATACTTTTGCTGCTTGCAGTGGATAAATCAACAATTATTCAATTGTGCCCAACTCACTAAAGAGCCCAGAAAGAATCACATCATTGTAATTTACAAAGTGTTAACACCTTTGTTGCTTTTGGTTTTCCGTTCTTATAATTAAAATATAATCCTGGGATGAGAGACGTGGCATTTTTATAACTTTTTGCCTCTCTGGGTGTGCCTGTATGTTTGTGCATGTGTACGTATCTTTTCTAACGACACCTGCAGCCTCTCAGCCTGAATGACAGCACCTTAGTACCCAGAGGGCTATGATAACAAGGAGTAAAATGATACCACTTACTGGAGAGACAGAATGCAAGGTGACAAGTTCAGATGAGCCAGGAATCACTCAGTGAAACAACAGCAGCTGGCATTTATCCATAGGAAAGGGAAAAAGAAGAGTGTGTCTTTTCAGTGTCTGAGTTTTGATACCTTATTAGGGCTGCACTGACACTTAATTCTGTTTTGCCACATCCTTGGTTGTTATTGTTCAGTCACTAAGTCATATCAGATTCTTTGTAACCCCAATGGGCTGTAGCATGCAAGTCTTCCCCCCTCCCCATCCTCCACTGTCTCTTGGAGTTTGCGTAAAGTCATATTCATTGTGTTAATGACACTATCTAACCCAGTGACGGATTAAAGCTCACTAAGCATTGACAAATCTTGGTGCCTTTGTACATACTGTACAAATTTTCATTGGTTTTTTTTTTCTCTCTTTGTGGTGCCCCCTTTGGGCCTGTTGCCCTAAAAATGTGTTTAGTCTACTTAATGGTTAATACCAGTGGTGGGATTCAAACTTTTTTAGTACCAGTTCTGTGGGCATGGCTTAGTGGACATGGCATGGCTTGGTGGGCATGGATTAGTGGGTGTGGCGGGGAAGGATTCTGTAAAATCCCCATTCCCTCCCCACTCCAGGGGAAGTTTACTGCAAAATCCCCATTTCCTCCTGATCAGCTGGGACTCGTGAGGTAAAGAATAAATGGGAGTGGGGCCAGTAAGAGGTGGTATTTACCAGTTCTCCAAACTACTCAAAACTTCCACTACTGGTTCTCCAGAACTGGTCAGAACCTACTGACTACCATCTCTGGTTAATACACCACTGATTTAACCACATTATCCTCTGCCAACCCCATCTCCTTTTGCATTCAATCTTTCCCAATCCTGGAGTCTTTTCTGATGAATCCCTTCTCATCAGGTGGCCAAAATATTTGAGCTTCAGTATCTGTCCTTCAGTATCAATACTCAGGGTTGATTTCCTTTAGAATTGACTGATTTGCAGACCAAGGGAGTCTCAAGAAACTTCTCCAATCTCTGTAATGACAATCAAATGAGGAAAGAGGGGAAAAGGCGAATTTGTTTTCTCTCAGGAGAAGACCCCTACCTAAATTACGTGTGGCTGTGAGACACAAGATGTAGGTTTGACCTAGGGACACATTTCCTGATGGGGTAATCTGATCCAGCTGCAATCTTCTCTTTCCTAAAGAACCCAAAGAAAATCAGCAAGAGGTGGTAACTCAGGATGGAGCCATTCTCCCTTCCCCCATCTTCCCAAGAATGAGAAGTCTCACACTGGTGACAGAAATCCTGAGGGAGAACTATTTGGTGGATCACTGATATTCTAAGAATTTATAGAAGCCCTAAAATTTTAATCTCTGTAGTTTTAGTATTTTAATATTTACATTATTTTTTTACTTATAAAATAAGCATTGGTAAGGTGCCCAGAGTCATTTTATAGAGGAAATGGGTGGCATAAACATGTATAAAACCAAATTTAAAAAAACCTTGGAAGACAGAAATAATCAGAGAGAAATGAGTTCTATGATCAACAATAGCAGCATATATATTCACTCATTTTTATTTTTAGTAGTATGGTGAATAATAGTTATTCCCCTACTTCTCAAAGAGGTAATACCTTACTACCTAAGGAGATAATTATACAATTTGCAAATCATCCATCAATGTTTAAATCTGTCTTAATTCTTTTGATGGAAACTGGTAACCTCTAAGAGCAGCAATTCATGTAGAGATCTTAAATTACTGGCTTATGTTGAGGCACATGCCCATTTTGGAACAAATGCACCTGTTATTTAATACATGGACCAATATGCTCAATGTGGTGTGATGGCCCAGACTTTATACATTGAAGTCCACCCATTATCTAGAAGATAAGTTCCCTCGTTCCAAATTCAAGGAAAAAATACCTTATTATTTAAAGCATTTAAAACCTCATCAATGTAGAATCCATCAGGATATAAGCCAAGGTTGAGAGTACACTCAATTTTCTTCTTTAATTTCTAAGAAAAACAGGGACACCAAGAATATTTTGGATTTGAAGTAGCTGAACAAATAACTTTACAGGAATCATTTCAAGATGGGAACATCAGGGCAGGTGTCCAACCAAAAACTGGACAATGCCATTATAAAGTATGCTTTTTAAAGTATGCTACTTGTTATTGTCTACATATTTCTATGTTTTCTGTTTTGTCTCACTTGCAGCCAGTTGGAATCGAGCATTATGGAAATGCCAGAAATAACTAAATCAAAGCCAAAAGGATGACATGTGCACAGTGATGACATCACATAAATGCCACAATTTCCCTATGCGTATTGATGCAAATAACATGAATTTTAAAGTGATAATGTCATCCTGTACATTTTTTTTCCCATGTAGTACACAGAACTCTTTATTCCCCCGAAGACAACTTTATGTGATTGAGTAGTAAAACTACTGATACAAAAAAATGACAATATTTTGTCATTTCCCAAGTTATCATTTCCCAAGTTACATTCCATCAGGAGAACGAAACTGCAAAGTGATACTTGAATGGGGCTACCTACAGGTGTGGGATAAAAAAATATCAATATGGCAGTCATCATCATGTGATTTAAAAAAATCAGGGACGAGAGAAGGTTTGATTGCATTATTGCAGTTGTTCTCTTGATTTTCTTTTCCACCTTTTGTAGATATTCCTGGATTTGGGAAGCACAGGTAGGAAGTCTTGGAATATGTGCTCGGTCAGAAGAACAGAGTTAGGAAAAAGTTTAGGACTAGTATAGGTTACTATTCTACTGTTGTAGAAACAAGGGCATCTATTTTTAGTTATTTAATAAAAGTGGCTAGGAAAGTTGTTTTCTTCCTATTTAACCAGCTGCCTGTACTATACATTTTCCCCACATCCACCCAAATATATTATCTTAGAGCAATGGTGGTATACACTTAACTTCCTTATTGATTTGCATATGTGAGCGTGCGTGCTCAGATCCCTCTGTGCTTGCGCTTTTGGCGAAAAAAGGGCTCAAATGGGATGCCATAGAGCCAGGCATGGGTGGGCTGAGCCAGCCATGATTCCCACTAACGATTCAGGTGATCCGGTCCGAACTGGTAGAACACCACCTCTGTCTTAAAGTCTTAAAGCATCTGTAAATCCTAAAATAGGTTTAATGGTGACATCAGAACAAGGAGGGTATTGCACCAGAATAATGCAACCAGATTGGCAAGTATGTGTGTGTGTTATGTGGGGATGTGTATGTGTGTGCATGCTTATGTGTAGAGGATCTCCTTGTAGAATCAGCTGAAACGATCATGAAGTGGGTGGTGCTCTGTGCTATTTAGTTAGCCCTCCTCTCCTTCAAGGATCATATCTTGAAACAACAAGTGCTTATCAAGACAGACAGAACCTTAAAGAAAGCTTATACTGCTTGACAAGAGGGAATGGAATTTTCTCCAGTGATGTGGAACATATGGTAAGGTGGTAAATTTAGAGATGCAGACTGACTGGGCAGGAAAGCAATGTTCAAATTGGAAGAGAAGCTGAATCCCACAATTTTTCTGAATTGTGACAGGAGATTTTGGAGTGAGGCAGCTGGGAGTGCAATCAGACAACAGCCAGATGCTTGTGTTTTTATCAAGGTTTTCATGGCAGAAGGCTTCTAATGTACTGCTAGGTATTTGGACAAGCTAGGTATTTGAAATGTCATACTGCTCCTCTTCTTTTCATATCGATATAAGCAAGTGATGGTTAATCTTTTTGGCACCGAGTGCTGAAACTGGAGCATGTATGCAGGCGCACCAGAGCACCGGAACCCGGTAGAGAGCAGCTGGCCAATGCCCATACAAATGGTGGCTATCTGCTCTTCCGCGTTCCATCGTGCCCATGTGCACTGTCCAGCTGCTCTCTTTTTGGTTCCAGTGCACATGTGCACAACGGAACCCAGAAGAGGATTCTGTGTGCCACTTCTGGCACACGTGCCATAGGTTCACCATCACAGATATAGGTAATCTGCCAATGGTGGTAATTCTAGTTATTTCTTTCTGGTCAAGAAGAAAGACTTTAGTTTGCTGATCTCAGAGACATGATGACACATAGCAACTCTATGTCTTCTCTATTTCCATTAGAAAGAACCAAAAGGTGATAGCTTCTTAAAAAAAGTCATGAATAAATTGTGCAGGAGAACAGGAAAAAAAGTGATTTGATGTGTTGCTGGTAAAATGGATACTATGTAGGCTAAGGCTGACTGCATTTGGGGATGTCTTACAACAAAATAAGAGGAATCTATTTGATTGGTCTTCCCCAGACTCCTAAGACAGGGCTCTCCAACCTTGGCATCTTTAAGGCTTGTTGACTTCAACTCCCAAAATTCCAGAATGAGGAACTCTGGGAGTTGAAGTCCACAAGTCTTAAAGTTCCCAAGGTTGGAGACCCCTGTCCTAAGAGACCTGTATGTTGCTGATTGTCTTCACATCTGCCATTCCATGATGGCATTTGAACTGGGCATTGACTATTATATGATTCATGCATCACTTGAGCCTATGACTCCCTAAAAAAAAAGTCCTCAGTCTGTACTCTGTACTCAACTTGTTTTGATGTTCAAACCCAGTTTTGAATCAAAGAGCAAATGAGAAGATCATTCTATTTACCTGGCATTAAAAACCAGTCATGTTGGTCTAATTTGCAGAGGAATACAACTTCACAAGCAGACTGCCACCCTTGAGAAAGTCTGATTTTGATTTCTAGACAACCAAAGAGCCAAGGTGGCGCAGTGGTTAAATGCAGCACTGCAGGCTACTGCTAGATCAGCAGGTCAGCGGTTCAAATCTCACCGGCTCAGGGTTGACTCAGCCTTCCATCCTTCCGAGGTGGGTAAAATGAGGACCCAGATTGTTGGGGGCAATATGCTGACTCTCTGTAAACCGCTTAGAGAGGCCTGAAAGGCCTATGAAGCGGTATATAAGTCTACTGCTATTGCTATATTGCTATTGGTGATGATAAACCATAAAAAAATCTTTTTCCTAATCTCTAGGGACTAACAGAATAATAGAAGAAGACCAGATAAAAAAATATTTTAAGATTATTTGGACATGACTGCATAACTGATTCAGTTATTTGATGGTGATGGATGAATAATCCCTTACTTGAATGCTATTATAAATAAATATAAAACCTGTTTTACAACGAGAAGGAGATAGGCTATAAAAAATTACAATCATTTGCTATAACATGCATTAAAAAGTAACTTTAATATTACGTCAACCATTTTTTACTCCTATTGAAATCCTTATTCTAAGTGTTTACTTGTCCTGCATCTTCCCAAGGGAGATGAATGGAAAGGACCCAAATAATAAGACAATGGTGAAGAGTGATTAGTTTCTGGGGTGGGAGGACGGATCTTAACACTAAGAACTGGCCATTCTCCTAGAGACTCGAACATAGAGGAGCATTCAGCCTATGTTAACATATCCATATTTTTTGGTCTATAAGAGGCACTTAGCTTTTGGGGAGGACAACAAGAAAAAAAATCTGCCTCTGCTTCTGCCTCCCAGCAATTTGCTTCCTTGCAGCAAACAGCAAACAACATGGTCAGCTTCAGAACAGCCTTATTTAGCACAAGCAGCTGATTGGTAGTTAGATCTGCCCCCCGGAATACCACTGATCAGCTGTTCCAGGCTGCGGGATCATCACTGCCACTTATTGCCACTGCCTCCGCATGCTTCATTTTCAGCCTCCATAGATCCTATTTTCGACCTCCACATGCCCCAAATTCGACCTCTGCATATCCTGTTTTTGGCCCGTTCCAGGTGGTGGAGATAGCTACCGCCGCCGTTTACTGTTTGCTGCAAAGAAGCAAATTGCTAGGAAGCAGAGGCCGAAGGGTGGGAGGTGGAGGGTGGGTGGGGCTTTGGCAACATTCACTCTATTAGATGCCAGACATCTCCACATTTTTTGTGGAAGTGTGTCTTATACACTGAAAAATATGGTACTTGTTTCTTAATGAGCTTACTTGACACTCTCCCATATTCTGACCTGTGAAAAGATAACAGTGAGAATGGCTGTTTTAAAATGTATGTTGGGATGTTTTTATCCTTGTTTCTTCAAATGATGCCAATTCTGAAGATTAAGATTAATCAAGAGGGATGTTTTCAAAACTGTCAAGATATCTGAGATATTGGTTCCCATCCATCCACTCATCCTGAAGCACAGTGTCCTTTCTTTTTCCTTTCAGGATTACATGGACTCCAACTCACAATTGTACAGTGCCTCTTGCTGATCAATAATTGTTTTGCAAATGGTGGTTCGCATGCCATGCAGACTCGAAGAGACCTTAACCTGGAGCAGCGATAGGAGCTTACCAGAAGTGTGGCCATTTGGCAGATCACTATAATGTAGTAATAACAACATAATAATAACCAAGAACCATAAATTAACAACATGAAAACCTTAAAAGATAAAAATTGTAACAGGATATTTAAAACAGAGCCAAAAATTGGTTTTTAAGATAGTTTAAAATATTTCTCTAAAAGGGTATGTTCCTTTCCCATAGGCTGAGAACTGGATAATGGAATGCAACTCCTTAGGGCAGTAGTTCCCAGGCTCTGGACCACAGACCCATATAAGTCTCTTAGGAAATGGGCTGCACAGCTGGAGGTGATGGAGGGCAAGCGAATGAAACCAAAGTCACCCCCATCCCCTCCAATACCACCCTGGTCAGAGATGATATTCAGCAGGTTCTGACCAGTTCTGGAGAACTGGTAGCAGAAATTTTAAGTAGTTTGTAGAACTGGTAAATACCACCTCTGACTGGCCCTGCCCCCATCTATTCTCTGCCTCCCGAGTCCCAGCTGATCTGGAGGATTTTGCAGTATCCTTCCCCTGCCACTCCCACCAAGCCACACCCACCAAGCCACGCCCACAGAAACCAGTAGTAAAAGTTTTTAAATCCTACTACAGTTCCAGGTCATCGAAAAAATGTCTTCCACAAAACTGGTCCTTGGTGCCAAAAAGGTTGGGGACTGCTGTCTTAGTAGATGCATTTTGTACTCTGGAAGTTAGTCAGAAAACCTCTCACCCAAATCTGCTAAATGTACCTCTGGCTTTATTTTAAAAGGAACTCTCTTTTGTCCTGGATAGGTTCATAAACAGATGCATAATTCTCAAAAGGGCAGAGTATATGTTTTTGGGGGCATTAAACAATAAAGAGATTTAACCTTTGCTGATGATATATTTCCTTTCCGAAATAAGTTATTTGCCATGGCTTTCCTCCAGGAATTTCTTACAGGTGGTCCAGGTGGTCTCCCATCCAGGTTCAATCCTCCTTCACTTTTTATTATTATTATTTTAGATCAGTCAAGGACTATAAATGGTCACCATCTGCTGTGACATTTAAATATGAAACGCCAACCTGCAAATTGCCCTTGGAGCCTCAATCACTGTAGTAACTGTGCTGCAGATTTTTCAGTATGGGTAGGACATGATCCTAACCCTGTACCAGTTAGCAGCCCCATTGAGAGTCTGTACCTAACTCGTTTGCAGGAATCGATTTGAGTTGTCATAAACATATGAAAAATAGTATAATAGGAATGCATATATCTTTTTATAATCCATGCAAAAGTAAAAAAATGTGACAGTCCAAAGGCAATATTTCTACAACTTAGGCTTTATATGCAGCCCTTGTGTGATTTTTAAATTTTTGAGCTCAATGAGTATTTTATCACTGCTCATAAATGTAATTATAGTGTTTTTCATATTTTCTAGGAAATCATGCATGGAAAAACTTGCAGGTCTTTAAAAAATAATAATCTGCCAGAAGGAATAATTGCTTCTGGAAATGTTAACACTGTAATCTTAAAGTATCTCTTAAAATAGTCATTTTCATAGAGGGGGAATGATTATGTATATTCCTAATAAACATTACCACTACAAAGAGAGAGGGAGAGGGAGAGAAAAAGAGAGAAAGAGAACAATTTTCATGCAAATCTACATTTATTTTGTAAAAAGAAGCCTCTCTGAAGCTAACAAGCACACTTGATTTGGCTAAAAGATATAATGCAGCAATCCCTAAGAAGGCTTTTTATAAGACAAAGTTGCTTCAAGTGATGGCAGTTCAGAAGGAGAAAAACACAACGGGAGAGTGAATGTTTAATATAATCCCTCATCTAAATTGGTTCTCGACAAGCTGGCTTTTCTCCTAAAAAGGACTTCTTGCTTAGTTACCTACCTCTCTGAAGCTTTTAACAAAATCCTGGCAATTTGTTTTGCTGTCTTATATTGTCACTTTTGCTGTTTTCTGTGAGGGGCTGTATTCTGAGTTGCTTTGAATATTAAAAAATATAAATAATTACACAATGCTTTAAACAAGCTCTTTAAACAAGCTCTGAAAACAAAATAGTTTGGACCAGCCAATTCTCTTTCTTTTAATAAAAATTCAGTAGTACCCTGTTTCCCTGAAAATAAGACCTCCTTGGATAACAAGCCCAATCAGGCTTTTGAGTGCATGCACTAAAATAAGCCTTCCCCTCAAAATAAACCCTCCACAAATATAATGCAACGCAGCAGCAGCCATGAAGTGACCACACTCACCACCTCCTGCATCTCAAAAATAATAAGATCTTCCTGAAAATAAGGCCGTGTGCTTATTTCGGGGAGGGGGGTCGGTCAAAATAAAATAAGACTTCCAATCTTGATAATTCAATCCTGACCTTCCTTTTCCAGAAAGAAATCAGCCCAATGCTGTTATTTGTATGCAAAGGTATGATCCATATTTATAAAATGATGGCTGTGCTGGGGCTTGCTGAGGTCACAGCTTCCTTATTTAAGGGAGACAGGGCTATGGGCTGCGAGAATAACCTTGAGAGTCGTGAGAAAGACTGTGGGGTCCTTGGTGCTCTCTGAGTTTGGTAGTTTTCTTGCAGACATTTCATTACTCAGTTAGGTAACATCATCAGCGTACTGATGGGTAATTAAATGTTTTCAAAAAACATTACTAGAAGAACACTATTACAGGAAAATGTTTGCAAGAAAACCACCAAGTTCAGAGACTACCAAGAACCCCACAGTTCAACCCTGAGCTGCAAATATTCTCTTCTATTGGTAGAAGAGAAAGAGTGGCAGCCTAGACAACAGTTTGATGAGAACAATTTAATCCAAAGGAGAGATGTGAGTGGAGAAAGAGTCTCAAAAAGGACGATTCCTAGTTCCCAGGAAATAAATTGGGGGGGGGGGAACCTGCTTTCAGATTTACAAGATTGTGTTACTCTAATCTCACAATAAAGGTTATACCTATAAAGAGACTGTTTGCAGCTCAGGATTGAAAAGAAAAGTCCTTGGTGCTCAGTATGGTTGTTTTTTCTCACAAATGTTTCATTATCCAAACTAGGTAACATAGTTGGTACAGAGCACTGCTCAGAGAGCACCTCAATAAAAATAATGGCAATACTCATGGTTTTGTCTGGACTACTTTGAAGAGCTGATAAGTGGTGGAAATTGTTGATATTTATTAGCCCTCTGCAGTTCCAAATGTAGGTTTGGAAGAAACATAGATACATAGAATTAAAGAATAAAAGAACAATTAAAAATAAAAAAGGGTGTCTTGTGTTTGTAACTGTGTGTGGTTCTATATATGTGATTTTAAGGAGAATATAAACACTCACATTTACTATTTCTGTCCCAAACATTTATATAGTAATGTATCAGGAAAAGCAATATAAACCTAGGGAAGAAAAGGGGGCCAGATTTGAATATATCTCTCTGTCTATGCAAGTTTTTTTGTCATGCTAATTTTTCAGTAAGAGCACTTTCCCACACTATGGGGGTAATAAGAAATGGAAATGTTGTTTTGCTTCAAATCTGGAAAAGACTTCACATTTTAAAAGTCTGCCAAATCATTCTGAATAGGCTATCCTTTGGCCAAAAAATATCCTGCCAGGATCCTGGCGTGATTTTAGAGCAGTGCTTCTCAACCTTGGCAACTTTAATATGGGTGGACTTCAGCTTCCAGAATTCTGGGAGTTGAAGTCCACCCATCTTAAAGTCACTAAGGCTATAGCAGTTAGACTTATATACTGCTTCATAGGGCTTTCAGCCCTCTCTAAGCGGTTTACAGAGTCAGCATATCGCCCCCACATTCTGGGTCCTCATTTCACCCACCTCGGAAGGATGGAAGGCTGAGTCAACCTTGAGCCGGTGAGATTAGAACCGCTGAACTGCAGATAACAGTCAGCTGAAGTGGCCTGCAGTACTGCACCCTAACCACTGCACCACCTTGGCTGAGAAGCACTGTAAGAGTAAATAGGCAATACAGTGCCTGCTGCCCCTCCCCCCTTGTCTTTTCAGAAGCTCCCATAGGATGTTCCTGGTGCATTTCTTTTTGTCCCAGCCTTTGCCAATCACACTGACTACTGATTCTCCAGCCTATCACATGCTACTGGCCCATCTTCCCGCCCATTTTTTTCCCCTACTTTCAGAGAAACTTTCAAAGCGAAAAGTTTCTATTCCTTTGTGGCCCTTTCTATAACACTGCTTACCTCAAAAGGAAAGCACAATGGGGACCTACAGGTATGTATGTTTTGCAAAATTTGTTCAGTAATGACACATTTCCATCAATGGTTGTATCTCTAATTCTATCACTTGCAATGATGTAATTCTATGCATCACCTTAGATTTTAAAAAAGAACTGAATTCCATAAAGTTCATTTCCACATTTTTGGATTGTATATTAAAGCAACAGTAGCAAAATGAATTGAAATATTCTGCTATCAATTGTACTAAAGAAGTTGATCTGTATATAGTGAGGTCTTATAATAAAGGCTAAATTCGTCCACTCCAAAGTGCTCTTTCTTCATTTGGGTACTTATTATGGTAAAAAGAAGGTGACAGAGTCTTCCCGATCAGTAGGAAATTTCTTACTGACTTCAGTGAGCAAATGATTAAGCCCAAATGATATATTTGAATGAGCTTCCTCCTTCCCTGCAGCTGCAGCATTAGATTAGCTGGCAAGATTTCCTTATTCTAAAAAGTGTAGAGGGATCAAAGACCAACCTATTGATCTTCAGCCCAGTTCATGGCATTGTTGACAACTGTTTATTTGACCTCATAGGCCAACACTTCCTTGCCCATGTAGGGAGCAGCTGCTTCTGTGTCACAACAACTACGAAGAACTTTTCATAATAAAGGCAACTGTAACAAGAGAATTTGGTAGCAGATTAATATGACAAAAGATAACAATAGGATATAGGTCAAAGCTAAAAATATCTGAACCAAACCTATAAAATATAAATATTTTCTGAAATATGAAAACAGACTTTGTATTGAGCAATAATTATCCAAGAGCAACAACTATTTATTATAAAGAATAAGAAAATGTTTAAGCAATTATACAATTATAATGCTTTTAATAAGTTAAAGAAAGAGTAGATTACTAAATTTACCTGTACCTAAGCCACATATAATCTTCTCTACTCATAGTAAGGACAAATATATAAGGTTACATTTTGGCCAGGATGCCACAAGGGGAAGCAAAACTCACTTTTATCCCAAACTTGTTAATAAAAGTCTTGCAAAGCTAGATAATGTTGCCCATGTCTTCATATGCAATATTGTGACATATTTAGGGTATTTTTGAGAAGTGTATGAGTGTGATAAAGTTTACCATATTTTTATTAATTCAAGTAAACTCTATGATAAAGTGAGTAGGCTTCAACATGTAGTGATTCCATATTAAATATGGAATCAATATTGGATGCTGAATGAAATGATTTATTATGGAAGAAAAACATAAAAAAACCTCAGGAATTGCTTACAATTAATAGATATCTTTGTTGAGGCTCTTTTCATGCTCCCCATTTTCAGAGTGATCTTTATTGTTTGTAGGCTCATGCCTCAGAAACCTGAATGGTTTTCCAAAGCAATTTTACAGGTCCACTTATATTTAACATCATTAAGATGGAGTTTCTCTAAGTCTCTTTCCCACATTCCTCCCATCTTCTAAGGGGTGGATTCTAAGGAATCTTTTCTCTAATTATGTTTCTCTCTCCTCTATGTCCCCAGAGTTGTTACATATTTCATTGTTCATATCCTGTGCTGACAAGCAATGACTATGAGTTCGGCCAAGTAGACACATTTCAGTTACCCTTTTGACTCCATTGTCCCTAGCTGGACACTGCCCTTAGCCAAAATGAATTGCATCACTGACTTCCCAATGACGGGTCACACTTTTATCCTAATGGAAAATGTAGCAGCACTCTTAATCTTTATACTTTTCACCTTTGAAAGAGATTTTAGAATATGGATTAGTTGAGAAAAAATTGAGTAATAGCAAAATACAGAATAACAGAGTTGGAAGGGACCTTGGAGGTCTTCTAGTCACATATCCTGCTCAAGCAGGAAACTCTATACCATTTCAGATAAATGGTTGCCCAATCTATTCTTAAAAACTGCCAGTGTTGTAGCATTCACAACTTCTGAAGGCAAGTTGTTCCACTGATTGTTATAACTGTCAGGAAATTTCTGTTTATTCTAGGTTGAGTCTTTTGATTAGTTTCTATACATATTCCTGATTGTTAAGCACTTGGACTGAAAACTGAAGTTTTTTTTCAGCAGAAGTCCTTATGCTGATGTATCACACCAAAAAGGCTTCTATTACTTGATTTTATAGCCCAATACAATTTTTAAAAATATATGTAAAAATGGTGTGTGTTTTGTAGCAGTTGGCCAACCAGGTGTGTGTTTCAGGCTAGGCCTGTTGATTCCCTGAATAAACAGGGAATACCAAAGCTCATAGATTAAGCTGAAAAAGAATGATGGGAAATAAAACCATGACAAATCACTTCTATATCACTGCCAAGAAAACTGAACCAGGAACTGATGTTGCCACCAGAGTTGAAGTTACTTGAAGGAAATGAAAATCTAGTGTTTTCCCACTGTTGTTTAAATTTTAGCTGTAAATAGCAGTGACCCTCCTTTTTTTCTAGAAAAATTGCATCTCACCACACATCTCTTGTTATCTTCATCACAGACTTTTCTTTTCAATGTCCCATTTCTACAATGTATATAATCTAAAGACAAACTTTTTTTTTACATTTTGGAAAAAAATGCTTCATTTTTCTCCCCGGGGTTCAATTCCTTGAATTCTGAAATAGACTAGCTCTTTGTTAGTGGTTTGCCTCAATTATCTGTCAACATAAATGAGTCATTCCAGTGAAACTGATTAAGAATTAGATGCCTTAATTTCTCTAACACTTTATCTTTGTGTTTCACAGTAAATGGGAATATGCTATGATAATCATCTTTAAACATTATAGAATAGCTCTTGCCTCCAAGTGTAGTTAAGATCATGAGACCACACATGCTGTGCACAAGGTCAAGTGTTTTTTAAACTCTAGGCTGACTTTTCTTAATAAATTCACTGTTGTTGCTTTGGCCTTAACATAACATTCACAGTTCATTGTAACTGGGCATATGGACAGTTTAATGTATCTACTCAACTTCCATTTTTCATTCTTTGAAGCTTTCAAGATGTCTGTGCCCCAGAAACCTCTGCCAAAATGAGTACATTCTGTGTGTTGACCTTGAATGTTAGTTTTGACTTGTTCCTCTTTACAATAAGCTGATATTTATCCACTTCACCCCAAGCTTTCTGTTTCTGAATTATGCATCACTTTTTCTGGAACAGATCTGTGAAACATTCACTGGTTATACACTTAATAGGCAGAAAAAAGTTTCCTCACTGGGATACGTGCATAATATATTTTTCAGATATCTCTCTGTGCCTCATTGCAATTTGGGTATTCATGCCCAATTTCTTCTGCTTACACAGTTCCTTCAGCGACAAGGAATATTTTTACATTCAGACTTAACTCTGTGAAAAATGTCTCATCATTTGTCAGTGACTCAAAGTCTAGAATCAAGTAAATATCCTTGAAAAATGTTGCCTTGCATAGCTTGCACCTTCATTTTTTGATTTTGATTCTCCAACACTTGAGGAATGCTTACTGCATTTATATTCATCAGTTGGCCTGCAAATCCAGCATCATATTTGCTTTGGGTCTGGTTTCTAGAACATGAATGAAAGCACTGAATAATTTTCTTCTCCAACACCACAGGAGCTGTTCCACAGTCTTTATTATGGCAATAATTTCTGCATAGCTTTGTCTTTCTATAATTTCATTTACTACAGCTTTTTTCCAAGAATAGCTTGCTATTCCGATTACATGTTCAGGGCTATTTGCATTTGGAATTAATTTCATATTCCTTTTTCTGTACAGTCATTTGTTAAGTAGATTATTTGGCCATGCTGTACTAGAAAACTTAGCATAGCTATAACCTGTCTGTTTTCCTTGTATTACAGCCTGGGTGATCTATTGACCTTTTTCTGTTTGCAATTCACCACAAGTATTTTTGGACAATCATAACATATGCATTTGGAAATTCCTAATTTCAATTTCCATTATTTAATTTAGTCAAATCATATTTCAGACTACAGTCTTTCCTTTAAAAAAATATTTCCTTACGTACTATTTGCACTTTCCAGAAGCCTATGGGTTCTGCCCAGTGGTCTTTCTGATCTCCCACTCTCTCAAAACAGTTTAAAGTTGACCCCCAGACAATAGACCTTGAAAATTGGAGGATGAACACAGCATGAAATTCAGCTTTAGGCTGATCAGTAGATGCGAAGAGTGGTATCAGTGCCCCATCTTGTGTTATCTCTGGATACAGAATCAAATTCTCTCCTCCCTACAACACAGAAAAGAGACAGGAAGCCCAATTCTATTTTCCCCCATCCACTTTCTTTATCCATGTCCTGCTCATTTGTCTGGTCAAACACAACAAACCAAAATAAAAAGGGGTTGCTATGAGAAGGAGCTGCTATGTGGCCAAGTCTCCATTCCTCTTGTCAATGAAACATTCCTGTGAAATAGCAGGTTATAACAAATAACAAATAATGTGTGGAAGAAGAAAATAAATACGCAGAATCCCTGTGACAGAACAGTAAGGGGAGAAGAGGCAAAGCAAGAATGTACGTTCATGAGAAATACGAACCCCATACAGCTGATTAACTGCCAACTGAAAATTGTTTGAGTTTCAAATTAGGCTGGTGCAAAGTTAGAAACAATCCAACTTTTCAAATCAGCCAGTTCTTTTTTCATTTTGTTTACCATTTCCTCTTTTAAAACATTAGCTTTATTTTACAATTAAATATCATGAAGTTGAACAGGCCTCGAGGTGTACTACCACAAAGACTCTGTATAGAAATACTTCATTTCTGATGCTTGCTTGTTTTTACTGTCTACTCTCATGAGTATGAGCAGAGTGATCTTTTGCTATAACTGAGTATTTAACCAAAGTATATGAGTAAAATACTATAAAGGAAATGGAGAAAGAAGGAAACAAGCGGGATGGATGAAGGTGGCAAGGTAGTTCTCAAAAGATCTTCAGACAAGACCATTATGTTAAGATAGTACAAGCATTCTCCACATTCTATCTTAGAAAAGAATAGTAGAAAGTGATACCACAGAAGAGTGCAAGGATGACACTTAGGATTTAAACCTTAGGAAGTTTACATACACATGTGCAAGGACTTCCAGCTGAAGGATATATGGTGTCTCTGGACTACATTGACTTTGACGCCACCTGAGGTGGCTGAGACTGAGGTGAAGATAACATTTTTAAAACAATCAAAATCTGCTTTGTGTATTGTGACTTTGGCAACCACAGTTTGCTCCATCATTATGTTAGAGCAGACTTGCCACTCATAGTCAACTGAAAATTGCTGAACCTCAGAACAAAAATACAAAACCCCCCACAAAAACCTTGCATTAACATTCTTGAAAGGTAGATGAAATGTAAACAATTTTATCAGAGGCTAAGACATCTTGGAGATAATCTAATTCAACTTTCTGCTCAAGGCAGGGGCGTAATATCATCTCAGTCAAATGATTGTCCAGCCTATTTTTGAAAACTTCCAGTGAGGGAACTCAACAGCTTTCAGAGGCAAACTATTCCATTGATTAATTGTTCTCACTATTAGAAAATTTCTCATTACTTCTAGGTTGGATCTCCCTTTAAAAAGTTTCCACTCATTACTTCTTGTCCTGCTCTCTGGTGTCACAGAGAATAAGTCAATAATAAGTCAACAAGTCATTTTTTTCTTGTGGCTTTTGTTTTTGCAAGAAGGGGTGAAGTTAGTGCCGTAGGCCAGTGCCTACTTGGATTTAGTCTAAAGCTGTCCCTGTAAACAAGCATGAATATGAATTTCTATCTTTATTATAGTTGTTTTTTCTGGGTAGATATGAGGTTTTTTTAAGGTGGTAATGTTTTTCTCTAAGTACGTTGAATCTTCAGAGGTTCTGCTGTTAGCTAGTTACTAAAGTAGGGTCAAATATCTGAAGAGTTGGGAATCAAGCTACCTTTATTTAATCAAGTTGTTTGCCTAAGTAGAGATCAGTCTTTTTAAACTATATCACAGATTATCGGATAGCATTATTTTAATTGACTACCTCAGAAACCTCAACAACAGATGTATATTTAACTACATAAAACATATTCTATAAAACTAATGCATGCTCTGCATCCCCAATGTAATTAAGGGAAGATGGAATAGAGATAATTTCTTCTCTTCATTTTTAATGATAGTGACAATTTGTTTTGTCTAGTTTATGTTTTAGGTGAATATGATAGATAAATCAACAGTAATTATGGCTACAATAATTATCTATGGCTATAAATATTTAGAAAACATGAGTTTAAGGGCCATTTTCACCATTTGATGTCTGCTGGTAAACTACTTTCAGGAGATAAATCAAAACCAGTGCAATAACTAAAATATGACTAAAATGGGTTGCAATTATGCAACACATTGAACCACAAACTAGATAGCCCAGCAAACTCAGCTTAGGTGTTACGTGTGATTTTACAATATTCCTAATTATTAGAGCATCTTTGGCCAATCTCCTGACAACAGCTATTTCCCAGGAAAACTAGAGTCTCACATGAAGGAATAGTTGAATTAATCATAACTTACATAACTTACATCATAACCATGAGGACATCTTGCAACAGATCAACAGAGATATTTCTTTGATGCATAACAGTAAACCAAACCTGCTTTAAACAGATCCTGTTGTATGTTGACTCCTGTAATTCCTATAAATACCCAGCCAGTATGGATTCTGGAAAGTGCACAGTTGACTCTACCATGCATTATAGAACCATGATGGTGAACCTATGGCATGCATGTCGGAAGTGGCATGCAGAGCCATCTCTCCGGGCATGTCAGCTGTTGCCTGTTGCTCTTCTGGGTTCTGGCATGTACATGCATGCTGACTAGCTGGTCTTCACATATGCGGGAATGCAGGAAATCAGAAGAGCAGCTCCCTGGCATGCATGCATGCGCCGGGAAGCTGAGCTTCCAGTGCCAGCTAGTCTTTGCACGTGCATGGGTGCCAGAAACCAGAAGACCAGGTGACCAGAGCGTATGCGCACGCCGGAAATTGGAAGTTCAGCTTCCCGATGTGTGTATGCACACCATGGAGTTGCTCTTCCAATTTCTGGTGCTCCCCCACATGCGTTCCCGTTTCGGCACTAGATGTCAAAAAGGTTTGCCAACACTGCTATAGAACTTAAAACACTTCTGCTTGGGCTTTTCCTTTATTCAGTCTTCTTTGCTGCTGTTTCTTTCTCATTTCAGGTGTATTTCAGGTGAAGGGTACCAATCTGTCTGTATTCTAGTATCTATTTTTCTCTTCAGGCACTTCTGCTCACCAGGGGAATAGAATATCATGCATATTTACCCTGGGTATCCCTTTTGTAGAGGAAGGATGCAGTAGTGATAAATTATGTCAGTGTATTTTTCAGCTGGTAAAATAGATTGATTTTCCATTCGCCTGAGTTGGAAAGCTTATTTCCTTGAAAAGAAACATGTTTGGACTCAGCCCTGGAAAGTAACAAATAGAGAAAGTACATTTTTGTTATATAGGTGGATCATTTTCTTTGACAAGGCTTTCTCTGAGGGAAAAGGTTATGTGTGAGTTACACAAAGAGTACTTTACAGAGCCTAAATATTATTGAGCAATGGGAATGCTGCCAGCTATGTTAAAATGATGCTTTGTTATGTGTTGACTAAGATGAGGAACAGGGAATCTTGTTCACACATGAAAACTGGATTGGCTTTGGAGAAACCAATCAAGAACTGAAGGCCAAAAATAGATGTGCTGTAGCTCACAGGAGACAAGAGTGGATTCTTTCTACACATCTTTCATAGGAACCATTCTCACATTCCTTCCTTGCTCATATGGTTTTTCATGGACATGAGACTAAAATACTGGCTCAAAAATTGTGTTTCTGGGGAATATGCAATGCCATAAACTGTTGAGATGAATAATAACTTCCCTACAGGCTGTAGAAGTATTAGACTCTCATTGCCTAAATGTGGCTTCTGCAGCAGTTAGCTCCCCACCTCAAAAATACTAATGTTTATTGATTGGCAAATCTTCACCTATCCATCAGGGTATCTGTCAAATGAAGAATACATAGCTTTAGTGAGAAGTATTGTCCACTCCTGTAGAATGCCTTTCTGTAGTGGGAAGAGGGAAAGGCCTTGAGTAGCAGGAAAAAAGAGCTTCTACCCAAAAAATAGTCAATAAAAGAAGTCTGAGTTCAGGCAGGAATGTAACTTGAATAAACATCTCAGAAAATCCTAGTTCTCAGAAAGATAAAGGAAGTGGGAAGTGTATTCAGACTTACAAGGTTCTGTTCCTATAGCTTTAAAATAGCACTGATTTACATGACATTGGGCTCTTAGTTTGAGCTATCGTCCCTGGGACAGATTTATTGGTTAGAATAATTCTTGATTTATGTTTTTATTTTAAAAAAAACATGTGCACACATTGAAAATTGTAATTTTATCATCCAAATAATGATTATCACAGTGCACTTCCTAGAATCACTTACTCTCAATTAAAATATTTTTCCTATGCTCAAAAGCCACTATTCATATCATGGAGAGTATTTCTCAACTTTGGCAACTTTAGGACATCTGGACATCAATTCCCAGAATTCCTCAACCAGAAATACTGCCGGAAGAGAATCATATGGAAACTAAAATGGATTCTGATTAAACAAACCCCAACTTGGGCTAACTAGCCTCAGTCGCGGTGAAAGGAATAGTATCTCTACCCCACAGCTATAATTCAAATTATTTCCATTGTTTTATTCTCTCTCTCCTTCACCGACCATCCTGTATATCTGCCCATCTTATAAACCATAATTACATGACTTAGAGCAACAAAAATAATATTCATAAATCAAAGAATAAATGTCAACAATTCCTGGCACGAAACTGTCAGGCCTGCAGCCATTTTTTATTTTGGATCTTTGGCCTGCCATGCTTTCTATTATTCTACTATGCATTTTCTATTGTGGGAAAATGGGAGGGGGGATTGTACAGAGTTAGATGTTATGTAGCCATAACAAAATTGTTTCTAGAAAGCCAAGGTCATCCTTTATCTTTGCACCTCTGCACCTGACCGGAACTGGACGGGTGGAACTGCCGGAATGGCAGTGGAAGATTGGACCATGTAATGGACATGTGGGTGTGGGGGCAAGATCATGAACTTTCAACTGGATGGGGAAAACTGGGAAGCTTTCAGATTCGGGTTCTCAGATGTGCCAACATGGCTCTCTTAAATTGGAACTTTGAGCAATACTTTGCCTTGGACTCTGATTTACTTTTGGATGCTATTTGGAACCCTGACACTAACACTTCTCAATACAAAGAAAACCACAACTATTGGTTATGGCCTCATCCTATTCTAAACTCTGAGGGAAAATCAACTTTCACTATATTTCAGTCCTTAGGATATGCGGAATCATACTAAAAAGATAAGCAGTAATCTCTGACAATGAAAAATTAAAAATGGTTTTCTTTCTGACTGGCATTTGCAGTTTATTTACACTTTAGTTCATGACAGATTTTCATAATTCCATCCTGCAATTAAATCTTGCTGAAAAAGCAGAGATATGCAGGATCTTCTGGCAGTTCACAAGTAGCTAATGTGTCAATTATGTGTGATATGTTACAATAATGCTAGACTTAAAGAATTTCTAGTTTTCCATCAGAAATAAATATTTATATTGTACACCATATTGACAACACTGATGTTAAATTTCTAGGCTCTACCTAGGGCAAAACATGGAGGTGCTCACATATTACATTCATCCTAAGTTAATTAAGTGTAATATTTGCATATAGATTTTGCATTATTTAACAATAAGGAGGAATAGTACATCATAGGACTTTTCCACTTTCCAAATGTGAATTAGTTTCAAAATGGCTCTTTTTACTTCTCTTCTAGAAAATACCAAGATTTCCCAGTGAACTGGTTAGCTGATTAACAGAAGAGTGCAAATCTCCCACATCAAATTTTTAGGCCATGCTGCATTTTTGGAGATTAAAATAAGCAAAAAGGAAACAACAACAACAAACAAACAAACAAACCCTGAGCAGTTGCTATGGGGGTATCCTGCAAAGCACAAGGTTTAACAACTTTTTCCCTTTGGTTTATTTAAGTTAAATATCATTTGGAGTGTGTGTTGTGTGTGTTGTGTGTGTGTGTGTGTAAGTGCACGAGTATGTGTGTGCTTGTAGATAACCTTTTGCTTGGAAGGAAATGGGCCCCATGGATGTTATTCCAGTTAAAAGCTTATGCGCTGCTAATTACATGACTAACTGTAGCTGAATTATGAATGGAATGTACTGAAAATACTATCAAACTCAGAATAGCTTGGGACTTCCTACCTGTGTTGATCAGTACCATTGCAGCGATGCTAAAGGTGAATTTGACACAGTATTTGCTTTAATCTAGTTCCAAAGTCCCTCCGCAAGAGATCACATCAGTGTTCTGAGAAGAACTGCCCAGTATCCAGGCTGCTCTTTCGGAGGAAGAATGAAACTCCGCATCTATTTTTTGTTCTAATTCTACCAAGTGCTCCTGCACCATATAGGGGCATTACATTATCACTAATAAGAACAAAATATTTCCCTTCCTTGTTCAGCTTAATCCTTGCTAAATACAGGCATGGCTGAAGGTGCCCAATTATACGTCTGAGATAATTCACAAGTATTCACAGCAAAGTTGCTTTTTCACTTCAGGACAGATCGTACCATTCAGTCTGTATATATACACGAATATATATGTTAGAAGAAAATGGCTTCTGTGACATTTCATCCTGCTCACTACAGGAATTCATTAAACCATTCAGTGGTGCTATTCAACTTTTTTTACTACCAGTTCTGTGGGTGTGGGTTGGTGGGCGTGGTATGGTTTTGTGGGCATGGCTTGGTGGGCGTGGCAGGGGAAAGATGCTGTAAAATCTCCGTTCCCACCCCACTCCAGGGGAAGAATACTGTAAAATCACCATTTGCTCCTGTCGGGTGGGCTTCGGAGGCAGAGAATAAATGGGGGCGGGGCCAGTCAGAGGTGGTATTTACTGGTTCTCCGAACTACTCAAAATTTCCGCTGCCAGTTCTCCAGAACTGGTCAGAATCTGCTGAATACCACCTCTGAAACCATTCCCAAGAAATCTATATATAGCACAAAGAATTAGTGGCTAAATGAAAGAAGCTACTGTAGTTCCAGAACAGGCGTGCTTAAATTTTGGCTTGCTTGAGCCACATTGAGTGAAGAGACTTGGGTCAGATATAAAATATATAGTATAATCTATATAAATAACAAACTTTATTCTTTGAGGTCTTATGGGGCCACATTACCACCGTAGTTGTCCAGGAACTCATGCGGCCTGTGGGCCATGGGTGGAACACGTCTGGCCTAGAAGATAATTTTTCATGGACTAGTAATTTCCTGAGTTACAATGAGATGTATGTACATCTACCTTTGAAAAATGACTGAGAAACCACTGTTCTTTTAAAACCAGGCTTGCTACTCTATCGGCTGATGGAGATATAATCAGTTTTTAGAAATCTTTACTGGAAATGGCTCACTGACAAGGACAATTTGAAAAAAAATCTAGTGCTTCTCTTTAATACGCTGTATGGCTTAGGGGCATGGAGGAATTCAGTATTCTAGCATTGGGAGGCTTTTTGTCGAAGAAATTAGATGGTGATGAAGCAAGACAACTTCTAACTTTAGTGCAATTTTATTTAATTTAGATTAAAAGTCTACATGACTTAAGGCTGTTAAGGGACTGCTTCTTGTGTTATGAAACCTGTTGGGGAGTTAAAATCTGCAGAATAAGCCTTTTTAAGGATTTTGCTGCAGTCAAGGTCCGTTCCTCTGGAACATGAGAGAATATTTCTGCATTGCTCCTAGGCTTACAATGCACATTCCCTTGGAAGTTGGGTTTAACCTCTCCTTAAATTGGATGCATATTTTTTGCTGGGCTTTTAATCATGAAATTATTTTGTGCCTAGTGTTAATTAAGTACTATAAATGTAACATTAAATCCTTTGAGGGTTTTTTTTTTTTTTAAAGTTTCTTAGTACTTGCAGTTAGAAAGTAGAAAGGCTATAAAAGCACCAAAATGTAACTTCAGTTAAATTAATGAAAATATTGTTTCATTTATAGGCTGGTTTCATTCAGACCTATTAAAATTATAATTTGGTAGCAACATTTGGAAAACCTCTGAAGTCACCCATTAAGCCTTGAAAGAGGGATTGTAGCCAGTGGTGGGATTCCAAAGTTTTACTACTGGTTCTGTCTTGGTGGGCATGGCAAGGAAAGGATACTGTAAAATCTCCATTCCCTCCCCACTCCAGGGCAAAATTCCCATTCTCTCCTGATCAGTTGGTACTTGGGAGGCAGAGAATAGATGGGAGTGGTGCCAGTCAGAGGTGGTATTTACCAGTTCTACAAACTACTCAAAATTTCCGCTACTGGTTCTCCAAAACTGGCCAGAACCTGCTGAATACCACCTCTGATTGTACCTCTGAAAGATTGTAAAGTATTCACATTATGAGTTTTGCCTAGTTTCTACAAACCTTAGACTATAGAGCACTACATGAGTTGCAATTGCTTTTAGCAGTATTTTCATTGCTTTATAGGTATTGTATTTTATGATATTTCTCCAGGGGAATTTTCATAGTAGAAATTTATAAGATTTTTAAAAATGTTCCTCAAGAGTGATATTTCATATATTTGTTTTTGCTACCACTTCTGACTTAGTCCAAACTGATATTCTCAGAGCCATTTCAGATCCAAATGAAAAGACAAAACAGAAGCTAGGGTACATATATAGTTTCCCAAAAGTACTCCTGTACATTGTTTTGCCAGTGTATTTTTGTTGGTTTCTAAAATCCGTAGATTTCTAAATTCCTCAGCATACTGCACTATTTTTTTTTACTGAATGGTGATTAAGAAAGCTGACCTTGTCAGAAATTGATTAAATCTCCTGTGATTCCTAATTATTGATCATATTAGTTGTTGTGGATGGGATTCTGGATTCACTATCATTTGGACAGATATAGATTTTCTCCTTCTAAACCATGGTTTTAATGCAAAGTAGATTATGCTTTAAGGCTTACTTGGATGTCTTATAATTAGAAATTATGCAGAAATTTGTAACTCAAATCTCCATTTCCCTTACAAACAGTTTTTCCGAGGATGGACAAAATGAAATGTTAACTTTTAACCAGATAAAAAGTACCCTTCATTTGTGTAGAATCTTTTATTGAAAGTCACATTTGTTTATGGTAAATGTATGCTTTGCAAATAAACACATAATAAATATTCATTAGGAAAGATCTATTAGTTTATATAATAGTAAACCAGATTGAGTGCAATGAAATGGAATTACTTGTATGAGCTGTTTACAACTCTTGCCCCAAACTTTATCTTCTATATGCAGATAGGACAAGAACATAAAGTGAAAACCTCATAAAAACACAAGTAAATTACCAATCCACAGAAGTATTTGTGCTGTAAACATGTCTGGAGTTGTAAGAGCCCTATAAAATAAGACAAACATCTGAAGAACTTAATTATATGTGCAAAAGGGAGGAAAGGGTTCATTCCAAGACACTGTGTTGGATATAAATTAATGTGAAACAATAATTAGCTTTGCAGTAAAGCCTGCACCCAATCTACAATATATGCACATTTTAAAAATGGATTTATGGTTGCAGCTTCTTCACTCTCATTTGTGTAACTTGGTTAAAATGCAGTAGTAATCCTCTAAGCATTTCTGAAGCACAGTCTCTGTAACAGGCCATGATACTCTGGTCCAAGGATGTCAAACTCTATTTCATTGAGGAATGCATCAGGATTGTGTTTGACCTTGGGAGTGACCCAGGATGGGTGTGAACAGCTTGATATCACTCGTGTCTGGGTGCCTGTGGTGGCCCAAGCACTCTGCCAGTGACAATGGGTTCCGGAGCTCCATTTTAGGTTGTGACGGCCTCCTGCAACCCTCTGCCAGCGAAAATACAGTTTGGAAGGGCTGCATGCTGAATTTTGCTGGCAGTGGCACCGCAGGCCGCTCCTTCGCTGTTTCCTGGGTGACCCCGCAGGCCAGATCTAAGCAACCCGCGGACCAGACTCCCGGGCCTTGAGTTTGACACCTCTGCTCTCGTCCTTAAGGCAAAGCAACAATTCTGTCTTTCTCTACTAGTTATAATAAACACATAAAACTAGGGAAGTCACTTGGGCACTTTAGATAAAAATATCATCCTTTCTGGAAACAAATATGAAACTGAAGTGTAAATAATGTTCTGCTCTTCTGAACCCCCAAATTCACAGTCTCCATCGATATCAGGGTGGTCTACAAAACTGCTACTTATTTTGACCTTGGAAAAGTCATGTTTAATCTAAGGAAGAACTACAATGAAATTTCAAAGCATTTAAAAATATTTATTCATACTGAATCAATACTTTTCTGAATATAGTTTTGGCTTGTAGGCTTTTTTACATTGCGCATGAGTTCAGAAACATATCCATTTTGAAATACTTTGAAGGTAAAAAGAAACAGGAAAGTTAAGAGCATATGGTGAAAAGAGTCATTATCATCCTGTTACAGACACAACCATAAATATCTTCCAAATTACAGCGGAATAACGAGTATCTCTAGGTAAATCTGCCCCAAATTAAGTGGACAACCTGTACAAAGAGAAGGTTATATACCATGGGCCTCAGTGAATGAATTCTACTATAAATACATGAAGACTGAGTGCAGCTGGTCCCAATATTATATACTGTACTTTAGATGTGTTTCAACGCAACTCCCATTATTGCAGCCAGGAACACTTTGGCAAAAATGATTTACTGCCACCTCTATGTTGCAATATAGAGATAATAAAGACCATAAATGGATTGCCTATTACATCTCTCTTAATCCAGATGCTGGATTCATGTGTAGAAACAACTTTGATGAGATGTTCAGGTGAAAAAGAAGAAATGATGCAGATAAATTAACAGACTTCTGCATGTGTTCAGATGGGCAAATGCCACATTTTTTGGCTTATTACCTCATAAAGCCATAAAGCAAGACAACAGAGGATATCTTACCTAGTTTTTCCTCCACTTAAAATTCAGGACTTGGACACACGCAAGCACATCTACACATACATACATACATACCAGTACATACACACAGAGGGCAGCAATTCTGTGAAATAAGGGACATTTGGAAAATATCTCACACATACAAATTAGAGCGAAAGAGAAGGCTCAGCCTCTTTTCATCTCCAAAATTATTATTATGGAAGACAGGTTTGAGCTTAAACATACATTCCTTATTCATAAGATCAAATTCTCCCTACGGTCATTGTAAAAGACAGAATTAAGCCTTCTTTTATCCTCCAGATCCAATTGTAGTGACAAGACTCCTAGAGCAGGGATGTCCAACTGTGGCAACATTAAGACCTGTGGACTTCAACTCCCAGAATTCCATGGCTAGCTGAGGAATCCTGGGAGTTGAAGTCCAACAGGTCTTAAAGTTGCCAAGGTTGGCCATCCTTGTTCTAGAGAGATTGCAAAAGATTGATGTCTGAACTATCAAGGCTAAATGGCTGCATTTTAGCTGGCCAAACAATCTTCCTTTTCCTTTCTCACTCTTCCCTCAAGATTATTCCCTCCCTGCCTCATCTGGTGCTAAACCGTTTTTTGGACCATGTGAATTAACCTACAGTAATTGCAATCACAGCCAGTTCTCAAGGGAAACATTAAAGGAGTCATTTAATTTTAGCTCCCTGGCCTGAGTTTTCTTTACGTAACCTGCCATTAGGTGTTCTAGCACAAAGTAGATCAACTTAATGAGAGACAACCTATAAATATATATGGAGGGGGAAGAGAGAGGATAAGGGATGATGGTAAAATGTTCTGTGGAGAATCCAAGTTCCTGAGATGTTGTTCTCCATAAAATAGCCCAAAACATGTCATTTTAAGATGAATATATATTTCCCGTCCACTCCAAATGGCTGACATCTCTAAATGTTACTTAAAGAGTGAAGCCTATTTCAACATAGCCCTCTTCTAGACAAATAATTTAAAAAGCAATTAGGGAATTTATAGCCTTAATAGGGGAGAACATTTTTTTATAAGGGAGGAATGTCTCCCCATACTTAAGTTATAGTAGCACACATTGTGATAAAAATATTTTGTCACAGCAGAGGAAAATAATCTGAGAAAGATGAAAAGAAGAAGCTATTGATTTTTCAAGGCAAATTAAGGCAATTCAGTCAGAGTCTTCATCATCAAGATAGTCTTCTGCATTGCTTAATGTTCGCATTATGTCTATAAAAAAAGGAAACAAATACCAGTTTTGAGCTAGACCGATGTTTTAGAATGTATCTCCCTTTATTCCAACTTCTGGTTAAGTTACGTTTCTCACATTTCAAATATAACTTTATATTCTTAGAATAATTACCAGTATATTTCAAGCATTCTCCCTCACTTTTGCTTGTTTTGAATTGCAAGCCATTCAGAATTATGTAGGTGAGATGGGCATATATAAGTGTGTGTGTGTGTGTGTGTGTGTGTGTGCGTGCATGTATGTATGTATGTATGTATGTATGTATGTATGTATGTATTTATGTATATAGAATGAAGTCGATCAAGGCTTTTACAGGTTGGACATTTTTTTCTTCCTTGGAGCCTTGTATTTTTGAGGGGTGGGGTTGGGGAGGAAGAAAGATGAACTACTCTTGTATTCAAGGACAGCCACTAAACCAGTCATATCTCCTTGGCAGTAGTTGTGGCACACAATCACAATCACCCAGACCAGTCAAAAATCTACATTTTGGGGAATGGAGTATCATCACTTGTTTTCTCCAAACAAGTTTGGAGAACTTGGTGCCCTATGAGCCTCTGTGCCATGATATTATTGTGGATTGTGAGCCGCCCTGAGTCCCCTTCGGGGAAAAGGGCAGCATATAAGTGCAATAAATTCAATTTAAATTCAATTCAATTAACACCCTTTGTTATGTTGTTGGCTCTTTTCCCATTGTTCAGGAAAATGGAAGTTATATCCATCTGTGTTTGGAAATTGGACTTGTGTGCTGGAGGCTTGAGTAGTGAGGGATGTAATGGAGAGGCTTCTCACTGTCTCCAGGTCTTCTTGGAATAGACAATGGATTGGATGGACTTTGGAAATTGCCTAACAGTTCACTGGTTTGGGGGTTCACATGATGAGTTTGAATGAGGGAAAGTAATTTAACTCCCACTTTAAATCTCAGGGTCTTTTGGGACAAGTCTAGTTATTTCCTATTATATTACTGACTGGAATTGCATATTGTCATGACATGCTAACTCTAGTTAAGAGTAGGAGTTGTTTAGTGTATCTTCTCCTGGGGTAGCCACCTGTCTACTGAAGCCTTCAGTTCCCTACTGAAGCCTTCAGTTCCTTGGTGCAGTCCAATTGTCCTGGGAGACTAAATGCCCCCCCCCCAAAAAAAAGTTAAATCTTACCTTGCCCTTGTTTCTTTTTAAGCAAGGAAGCACAGGCAGCATTGGTAGCCATGTCCATAGCCAGTTTTTTCTCATTGTTTCTTAAGTCTGTTCTGGCACCTTGATGAAAACAGAATACAGAACAACACTGTCCTAAGTTTGGACAGAGAAAAAAATTCATCTCATCTTACTTCTTATCTAGAAACTGAACTAGCTTCCCGTCACATCTGAGGTACGTATGGCTTTCACCGTAGAAATGAAAAGGCATTTATAGAATGAGGTCAATAAAGAAGCATGACAAAATATTTTTACTGTTTAACTTAAGTTCAGACTCAGGATGGTGTCATTATGAGTACCGAGGTTGTGTTTTAAAGCACAAATTTCTGGGTAAATGGAGGCATTTAACCCAAAATGAGGGCAAGTTGAGAAACACAGTACCTTTTCCTAGCAAAATTTCTACAATATCTTCATAACCTTTCCATGCAGCAGCATGCAGGGCTGTGTCTCCCAGTTTATTCTGTGAAAGAAGAACAAAAGTAACCTTAAACGTTGGACAAGAACAGTTCTGATCGTTTCAGTTGCAACCTGCTACAATACTGCAAAACAATTCTTGAAAGTCACTCAGTGTATCATTCCCTACCTGTTGATTTAGTTCTACTTTTGGCTGTGTCAATAATACTTCCACGATGTCTACACCAAATGAAGAAAAAAAAAAGGAAAACTTCATGAGAAATTATGAAAGCCAAGACTTTAAATTAATCAGCAAAAAGGCCCACTGTCTCATTTTTAGATTTGGAAAAATTAACTGGAAAACACTCCAATAATAATTAGACTCACTAATTCAATAAATGAAACATCTAGGAAGATTACCATTTGATTTAAGTATAATGTATGATTTTAAAGAAAAATAAGAAAGTCAAATTGTACTTCCCAATCTAATATGTGAACATTTTTCATTTCTCTAAAGTTTGCAATCCAGTAAAAACAGACACCCCCAAAATGTGTGGTATTTCACATTAAAACTCTCCCTCTCCCCCACTCTCCCTCCATCGCAATCTCTCTCTCTCTCACACACACACACACACACATACACACACACAAACTCTTTTCCTTTCCCTTTCCCTCTCAATCACTCTTTCTCTCCATTCCCCCTCTTTTTCTCTCTATGGTCTTCATTAAGGAAAATTCTAAGCATAGAAAATGGCATGCCAAGGTGAATAGAGAAATAAATTTGAAAAAATGTGTAAGAGATAAAAATACATATGCAAGTAGAATATGGAGGCAAACTGTTTTTGCGAAGTGAAGGATAAGATTGGCTTTAATGTTGAAAACAATTAGGCTCAGAAATTGAAAATAATTTCTCTACCTTTGTGTCCACCATGAGATGCCCAATACAAGGCTGTGCTTCCAGCTTTATCTAAGCCATTGACACCAACTTTGTTATCCAAACATTCTCTCAACCAGCTCAGGTTTCCTGAAAAAGAAGAAAATATGTATTAAATATTAAATATAACTTATCCAAAAACTGGCACAAAACCAGTTGAAGACCGCACCTTTACATTTTACATATATAAATCTATTTAACTTCTCCCTCCCCCCCCTCTCTTCTATCTACACAAGCACACAAGCATGCACATGCATGCACACATAACACACCCATTACACTCACTCTCCTAGAAGAATGATAACTATGCTCTGGAGCATAAAAGGAGGCCATACTGCATACCACATAGATAAAATATTAAGTATTTTATGCTTGAAAACAAAAGAATTTATCTAATGGAACCTAGGTATATGAATTGTCCATATAATCAACAGTATATGCTTTGAATAGTGCTAATTAAGAAGTCCATAACCTTCTCGCACATTCTAAATCATAACCTTCTAAGCACATTTCAGCTGGGCAAAAAACAGAGGGCAGCTGTTTTTCTACCCCTTGATGGCAGTGACTAAAACATACATGGTTAGATACATCACAGTGTATGCCAGGGAAAATGCAGCATTTCTGATATGCCTCCCAAGTTCAGACTCCTATCAACAGGAAGTTACTTCATGGCAAAACGAAGTTGCCACTGAGGGCAGACTTCACAAGAGAACTTCTGTATCTTCCAACAGAAGAAATGGACTGAGGTATGAAACTGATCTATTCCAAGCATTACAGTATTAATCAACATCTCTACAAAGGTATCTGGAAATAAGTTTCTAGGAGTTTGTTCCAAATAAAACTGATGCATTGGGACATTCAAATTAATTCAATTGATAAGACTTTAAATGTATTTTAAATGCAATAACTAACATGGCCCTTGTTTGGTTTCACTAGTTTATTTTTATTAGATATATGTGTGTTCATGCTAAAAAAAACCTATTAAGGCAAATTTGATTATATCTCATCAGCTACCACATCAATTCATTAAAATAATGAATTATTCAATACTATACGTTAATATCAGAATAGTACTTGTTTCAATCAATACATTTATAAAAACAGAAAAATAAAATTAATTGGGTAAAATAAAGCTACAGAATATATTCCCCTAACCTTTGACTATAGTAGGACAAAGACATCCCTGGAATGGATACTTATATCAACCAACCAAAGCTGCATTGCACTCCTGCAACACAAGTACTACCTCTTTTGTAAGTACATCACGATCACTGGTGGGATTCAAATTTTTTTACTACCAATTCTGTGGGTGTGGCTTGATGGGTGTGGTGGGCATGACAGGGAAAGGATACTGTAAAATCTCCATTCCCTTCCCACTCCAGGGGAAAGTTACTGCAAAATCCCCATTTCCTCCAAATCAGCTGGGACTCAGGAGGCAGAGAATAGATTTGGGGGGGGGGAGTCACAGGTGGTATTTACCGGTTCTCCAGAACTGGTCAGAACCTGCTGAATATCACCTCTGACAATGATACCATGTGTATTTTACAGGAGGGGTGGAACTTGGGCAGGAATGGGAGCTCACCCCATCGGGTAGTACTTGGGACTTAGCTGCCAATCTTCTGGTTGACAAGTCCAGCATTATTATAGCGTAAGTTATAAGGGAAATAACGCACACATTTGTTTCAACTCAGTCCCCCTCTAAAGCAGATTGAGCAGAAAGAATCAAAAACTTGTGTTGTTGAAAGGAAGCTCATCAGCAGAATGTGTGATTTTAACAAACCCCAACAAATTGATTTGTTTCAGCCCAGAAATCAGATGAAGTCCTTCATCAATATTGACTCTACACCTACCTCTCTTGGCAGCTTCGTGTAATGGATTGTCAATGGATTCTGCTTGTTCAGCCACTAAAACAAAAGGAAAAAATACATGCCAATGTAGCCAGTTGTATTTATCTGTCTCTTAATGGGCTGAAGACAATAGCACTAATATTTTAAAAGCCCATCAATAAACTTGAAACTTCGAACATTATGTCTCAAAGCTCCGCTGAATTTTGATATCTTTAATGGAATTCCTTGTAAGCAAAAACTATTCATTTCAACGAGAGAAAAATGAACTATACCTGCAGTAGAACTGCACATCCAAAGTTTCTCTGATATTGAAAAACCTGGGAAGGTCCAAACCAAAACCCTGGGTATATAATAACATGTTCAGTGCATACAGAAAATGCTGGTCTGTAGCTTATTGATTTATCTAAGAACACACAATTTGCTATGAAAAATTAAAAATACACAATTGTATTTTGTGTCCTCTCTAAATATTCTGGAATATAGTTAAAAATTGTTATTTGATTTTAAAAAATAAGTGGTTGCAGTATACTGCAATAAAAGTGAATATATTTGTTTTTAAAGCAGGGGTATGACCTTGCCAACCTTGGCAATTTTAAGACCCATGGACTTCAACTCCCAGAATTCTCTAGCCAGCCTTGCAGTTTTTGAGTGTTGTGCCAGGAATGGCATTCCCCAATTCTAAAAAAAGAAAATGAATAAAGCTGGGAAAAATATCAAATTTGATTTGATTTAATTCACATTTAGTTTAAATTCACTATATAATATGAATTCTTCATCCTTTATCATTTGAGAATGTTCCCTTTTTGTCACCTTCACACTGCATCTGGATAACAATTTTGGGATTTTGTGGGGCTGATATCCAAGGTTTTGGGGGCTCATTTAGGACTTCTCTTGAACCTACAATAGCATTTAACTAAAATACTATAATAATAACACAAAAATAACAACATGAAATTCAGTTCAATTACGGTTCACAATTTGGAAAATAAATACCATTTTTGAGCATTTCTACACCTCAAAAGGATGAGAGTAGTTCTAGCTATTGAATGCAGAAATGAGATTGAAAGCATGAAGTTTATGCATATCCTATGGGAATCTGCATGGGATGGATTTATATGGCGTTTTACACACTCTGCCCTTATGTAGCAAAATTAAAAAAAAATACATATTTTTCTGATACCAGATAAGAACATTACAAAATGCAGAAGGCTTTCTCCTTGCCCCATCTCATGCCAAATTTGAAAATGACACAAAACAGAGTAGGACAGCTGATGTTGCAGAAGATATTCAAAACTTTCAAGATGGATTAGAGAAGTGGGCTAGAAAATGATTTTGAATTTTAACAAGACACCAATGCTAAATTCTTCATATAAGGAGGCATAAGCTATGGGACACTGATTTGGTAATGATTGGTCATAAAATCTTTTTTTGCAACAGGAGCTCAGTTCAAGCTGAATATGAGTCAGCAGGGCAATGTAACTGCTTAGAAGACAAACGCATGTCCAGATGACATCAAACAGAATTTCCAAATCAAAGGAAATCACTTCTTTCACGTGGTCTGCACTGGTCAGACCACGAATGAGTACTGCATACACTTTTCTGCACTATATTTCAACAAAAATTTTAGAGAAATCAGAAGGGCCAATATCAACCATAGGAATGATCCCAGGGTTAGAAACCTGGGTTTTGTAAAGTGAGACTGAGAGTAGTGTGTGTGTTTAGCTTTTGAAATAAGGCAACTGAAGTGGAGATGTTATAGCAGTTTTCAGCTACCTAAAGGATTGCCACACAAAAAGCTTTCCAGATCTAGAGTGCTGGTAATAATAGGCCTTACTTTCTAAGTTCCTAAAATTAAGAGCAATTTGATTTTTGAAGGTTAAAGCATTTCAAATAACAATTCTTACAGTGTTTCTAGTAAGAAACAATATCATATTATAATTATAATGCTTATTTGAGTTAAGAAGCATAGCAGCAACTATATTCTTTACTCAAACCTGCTTAGCTGTGATAGTTTTAAGAGTCAAATCAACAAAGAGAGCTTGGATATTGTGAATGATACAATAGAGTCATTCTTGAAGCAGCTCTTCATAATCTATTCAGACTTGTTTCTGAACATCTTTTGAATCTAGGAGATGGTTTGTAGTTGCTGAGGATAAGAGAAATATGAGTATCTTTATAGCACAAGCAGAATTCATCATCTAACATTTGGATCCCGGCCAAAGGATTCAATAGGCTGTGAACAGTGCAGGCATCTTGATTTCTCAGAAATTCTCATTCAGAGCTGTAGTCTACCAGGCCTCTTTTGAGAATCACTGTTAACTTGTTCAGAGCTTAGACATATATACAAAGTCATCCCGGACTGGTAATCTCAAAACAAAATGTCTCTATATTTAACTTTTGAACAGCTCCCCTTTCTGGTCTCTGAATCCTGACTTTTGATATTGCATAGGACATCCTTAACAAGACTTCAAAATTATAGCACAGATTTCTCTAATGTAAAGGGTGCTAAGATAAAATGGCTACTTAAATCAGAAAACAAATTTTCTAAAGATAAATTGTTGAACTAAAAAAAGTTCAATAATCTAAATTCAAGGAAGAAATTAAGCAAAGCAAGGGCCAAGTTTCTTGGCCAACAGAGTATAACATTTCTAATGTATTTTGTTGTTCAGAATCCCAATTTTAATTCTACTCACAGATGTACCTGAAAAGCGCACTATTATTCTTATGATTGGTTGGATAGTTAGCCAGATGTTCAGACTGAATTTGGCACTTTTATTCACCTATTGGGTCCTTCCCAAGGACCTGGGATAGGCAGGTGTTGTTGTCTGATGGTGTTAAAGGATCATTATTATTATTTTGCTTCACAACTATCTCTCAGAACACAATTCACAAAATTACCATAGTTGCTGGGGATTAGTCCAGTTCTTCCTTTACAGGTTCCTTTCCACCAATTTGTGTCACTCTGGAGGAAAAAGAAATCAGTGCTGAAAAAGACAGCTAGGAGTTCAATGGTCACTTTATTCTCTTAAGGAGAGAGTGGTTTAGTGGCTTTGTTTATCAACTTACCATATCAGAAATGTAGATAATGTCTCCTTCTTCAAAATACAGTTCATCTGGCTGGAGCAATAAATACATTGCATTAGTTAAAGAATCGACTCAAACTACATGACTTTTTTTTTTCAATGACAACTCCAGCTCCAATCCTTGCATCCCAAATCAAAAATTGCAATTGTGCATCATAGTTAGCATGGTTAAGAGATTCGGCGGCGTGTATGGTTTAGCCCTGTCCTTTCAGAGAACAATATCCCTGCAATCTATCCACTGGCTAGTACGTCCTCTTTGAGTTTTTTCCTGGAAAGAAATTGTGCAAAAGGCCTTCAGATTCCACTTATCTCCCTATCGTCAGGATTTTCATTGAAAAACTAAATAGAACTAAATTATATTGGGTGGGGTAGGGGGATGGGGACAAACTAACAAAGGAAATACTGAATTCTAAAAAAGCTTAAACCTGGCTGGGGGAAGAGGAAAAAAAAATCAGCCAATTGTTGGACGCAAGTCCATTCTAAAATGTTATCACTCCTCTCTCCTAGTTACAAAGCAGTTTTGATCGAATTACATAATACAAGAGTTGGAGGGGGCCTTGAAGGTCTTCTAGTCCAACCCCCTGCTCAAGCAGGAGATCCTATACTATTTCAGACAAATGGCTGTCCAATCTCTTATTAAAACATCCAGTGATGGAGCACCCACAACTTCTGAAGGAAAGCCATTCCACTGATTAATTGATTCAATTGTTAGGAAATTTCTCCTTATTTCTAGGTTAGGTCTCTCCTTGATCAGTTTCCATCCATTTTGTCCTGCCTTCAGGTGCTTTGGAGAATAAGGTGACCTCCTCTTTTCTTGAGGCAACACCTTAGAATAATGCTAGATCACCACTCCTAGTTCTTCTTTTCATTAAACCCAGAGTGGTGATATTTTATTTTATCATGTTAATTTTTTAATATTGCTACATTTCACATGAACTCATAGCAATGTAACAATAAAAATATAAAGTAATTGTACAAACCTCTTTGCCCTTTGATTCCAAATATGCACACCCACACCTACTCAATACCTATGTACCCAATCCAATCTCATATTTTCAGAAACGTAGATGCCCACACATCCCACATATTGAGGCAAGATAGGTATTTATTGTATTCATATTGTAATTACTGTCCTTCCACTTGGGATACAGCAACAAAATGAGAATTCTGTTGTCTCCTGCTGCCACCTACTGATTATTGATTGAAAAACAACGGAAGAGTAAAACAGCACATGAATCAAACTGAAATAGCAAAGACTCCCTTATTTTTATTGATCTTTTGATGCTGAAAAATGGCTATGTCATTGTGTTGAAGCTGGAACCAAGTACAAGAATGAATGTTGATGGTGCGGATTTTGCTGTACAGCTAAGAGCAAGAAGGTAATGTAAAATGCTAGCACCGCTTACTTGGAATACTCCATCCAGTACAAGACAAAAAAGATGTTGAAACTCTAGAAAGAGTGCAGAGAAGAGCAACAAAGATTATTAGAGGACTGGAGTAAAAGCATACAATGAACATTTGTGGCAACTGGCTGTGTCTAATCAAACAAAAGAGTAGGGATGACATAACAGCAGTCTTCCAATATTTTAGGAGCTGTCAGAGAGAAGTCAACCTATTCTCCAAAGCCTCTGAGGGCAGGACAAGAACTAATGGATGGAAACTGATCAAGGAGAGAACCAACCTAGAAATAAGGAGAAATTTCCTGACAGTGAAATCCATTAATCAAGGGAATGGGTTGCCTCAGAAGTTGTGGGTGCTCCATCACTGGAGGTTTTTAAGAAGAACTTGAACAGGCATAAGGTTTCCTGCTTGAGGAAGAGGTTGGACTAGAAAATCTCCAAAGTTCCTTCCAACTCAGTTATTCTAGAGCATGGATTCATAACTAAAGAATTGAACATCCACACTGCTGTTGTAATCAGAATATGAGGCCACAGTTTTTTTGTCATGTGCTAATCAGCTTACAACTCTCATATCTGTCTGAGTGAAAGCATTTTGAGAATTGGGCTGCCAAGTACATTCTCAGTCTGCCTTTGAGTCATCCCCAGTCATTCTTTCACCATCCCTCTTTCCACCATCATTCACATACAGCCAGTAACAAACCCCAAAGCAGTCATATAATGAGATCACAGAAGTGGCTAATGGCTCTCCAACATTATTTGAAATCTGCTGCAGTTTAGAAGCATCTGTGAGTCTCTTTAATTATAGATGCCATATTTTTCGGAGTATAAGACACACCTTCCCCCCACCAAAACAGGGTGAAAATCTGGGTGCGTCTTATATATTGTATACACATTTTTTGCCTCCTGAACCCCCCTCCCCTTTGCAAAAATGTCCATACATAGCCTTTAGAAGGCTTCCAGAGTGCTCCTAGGCGCTACGAAGGGCAAAAATGAGCAAAAGCTGCACCATTTTGTGCTTGTTTTTGCCCCTTACCAGCTGCCAGGAACACTCTACAGGCTTCCTAAAGGCTATGCATGCCCTTTTTTCACAAGAAATGGGCCCATTTTCACAAAAATGGGCCATTATTTGCTCGTTTTTGGCCCCTGCAGCCCCCAGCAGCACTCTACAAGCCTCTTAAAAGCTAAGCATGCCCTTTTTTGACAAAAAATGGGCCCATTTTCACGAAAAATGGGCTGTTTTGGGGAAGTCTGGCAGAGTGCAAAAACTTGCTTTAAAAATTTGCATCTTCAAAATCTTGGTGTGTCTTATACTCTGGTGCATCTTATACTCTGAAAAATACGGTACATAGGAAAGAGATTTATAAGAATCAGGGAGTATCTGCATTTTCCTAGACTAGGAGCTAGTTCCCTGGTTTTTGTGGTGAGAGAGAAATAAAAAATGCTCATTGGTTTTGTAGTTCTCCCTCGGGATCTTAGACAAAATGAAGAGGATCTGCATGCAAATACCATATTAATGAATCAGAAGTATTGTAAGGAGTAAAAATAAGGGCAGTATAGAAATATGGTTTTGAGCATACATGTAATGTTTTTTTTTAAATGCATTGGTTCCTTGTTAAGCATGTGAATAGGGAAAATAAAAGAGAGTATGGGTACAATAATCTAATGGTCAATGAGATAGGCAATCACCTAAATGATCTTACTTAAAAATTTACTTCAAACTGGGACCTTACTGAGCAGTTTATTATTCAACTTCTGCTATCTTATTTCTATGTTAGCCTAAAGTTTAGCGAAAGCTTAATGGAGAACTTGTAAAATCCTATGTCTTTCTCTACAGCTACTTGATCAGATTTTGGTGCATGTGAGTGTGTAGGTGGGAATTTTAGAGAAGTAAAATAGGGGGAAAAATGAAGTGGGAGTTTACATTTTAATGTACCAGTGGTACAGCATGTATTCATGATACTGGCAGAAATTCAGAAAGATATAGTAATGCAAAGGTTGTAGCCTTCAAGAGAAGGTAATGGGTGGGCTTTATCTCAATTCCTGACTTGAGGATCTGAGAAAAAGCCCACACATTGCCTTCTATTGAAAGCTATAGTCTTTGCATTACTATCCCTTTCTGGGTACAGAAAAGATTTAAGGGTAGGCTATTGCACATACAGACAGTGTAATGAAGAAATGGGGAACTTAGGGGCAAAATCACTTGTTCAACTTAAAGCATAATAAAAGTAAGTTTACTTATAAGTTTACTTTAAACTTATTTGGGGAAAAATAGCATTCATTCACAACCTTAACTAGAAATTCTGCTCATTTCATTCTTACGAAAGAATAAAATCTCTTTTAGGTCAAACTTGATACCCAGAATCAGCACGGATACTTTTGTCAGAGAAAGCAGCAGAGAAAAACAATAAAGCAATTGTGCTCTCACACTGCAAACTCTGCTCCTTTTGTATAGGTGTTGTGATGTCACACACAAATATGGAAGAGCTGGACCGTTTGTTGCAATGCCCATTCTATAATCTGAAGTGATCAAATTTTTAGCTTTATTCCTGATATAGGTTCAGGCATGGCAGTATTGAGCGGCTCCCATCCAAGTACTAACCAAGCCTAATCCTACTTAGCTTCCAATTCCAGACAATATCAGCTGAAGGATGGCCCTGCTGAGATGAAATGATACAATAACAGCTACGAGAATATCACTTCTACAATTTACACCAGGCACAACAAAGGCTCAGAAAATGTGCACAAGACAGTGTAATAAAAGATCCAAACTTTTGCAAGCAAGAGTTGAATCTTTCATCCCAACACTTTTATATAGTTGATCGGAGCAAACAAGCAGACACCTAATCTATTCCTAGTCGCTCTATGGTGCATCAAAAGTGAGCGATGAGGCTTAGATTTTTTTGTAATCCTCTAAATGCCAGATTTCTAAATGTCATGGGTTAAGCTCAATGACATAGAGGAAAGACAGACATTGGGAAAAACAAAATCCAAGACATGATGTAACTCTGCACGATAGCAGACTAGCAATTTCTCTAAGGTTACAGAAATTGTTTGATTTAAAACATTAGCATACCATTCGCCATTGCACAATTTCAGCAAGGTTACCCTAGAATTTAAACAGTTAGGTTAAAATAACCGAGGAAAGCATACTTCAGAACTGTGTGAGGTGGACACAAACATTGTTTAAAAAGAATTTCTTCTTAATTCTTAGTGGTTACAAATGCCACTTGCAATCATGAGCCACTTCCTGTTATACTTCTCTCAGCCGTTTTGAACCGTTTGCTCAGGAATGACTGGATCAGTTGGCGGGATTTGCACAATCAAGGTCTGAACCGCATACCAGAGTATGATTTAGCAATGAAACGGCTGAACTGTTCACTTTAAACTACACAACATGGCATCCATTTTTTATTTGGAAGCCAAAGCACAATCTGCAGGTCCTATGACGAAGCTCTCGGTAAATATGAATGGTGAACAAACAACAATTTTAATCTAAAAAATAAAAATGGAATGATATTTTATCTCCGCAGGGGAAACACACACACTCCTTCCCACGTTTCATGTTCACAAAAAATAGATTGGACCAAGTTACCCCTTAATATTCAAATTTTCTCTTTTTACATATATTTTAAAAAGTAGAAATATACTTACGGTTCTGGGTTCAAATGTATATAGGGCTCGAAAAACTTTCACCTGCCCTAAAGTATAGAAAGAAATAAGTATTAATCAGTGAATATTTCTCCTTGACAGAGTTGAAGTAGACGGAGTCTGGATTCCTGTTTTTTTTTTAAATATTTATTAAATTCCTTTTTCCTTCTAGTAATAAGCTGCATGAAAGCTTGCATGACTTTCATTTCCTCTAGTCCCCAGAAGAATGCTCATTAATTTGCTACTAAAGTGTGACAGTCCATATATGATTGAGCAATTTGAATTGATCAATATGGCCCCCAAAGCAAACAACAATACCAGTTTAATTGCAGGAATTCTATGGTTATTCAGTATGGTATAATATTAGGAGCATTTATAGATGACAAAATCTACAAGTCAACACTGACCCAATAGCTCATCATCATCATGTTAAAAACAGGGGTGTACTGGCCATGTTATCTGCCAACTTACGAATCTGTATGGTGACCCAGGAAGCAACAGTTAGAATGGATTAAGGACCTATTTAAAAATTGGGAAAGTTGGGAAAGTATATAATAGAATCGCATATGGTTCCCTTATGTATTTAACCTATGGAAAATATATCCTAAGAAATGCTAGAGAACAAGAAATAGATATAAAAACCTACTTTTATGTCAAAAAAAAACAAAATTAACTCAATGCAAATAAACTATTTGGAAGAAAGAATATGACAGATCTACACAAATATTAAAATATATAGAGGCATCAAACAGACAGTAAGGGTATTATATATATACCGTACTTGCAGAAACTGAGAATTTCAGGTACCAAAATACACTCTAAAAATTGGCTTTGGTTTATCTGTGGATGGGCTTCTCTATGAATACATACACACATAAATACATACATGTAACAAGTGAGAAAATCATATATATATATGATGGATGGATATGTATGTATATAGTCTGTGTGTATGCATATATGTATGTATGTATGTATGTATATATGTATGTATGTATTTATGTATACACACTCCCATACATACATACATACACACACACACACACACATATGGTAATGCTCTTTTAAAATAGCTATATATCCCATTGATGGGCATGTATAAGCTTCATTACTATGAAACATATATAATTTTAGATTACCACGAATAAGTCAATTGTGAAAATTACAACATAAAACATTTTGATGTTTAGTTTCATTTTTAACAGTATTTTGGTTGAAAATTCAAGAGTTGGCTTATTGTGGATGGACTTATAAGAGATTATACAGGGTAAATGTTGTCAAGGCTATGATTTTCTCACTTGCCACATATGGCTGTGAAAGCTGGACCACCAGAAAGAAAAAATGCTTTTTTAAAAAATTGTGCTACTGCAAAAAAAAAAAAAAAAAAAAAAAAATAGTGGCCTGCAAGAACAACATTTGATTTTAAAAAATAGCAACAATATGTCAAATAAATGCATTTTCTTTCCTTGGGACTTTTTATTTCCTCTATCTGCATTCTTGGATGACAACTATAACTGCCCCAATTGCTTTAGCTTCTAATTATAACTATTTTTTACTGGATGGGGTGCTAGTCTACTCAAATCACCAAAAGATGGGCAGCATCTGTCTGGGCCGTTCTACCCAGTTGAGATGGTGTAACATCTAACAATTAGGTTTTAGTATTAGTTCTTCCCATAGTGAAACAACATTATATTTAAAAGAGAAAGAACAATATATTTTAATGATTTTGGTGGGAATTAGGGACAAACTAGATGGGACTATTATAAATCTCAATGTTTGTTTTGCTCCATTCATACAAACAGCAGAGGTATACAAACAGTATAGAGAATAAGCCATCAAGAGGCACCATGCAACATCAGAACAAGGAAGCCCTTATTAACTGGCACTAAATATCTTGAAATATTAGTATAAGTGTGATCAAGTGTTAATCTGTAAAGTGTGCTATTATTTATTTTCACTCCTTTCATTAACATAGAAAACTCATGAGGGAGAAAAATGCACTCCAATTATTTCTGCGTTTTCTTCTGCTTATGTCAACAGGAACCACAAATGATATAGACTGTTTTCTTTGGAATTTTGCTGCAGTGCAGATTTCTTAAAAGAGCATGTCCAGGCAAAAAGTGGTTATGCGGATTTTCAATCCATTTCTTTATAGCTTGCTTTAAAAATGTTAACTCCAGCACGAAGTTCATAAAAAATCTGCCCAAAAAAACACCATTTGGAAATCAGCAGCAGAGATGGGATCATCGCAATTAGCCTCTACTCCTCCAAAATCAATTTTTATGTTCTTTCCAACAATTTTGGCCAAAACTAAATTATTTTTTTGATCATAATATAATATTTTAATCATAATATAAGGGGAAATAGCCCTTTAAAATGATCTGAGAATATTTGGTGGAAGAATTTTATGTTGACTGCTTTCAACTAAACACTAAAGCTTTCTGAATAATAGGCGATTGTTCTCGAACACTAGAGCTTTTCTTCAACTTACTCATTTTCTTCAACCCTGCCCTTTATGGATAACTTATTCATTATAAAAAACCTAATTCTTGAGCAAATTTACTAGATTTCTATTCCTTCTTTATGAGAAGGAGGGCTAGGGGTGACATGATAGCAGTGTTCCGATATCTAAGGGGCTGCTACAAGGAAGAGGGGGTCAAGCTATTCTCCAAAGCACTTGAGGGCAGGACAAGAAGCAATGGGTGGAAACTAATCAAGGAGAAAAGCAACTTAGAACTAAGGAGAAATTTCCTGACAGTTAGAATAATTAATCAGTAGAACACCTTGCCTCCAGAAGTTGTGAATTCTCCAACACTGGAAGTTTTTAAGAAGAGATTGAACAACCATTTGTCTGAAATAGTATAAGGTTTCCTGCCTGAGCAGGGGGTTGGATTAGAAGACCTCCAAGGTCCCTTCCAATTCCTGTTCTGTTCTATTCTATTCTGTTCTATTCTATCCTCAACCAATGTCACATCTATACAAAGTGTAGTTAGTAAACTAAATATACTTTATATACTTTATTTTCTATTTTTATGCAAAGGTGGCATTTTATATTGTTTCCATTTATTAAAATGCTACTGCCACTTATTCAGTTTCCTGATTTGAACACCTTACACATTTTTAACTTCTAAGGAGGACATGTTTCCAATACTAAATAAGTGGATCTGAAATTGCCTTTCCGTTATAAGTTTAAAAAAGGGTTTTTAAAAAAACAAACCTCATTGTGAAGAATGTATTTTCATTTCAGAAACATATTTGAACTATAGTACTGCAATTGGTAACATGATCGTTCAACTGAATACAAGGAGGAGATGTGGCAGTCCCATACGTTGCAAGCCTCTGTTGTGGCAAAGTAACTGATGAATCTGGGGCCCACATTTAGATGTACTGTTCTTCTTTTATAAAGTTATGAACTACCCTTTATAAGCTCCTATAAAATAAGGATTGAGATTTATTTTATGTACAGCTGTTGGGGTACAATTCTCTTTTTTTCAATATAGCAAAATCCTGTTTTATTCTTCACGGAACTCGCTATGACTTGATTGCGGTGGTAATGCAACTGAACCTGTTTTGTTTTTGTTTATATATGGTATTTAGTATGCATTTTACTTGTGGAGTTCTGACCACCACAAAGTTGTACTGCGGTATTGTTGTGTGCATTAAGCTTATGCACAAGTAGTCCTCGAGTTACAACAGTTCATTTAGTGACTGTTTCAGCACCACTCAGAAAAGTGACTTATGATCGTTTTTCATACTTGTGACTGTTGCAGCATCCCCATGGTCACATGATCAAAATAGAGACGGTTGGCAACTGACTCATATTTATGACGCTTGCAGTATGTTACTAACTTAACAACTGCAGTGATTCACAGTTGTTAAATTAGTAACATGGCTGTTAAGTGAATCTGGCGTCCCAATTGACTTTGCTTGTCAGAAGGTCGCAAAAGGACCCCAGGATACTGCAACATTCATGATTCACTTAACAACCGTGACACGCAAGGATATAAAATCCCTAAATTTATTGGTACTACATGAAAAAGGAACAATATTCTTGGTAAAGTGTTCATTTTGATGGCAGCTATCCTTCCTATAAGGGCCAATTGTAACTTTTTTCATGTTTCCAAATCTTTTTTTATCTATTGCAGTGTTTCTCAACCTTGGCAACTTGAAGATGTCCGGACTTCAACTCCCAGAATTCCCCAGCCAACAGCTGCTGGCTGGAGAATTCTGGGAGTTGAAGTCCAGACATCTTCAAGTTGCCAAGGTTGAGAAACACTGATCTATTGTATTAATTTGCTATAATTATCTTTTTTTAATTGAAGAGCATCCAGCTGATAGCCAAATTTCCACATATTTTACTTTTTTGGTCACTTGTATGCCCATTCTTTCTTCCAATTATCTTTCTTGTTTTTGGATAAGATTTTTCGTTGTTGCCTTTGTTTTATTTTTGTTAATTTTAAGTCCTGCCATTCTACCACATTTTTCTATATGTTGCACCTTTCAGGTCCTGTCTCTAACAGTTGTTCCAATATAAATACTAAGTCATCCACAAACGCTTGGGCTTTCTTTTCTTCTTATTTTCAGGCCCTTTATTTCCTGGTCCCCTCGGATTTTTATTAACAGTACCTCCAAGGTTAATATGAATAATAAAGGTGATAGCAGATATCCTTGTCTGCCCCCTCCCCCTTCCCAATGTTACATTTTTCAGTAGTATCACCATTTATTACTACTTTGGCTATTTGGGTTGTGTATATTTTTTCCACCATATTTATAAATTTCCCCAAAATTCATAGTCTCCAATTGTAAAATAATAAATCTCCACAAAACTCTCTTAACAACTTTCTCCCTTAGCAAGAGAACTTTTGGGTTCAAAAGTTGTTGGCTGAGGTATTCTGGAGTTGAAGTCCACACATCTTAAAATGGCTAAGGTTGGGAAACCCTGATGGACAGGGAAGAATCTGCCTAAATGTTTTTGAGGTTTCCATTTCTGTGAGAGTTCATACTGTGGTTTTCTGCCATAAATGTTAAAAATATTGGTTGGGGGAAAAAAGCCTGTAGTAGCGATAATAAAGCAATCCTTAAAATGGCAGACTGAAGGAAAGGTTCAAAATAGTCCAAAATAACTTAATAACAACAATGATTCCATTTGAAAAAGAGAGCAAGCATTTAAGGCCAGATGTTTGCATTCAGGAAAGAACAGAAAGGGAACAGGTTTAAACCCCTGGAGGGTGTTTCAGTTTTCTCTTTCAAATGTGTCTCCCTCAACACATAGCCTTCCAGCTACGGGGCAGAAAAAACCTCACATTCATTTCCTTTTTTCAAAGGAGAAACTGGTAGTACTACTCCAGCATAGATCTTCCCTCTACAGATAAGTGTGCTTGCTGCACAGACTTCAGAAGGAGAAATAGCACAGTCCTATTCTTGCTCCAATGTAGCCAGGCACCACTCACACAGCATTGGTTCCTGAAAACAAGACTGCATTCAGAGTTCAAAGGGTGCAATTCAAAATGTCCTCAGGCCACCCTATGGCACAGCCTGATTGGAATATGCAGGGCTGAGGTGATTTTTTTTAAAAAAATGACATCTGTGAAGACCGTGTTAATGAGGCTTTTTCGGGTTCTTAAAGTATTATTCTTGTCACTTCTATTTGCAATATAGATAGCCCTCGATTTACAGCCATTTGAAATTACAATGGCACTGAAAAAAGTGACCTATGATAGTTTTTCACACTTTTGACCAGGGGTGGGTCGCTCCCGGTTCATATCGGTATGCCAGAAGGGGTTCGTCAAATTTACCATACCTTTTAGAACCCTTTTGTCCGGTGGGACAGTACCAGAATGCTCCCGCCCATCTGCCCCCCCTCGCTTGCTCCTCCCACCCCACCAATCCACACCATGCTTGCCCCGCCCACCCACTTCCTTTGCCCACTCAGCCGAGGCTCCGAGGCTGCAGGTAGTCAGGGAGGTGGGAGGCCTGTCCCCTCCAGAAGCAATTGGGCAGGCCCTGGGATGGTTAGTAGTCCACGTGCCATTGGCATGTCACCGTTCTGGGGGCACAGCACCTGCCCGGACGTGGCTGCAGCCGGCAACAGGATGCAAAGGAGTGGCCGTCCAGCAGAATGTTCTGAGGTCAGTAGGTTGGCAGGGAGGTTGCGCAGAGCTGGAGGCGGCAGGGAGGTAGGACATCGAGGCCACCCTGGGTGCCTGCAACAGGACGCAGCAGCTGCTGGGTGGCTGCTCCTTTGTGCCCAGTTGCCAGCAGCAGTTGGCTTTCTCCTGCTGAGCCTTCCTCTCCAGGAGTCCAGACAGGCCCTGGGTCGGTCAGCAGCCTGTGCGCCGCCATCATGTGGCACTCTGGGGTAGAGCCCGGAAGGATCGCTAGGAGAATGCCAACTGCAGCTGGGAGTGTCCCCAGGTCGGTGGGGTGGCAGGGAGATTGTGCGGGGATGGACTGGAGGCGGCAGGAAGGCAGGGGTAGAGGCTATGCCCCCATACCGGTGAAAAAAAGAATATCCCGTCGTCCCAGAACTGCGCCACGAGGTAAGGAAAGCAGGTCTTGGGAGAGACCTTCCCTTCCCCTCTAGAGACTCTGGAACTGACTGCTTGGGATTGTGTTTCAGTCACCACAGTGACTTCTACTGCTGCTGCAGCCACCAGAGATTCCTTCCTCGCTGCCGAGAAGTGGAAAAAAAGAGCAGCTCCTCTCTCCCCTTTCACTTTCTTCAACCTACACAGTATTTGGGGCGGTTGGGGAAAGTGCCCCTTGGCTGCCCGCCCAGATCACCCACAGATGGGAGGTTGAAGGGGAAACCGCAGGTGAAGAGCAACGAGGGGTTTTGGCAGCGCGAGAGAAAGACTTCAAAGTCAGTGGATATGTTGTGTGGCTGGTATGCCTTGTTCTGACTTTCCCCAGGTGCAAAATACTTTAAAAAATAAAGTTTTAGATTTGGGGGGGGGGAGTTGTAAAGGATTAGGGGTGCAAGGGTCTTGTAACTTGATAGCTTTAAGACTTGCGTGCTTCAAATGCTAGAATTCCTCAACCAACATGACTGGAGGAGGAATTCTGGAAGTTGAAGTCCACAAGTCTTAAAGCTGTCAAGTTTGAACACCCTTGAGGTTTTTTTTCTAAAGGGTTAGGGGTGCAAGGGTCTTGTAACTTGACAGCTTTAAGGCTTGCGTGCTTCAAATGCCAGAGTTTCTGAACCAACATTTTGGTTGCTGAGCAAGAGTGTTGTTAAGTAAGTTTCACCACATTTTATAAGTTGGCCATGCCCACCCAATCACATAACTGTTAAGCCACTCCCACATGGTCATATGACTGCCAAGCCACTCCTACCAGTCACATGATGGCCGAGCCACTCCCACAAAACAGGCCACACCTAGAGAATAGGTTCTAAAAAAATTTGAAACCCACCACTGCTTATGACCATTGTAGCATCCCCGTGGTCATCTGACCAAAATTTGTGTGCTTGGCAACTGGAATGTATTTATGATGGTTGCAGTGTCCCCAGGGGTCACACACAGAAGTGGGTTGCTCCCGGTCTGGCCGAACCGGTAGTGGTATTTTGACCTGGGTTGCAGAACTGGCAGCGACCCTGACTGGTCAATCCCCCAAACCGGGTTCCCTGGTCACCGCTGCCGGCATGTTGTTTAGTAGTGTGTGCGTTTGCTCAGTTCACTGTAAATTGTTCTGTGCATGTGCACTCGAAGCGAACTAGTAGTAAAACTGGGAGCAGCCCACCTCTGGTCACGTGATCACCTTTTGCAACCTTCTGACCAGCAAAGTCAACGCGGAAGCCAGATTCAACAACCGTGTTATTAACTTAACCACTGCAGTGATTCACTGGACAACTGTGGCAGGAAAGGTGGTATAACGGGGCACAATTCACGGAACACTGGTCTTGCTTAACGACAGAAATTTGGTAACCAGTTGTGGCTGTGCAGGAAACTACTGCCAAACAAGCTTCTGCTGCTGAACACATATGTGCAAATTGGCCGGAAAGGATGCCAAGCCTAAGAAATGCTTTTCTGGATTTCAACCCCTTCCTCCCCTTACATCATTGGGATATAGGCTGGGGTTCTGCATTTGCTAAGCACAAGTAGAGGATTCTCTTGTGTTTTTACTTTTCCACCTGTGCCAGGCCAAGCAAGTGCCAACTGCTTTACTTTCCAATAGCTTTCGGGAGGACCTTTTGTATGAGTTTCTCCCACCTTCCTCTGAACTTCAGATTTCCCTGCATTCACAGGAGGAGGGATAGGGAAAGGGAAAAGGAAAGGGAAATGACCACAGTTTTATCATTCTTTCCTTATATTCTTGAAGGAATATAAGGAATATGTACAAACTATATTGTACATCATAAGCCAGTTTGGAAAGATCTACTTTCTAGGAATGGAAACTTAGTTTTCATTTTGTTCTTAGAGTTCTATTTAAGAATCCAATGGAATTAACTTTTCATGAAGAATCAGTTGTTATACAGTGCTCGGTGGGCAGAACCAACATGTATAGTAGTACAGGCAGTTTTGGACTTACAACTATAATAGTAAGCAATTCTGTTGCTGAATGAGACGTTTGGTAAGTGAGTTTTGCCCAATTTTAAGACCTTTCTTGCAGGTTCTGACCAGTTCTGGAGAACCGGTAGCGGAAATTTTGAGTAGTTCAGAGAACCAGTAAATACCAGCTCTGACTGGCCTTGCCCCCATCTATTCTCTTTCTCCCGAGTCCCATCTGATCAGGAGGAAATGGGGATTTTGCAATATCCTTCCCCTGGAGTGGGGAGGGAATGGGGATTTTACATTATACTTCCCCTGCCACGCCCACCAAGCCGCACCACGCCCACCAAGCCACGCTCACAGAACCGGTAGTGAAAGTTTGAATCCCACCACTGCTTTCTTGCCACAGTGCCAAGTCAATCACTGCAGTTAAGTTAGTAACATGGTTGCTACTAACGAATGTGGCTTCCCAATTGACTTTGCTTGCCAGAAGGTCTTGCTAAAGTTGATCACGTGTCCTCATAACAGTACAGCTGTCATAAATCTGAGTCAATTGCCAAGTGTCTGAATTTTAATTACATGCAATGGTCATGTGAAAAATGGTCACGTCACTTTTTTCAATGCCATTTTAACTTTGAATGGTCACTAAACAAACTGCTGTAAATCGAGGACTACCTGAATAAGATAAGTTCTCTTTATAGCAAATGACCACATCATGGTATACTGCATAGCTACAGTGTTGGCTATCTGTCTATACCCCACCCGTATCTATCTCTGTTCTGTTAACAAAGGTCTTATGAACTGGGCAGAATGCCACGGTAGAAAATAGATCTTTATGTTTTACAGAAATGAACTTAGTCAGCAGAGATGAAGCAGAAATAATTGTTATTTGAGTCACACTTGAAGTCTGAATCTTGCAACTGATCTGAAACTAACTTTGAAGTGGGGCTGCGGATTTCACTCAGAGAAAGGAAACTGATAGTGGTACTGCATTTCAGGAAGATTAAAAAAGTGATCAGGCACCAGAAATAGGCTTCATCAAGGGACCCTCAATTTGGAAAGACAGGTGAAAGAAAGCATGTTGGCGTCTTGGCAGTTCAGTTTCAGGCACTAGAGGAATATTACTTTTATTATTGGAAAGCTAGTTGTTTCGGTGACTAAGGCATCATACTAGAAACCAGGAGACTGTTAATTCTCTTCCCTCCTCAGGCACAGAGTCACTTGGGTGACCTTGGGCCAGTCACTCTCTCTCAGCCCTAGGAAGAAGCAAGGGCAAGCTGCTTCTGAAATATTGCCAAAAAACCTGCAGGGACCAATCCAGACAGTCACTAGGACACACACTGGTTCTGAGAGAGCAAAACAACAAAATGTTATTATATCCCACTTTTCTGACAAACTATTGCTCAAGGTGACTAACAATAAATATTGTTTTAGAGGCAAGGTTCTGTAACAGCCTTTCTCAGTTGCATGCAACTAGTACGCATGATACTAATTTGCCAAGTCCCAGTTTGGATGGGAAAATATGGGACATCGGTTTCCAAGGTTGCCATACATGTTGCTATATCAGCAGCTTTTAAATTAATTGCTGGTTTTGATTCTCCCTGCCTCCACAATTTACTTTTATTATAAATTGCCTTGATTATGTGAATAATGTAAAATTATTCACAGGATAATGTTAATGTTGCAAGGCTACTAAGATATATGGCTCTGAGACTAGGCTATTCCCAAGGACTGGACTATTCTAAATTAGCCTCAATATTTCCCTTGAAGTCTTTAATTTAAAAATAAGAGTTACATACTTTTTGTGGAAAATACGTGTTCTGCAAAACAACTGAAAGGTGGTCATGGATTTATTAAGTAACAAAATATAAAACAAATTTTAAAATGAAATTTTAAATTTCACTTGGATTCTTGGGCCAAGGTAGATGTTGCATATAGGTTGTATGGAAGGGTCCACAGATTTATATACTGCATTTTTCAGAGTATAAGACAGACCTTTTCAGCCCCCCAACAGAGGGAGAAAATCTGGGTGCATCTTATACACTGAATACAGCATTTTCTGCCTCTGAAACCCGCCCCCTTCACAAAAATGGACGTACAGAGGATTTGGGAGGCCTGCGAAGTTCTCCTGGGGCTAGAAAGGGCAAAAACGAGCAAAAAAACGGACCACACATGGCCTGTTTTTTGCAGTAAATGGGCCCGTTTTTGTAAAAAACAGGGCATTTTTTGCTCGTTTTGCCCCCTCCCCCCAGCCCCAAGGAGCACTTTGCAGGTGTCTCAAACTCTGCATGCCCTGTTCTTCACAAAAAACGAGGCGTGCAAAGGGTTTGGGAGGCCTGCAGAGTACAAAAACCTTTTTTTTAAATTTACCTCTTCAAAATCTTGGTGTGTCCTATAGTCTGGTGCATCTTATAGTCCGAAAAATATGGTTTAATTTTAAAAAATTAAATGGTATGTTTTACTGAGATCAGGATTCTGCTGCATAAAAACTCTTCCCAGTATTGTTCTTTGAACATATATTGAAATGCTGTCGAAACTGCCCCAGAAAAAACAAATTTTGCTACACTTTCTTCCCAAAAGTAAGAGGCTAAATTGAGACATAATTCTTCCAAAGAGAAGGGAGATCCTGATGCCATCATACTATCTAGCCTGTTTCTGTATGTACAGTATATTTCAAAGGGAAATACAACAATTGAAATTGATTCAGAAAATTAAAATAAAACCTCTGCTTTTTATTATTCAGAGACATAAATATCCAAGCTGGGGAAGAAATGTAGTTCAAGAAATGGGAAGGGTTGTGGATTGAGGAAGGCTCTTGTAAAGCACAAAAAGTGTTCCTGATTTCGTGAAGTTGTTTTGCCATCCTCTGAAACTTTCTTGTATGCCTTGTTAAGCCCCGCTGTCTAAAAATTATAGTTGGCTAAGATATGAAACAAGCCTTTCATCCCAGACCAATTGTCTTTAATTCTCCCCACCTCCATACATTTCTTATAGCTTTCAGAAAAAGATTAAGATTTGGGGGAAGCCACAGCTGATATGGCATGAATCTTTCACTATTGCACAGGTGGTATTCAGCAGGTTCTGACCAGTTCTGGAGAACTGGTAGCAGAAATTTGTAGTAGTTGGGAGGACCGGGAAATACCACCTCTGACTGCCCACACCCCATCTACTCTCTGTCTCCTGAGTCCCAGCTGTTTGGGAGGAAATCCTTCCCCTGCCATACCCACCAAGCCACACCCACCAAGCTATGCCACATCCACCAAATCATGCCCACAGAACCAGCAGTAAAAAAAAAATGAATCCCACCACTGCACTATTGCCTTCAGTATTCTTAATGGTTCTCCACTTTTGTTATTTTTTTAATCGGCATACTGGCATTTAATTGATATTAGCACTGGTGCCAATATAATATGACTCAGAATCTATTTAGAATGCATTATTTTTATGAAGATACATGATGCTTCTTTTATTCTTCTAATTTAAGGAATAATGTGCATCTGCTGGGTTAAAATTTTTAAAAGTTACCTTTTGGAACTTACTACATTTTATAATGTGGTCGAACATTACGCGACTTCCTGCTGTCGGAATTAATCTAAGTTTTTAATATTGTAATATGATTTTTTATCTTTCTTTTAGACACTTTCAATCCCTGGGAGCAAACTAATTTCACTTTGAAATTCCTGTTAGAGTTTAAAGTTTGGGGTCCTGATCTGCCCCATCCCTCAGTGACCCCCCCCACAATCAATTGCGCCTCTTTGCAGAAATAAACCCCAAGTCCAGGAGTATTTCACCATTTCTATAACTTCCTTCTCTCACACATTCTCTTGCATCAGGAAAATGCTGTGTTGGATTGTATATATTACCTATCAGGACATATCCGTGCTATTGATCCCAGCAGTTTAGTATCCTTTCATTAAATCTCAATCCCTCCTCTGGTGCAAATGAATGGTTTGGGAATGGCCTGACTTGTAGAACCGATCAGTGCAAAATAATTGATTTTATGCATGAGGTTATGCTACTCAACTCTTTCTTTTTCCCATGACAAACGGCTTATTTTGCCTTGCAAGAGATTGAGAACAATCCTATGCAGGGTTTGCTTAATCTGCTGGGTATCTTAATGGACATCAAACACTTTTTTTGCTAAGCAGTCTGCGTGTCAGGACAATTTTCTCTTTCCACCTCCCTGATCCGGAGGAAAACTGCTCCTTTCTCACATGTCTGCAGACGAGGGTGCGGAAGTATTTTTTTTCTTTTTTAATGTTGCTGCCGATTTCGCAACCAGCATTCAAGCACCAGAGCTCGGCCCGATCCGGCCCGGCTGGCTTTCTTATTTGCAGCACCGGTTGCAATAAGATTTCAAGCGATCGATCCTTTTTGCTCGAGCTTCCGCTGTCTCGGAGCCGGAGCCGCCGCTCGCCCCCAGGTGGCTCCTCCGGGAGCCTGGCTGGGCTCAGCCAAACTCAACTTCCTGGCCTGACTTTTTGACAGTGACAGCCTCCCTCCCGGCCGCACCCGACCCAGGGAGCAGCTCTTCCTCTTCCCCAAACGAGCCTCTTCCTCGCCATCTCCAGCATCGAGAAGGGGCAGGAGAGAATCTGCCAGCCAGATCAAAGGCTGCCAGAGCTACAGTAGGGAGGTGGGTGGATGAAATCTCAGTTTAGGACGCCAAATGCACCACGTCCTGCAGGGCTGTCCCGGCTGAGTCGCAGCCAGCGCCGATCCACGTGTCAGGAAGGATCGCCTCCTCTTGCCCCCAACCCCAGCGGGATAACGCCCCCCCTCGCTTCCAATAAGAAGGGAGGCGGCGGCAGCAGCAAGATCAAGATGACGGCTTCCAGGAAGAGAAAGAGGCGGCTTGGGAGAGCAGCGCCTCCCTTACCTGGTTTAGCTGGCTTAGGCGGCGGCTTGGACATCGCTGCGTCCAAGTTGCAAAGCCAACCTCCGCGACCGCCGATCCTAGCGCTGAGCCGGCTCGCTCGCCACCTCCAGATCGCCGCAGCCCTTTCTCGGCGGAGGATTTCTGGAGCGGCGCGGCTCCGGAGCGACCGACGAAGCTGGAGGGACCCAGCTGAGCGCGCGAGGGCACGAAAGGTGCTTTTGCAACGAGGAGGAAGTGCGGCTCGTCGCAGACTGGTTCCCCCTAGAGGCCAAGGAAACGCACGGCAGGAAGAGCGAAGGGAAGCAGGCAAGGCGGAATCATCCCAGGAGGGGGCGTTCCGCGCGGGAAGGAGGGGCCGACCACAGACCGACGAATCACAACGCGCGCAGCTCCAAATAGGGGAGGGGCGGTTCCTAAGCCTCCCGGAGGCCAATCGGAGCGCAGCGGTGGGACCTCCCTGTCCGCGTTCTTGGTGTGCAAGCAAGGTGAAGCCTCTGCCCTTTTCTGTGGTTACGGCTTCTAATGGGGTGATAGAAGAAGGAGGGGCTTGGAGACGGCCCGCCTCTGTTTGCGGGCCGAATGCAGGCTTCGCTTTGCTTTCTTGTGGGTGTCGTTCACGCGCTTTGCTCCGAAGAGGAAAAGTGTGAGTTGCATTTGTTACGTTGCTTTTGCTTGTAGACACATAGGGACTCTGAACAGAAGCCCTTGTGGAATTAATTTTTCTAAACAAAAACAAAATCTGACCTTGTTCTCTGCAGTGTGTGATTGCGAGCACTTAAGTGTAGCAGACTGGACGTTGTTGGGCAATAATATGTACTTGGCCCCATAATGAGTGAGTAACTGGAGGGCTATGCTGTTGGTCTTCCTTAATGGTTTTGTTTCTGGGGCTGCTTTCAAACTAGCACCTCGTGGTAAGAAAAAGATGGAATATGTGGGGGATGGAAAGGAGGGTAACAAAGATTAATTGAGTTTAGAAATCCGAGCGACTACTGTATGGGGTAAAAATCCTATTGATAACAATTTAAATTTCTGTGATGTTAAAGGGTTTTAACATCACCCATAAAAAACCGTTTGTAATTATTCCATTGTATGATTGTTCATGAATTGGATGAATGAATGAGAATACTGGATAGTTATAAGAAGAGTCTGGGAATGAAATAAGGAGAGATAATACACTGTAAATGAGAAGATAAATGGGATAAATCCATCCTCCACCTGTCCCATGTAATTCATTCATGGATCATATGCCATTAAGTCTGGGTTGACTTGGTGACCATATAATCTTTTTCCAGAGTGATCTAACCCCAGCCTGGCACTTCATATTGCTCAATAGGACACCCATTGTCACTGTAATTTCCATTCGCCTTCCTGCTCGTCCCACCTTTCCTAGCATTGTGGACTTCTTTAGAGGACTAACTCTTCACGTTAATGTGTCCCAAATACAGATAGTCCTCGACTTCCAATCCCAATTGAGCTGGAATCTTCTTGTAGTTGGCACAAAGCAGTAATTAAGCTGGATGTCACGTGACTGTTTCCGCTCAATGAGTGCAATTGTGGATTAAGACGGAAAGGAATAGAAGGTAAGATAGATAGAAGGTAAGGGACACTGGGTGGAAAGGCCAGCAATGAAGGTCACAAAAGGTGATCACATGATTCCAGAATATTGCAGCTATCATAAATATGAGTTAGTTGCCAACTGTCTGAATTTTGATTACATGGCTTTGGGGATGCTGCAATGAGGAAAAATAGTCATAAGTCACTTTTTTCAGTGATGTTGTAACTTTGAACAGTCACTAAATGAGCTGTATTCAGTCATACAAAACAGGAGCTATCCATTACTTCAGTATGTTCTTTGGCAAGTCTGAGGCTGTTTGATGTATTTGTTTGCTATTAATTTAGCCATATTTATGTTTAATCAGATTGGTTTTTTTCACTTGGCTTTTGGACTTTTAGTAACAGAGCTAGTAGATAATTTACATTTTCAGCTTCCAGAGTAGTGCTGTCAGCATGGCACAGTTCTCTTCCTCCAATTTAAAAATCAAGAGCATTTTCTAATCTAGTCTCCTTCAATTAATAAATAATAAAACAAGGAGTCTCCTTTACAGACTTGGAAAAAGTCCATTACACCATGTTCCAACATAATTGTAACTTTCTTTCTTGTTCCATTTAAGTTTATTTGTATTAGGAACTGCAGTCTTATTCAACAACCATAGAGCTTTTATTTACAAATGGTGTAATTTGAATAGGGCTGTGTTTTACGGACAGTTTGATATAAACATAAATCTTATTTTTGCTGGTTTTAATGACAATTGAAACAAATATTTTGTTCTGCAAGTGAAATTGCATCCCTTTTGTCTATGCATTGCTCTTTATAGTTTATTTTGGAACTGTGTCCTACTCTTTTGAAATTCTGTTTGCATCCCAAAGGGTTCAAAGTCTTTCACCCTTATGTAACTGATAAATGACTTGGAAGCAATTCAGAAGTGGATTGCTCCTGGTTCGGCCTGGATTGGGCGAACCAGTAGGGATGGAGGGGGGAGGCTTTGCCCACCCACCCAGACGCTTCTGTGCATGCACGCCTGAACCGGTAGTAAAAAAAATTAGCAACCCACCATTGAAGCAATTGTAGCATAATAGTTAATTAGCAGCATATAATCTAGGTATATTCATGGTTATCAGTATTTGTAGTCATAAGTTTAGTGCTATTTTATAAAAGCACTAAAAACTGAAAAAAAAACATCGTGAAGTGTTTGAGTGTAACAAAATAGCCTATTTTATATTCATGTGCTTTAAGGCTAGCCAGTACTTTGATTCCATTCCAAAAAGATGGTATAGCTATAAAAAGGAGGATACCTAGTTTAATACTGTGGAAAGAACCTTGGAACTGTAGATGAACCCAAGCTGCTTCTGCAGTGTAACATAAATATTAAAAAGTCCAATATATTTTATGCCACATCAGTAGAATAATGTCCAAATGACAGAAAGTAATCATTTAACTTGTTTTGGATTGGTCATATAATATCATTATTTATTAAAATATTAAACCCGTGATTATCACTGACTCTGGGTAATTTAGATAATATAAATGGCCATCCAGGGACATCCAGGTCTCTTGGAGAACCTCATTCAAGAGGGGAGGTGCTATGGCAGAAAAGACATACCTCCTGAGATTAATTGAAGGAACCAAGGGATTGCCCACTTACTGGAACAAACTGGCTGGGGAGATACTGTGGGAGATAAATGGATCCTCAAGTAATCAGGCTCTGTGCCATGTACAGAACACTGTATATTTCTATGTATCACATTTCATGAAGGATTCAGAGCAGTGGTGGGTTTCAAACATTTTTAGAACCTCTTCTGTAGGTGTGGCCTGCTTTGTGGGAGTGGCTTGCCAGCCATGTGACTGGGTGGGAGTGGCCAACTTGTAAAATGTGGTGAAACTCATTTAACAACGCTCTTGCTTCGCAACCAAAATATTGGCTCAGAAACTCCGGCATTTGAAGCACGCAAGTCTTAAAGCTATCAAGTTACAAGACCCTTGCACCCCTAACCCCTTAGAAAAAAAAACCCAGGGGTGTTCAAACTTGACAGCTTTAAGACTTGTGGACTTCAACTCCCAGAATTCCTCCCCTTGCTTTTCATCTTGATGATGTGTGGATGGGCAGGGGGAGGGAGGTGGAACCGGTTATAAATGGCACTGTAGATTTGTGGAACCTCTTCTATAGAAGAGGTTAGAACTGGCAGGAACCCACCCCTGATTCAGAGAGTCTGGAAGTGTGAGTAAGAGCCATGAAATAATAAAGAGATTAGAAACCAAGTGTCAGAAGAAGAGAGCCTGTATGTTTGGCTCAAAAAAGTATTAATTCTTCCAGGATCTTTAGATAGACAAATGATTCTCACTAAATGACACACAGCACACAACTGTTTCTTTTGTTATTTTTTAGCTTTATTATTTATTAGGCTTATTTTAGGCCACCTTTATTGCTTTATAAGTAACTCAAAGTGGTGAACATGCAGAATATTCTTTCCTCCTTCTGTTTCGTCTACAACTCTGTGAGCTGGGTTAGGCTGAGGGACTGGTCCAAAGAGCTTTCATGTCTAAGGTGGGATTCGAAGTCAACTGTCTCCTGCATACACTTTATATTCTCTCATGGTCACCAAATCATAGGGGCATAACAAAGATGATGATTGCATGTCTCCTCACCAATCCTCCTTTTTATAGTTTTTTTACTTTTTGTCTCAGCTGTGGTTTCATTGATTGCTCTCACTGTTGGGCTAGATAGGTTTTACTCTTTCTTATGTGGTTTTTCAAACAGTGGCCAGTCTAATCCAGTTTTAGAGTCCCTCGCTGGCATAGCTCAATTTAAAAGCATATAAAGGTTCCATAAGCTAGGGGAAAAAAGCTAATTGATATGCTCTTGATTTTATCCTTTCAATTTAATGTTTAGGTTGTAAAGGAACAATGAAAACATTGGTCATTGGACTTGGAGGGTAAGTATGAACAGGAATTTGAAATCCTCTTTTCGTATATCCAAGTATCTAAATACAGATGGTCCACATTTAATTACCATTTGCTCATTATGGATTATTTTCATTGTATATGTACAGTATTTATAATTTTTATTTATAATTTGCATGTATAAAGGCTGCCCTATTCAACTTTGGCTATTGTCGGTATACAATACCAATAAAATACATTTAAAAGTTATGACACTTTATGTAATACGTTTGCCGACTTTCTAAAGCTACGTTCTATATTGTACTGTGAAAACATTCAGTGTATATGAAATTATGGTTTCCACTATTGTTGCAATCCTAGGCCTAATATTTTTGCTGTTGCAACCATACAAATACTTTTAAGAACCTTGCTCTCAGGAAAGAAAAAGACAAACAATGAATGATCATTGTGCATTTATTCTGTAGAAGATAATTGACAGAGAAAGCCCTTATGCAGCTATAATAAATAACCTTCTGCTACTTAAGTTTTAAAAAAAATCATTACATTTGACTGGATACAAAGCAATTGCAGAGCAAACAAAACTATTAACTGTGTTATCTGCTGTACAATTTGTTCTTCTCAACACTTTTTTTCCTATTTCCAATTCAGTGTAACGAATGGAGGCAAAACAACTCTGGCAGGAAAGTTGAAGAAACTGCTTCCCAGTTGTACTATAATTTCCCAAGATACATTTTTTAAGGTAACAAGTTTTTAAAAATTTACACATTGAGTTAATATTTTTCTCTGTTGCAGAAATGGATTTAAGTTTGTTGATTCCAAGGTCCACAAAGCTTCTCTCTGCCCTACAGTAAGTCTATGCAGTGATGATCGTCAGAAGTTAATATGACTCACCTAGTATGATCAGAGAGTTCTCAATCAAATAGAACAATGCTTCTTAGTTTCAGCAATTTTACATGTAATCCCTGCTTACTGATCCAATTGGGACCATGCATGCATGCATGCATGCATGCATACATACATACATACATACATACATACATACATACATACATATGCCCATTGGTTTTGAAGTGCCCAAATGGTGATTGTGTGACTCTTAAGTTTCTAGAAAATTAGCCAAATTGACCTTATCTCAAAATTACTAAAATAATCATCTCAAAAATTATGGAAAAGACTGTAGCCTTCACTTGTTTTGTTGTATTTTTGCCTAACATTTCAATCTTTGCTTTTTCTTGTTCTGTACATTTACTTGGCAAATACCAGTTTTTAAATAAAAGAATGTGGTTCATGGGAGGTTTTATTATATTTTTAATTAATGCACATTAATTTGCAACCACTTATCCTGTGGATTTGTACCATACTCTCCATAACGTTAATATGTTTGGGTTTTCTTTAGCCTGAATCTGAAGTGGCCAAAGATGATCGTGGATTTCTGCAGTACGATGGTAAATATTCTGGGTTTTGTTATGTGTGTGTGTGTGTGTGTGTGTGTGTGTGTGTGTGTGTGTGTGTACACACATGTATATATATGTATATATTTTGAAAACTCAAAAGAGAGATCTGGATGGCTCCCACCCTGATGGCATTCAAAAAGCTATTAAAAGTCCTGGCTATTTTCCTAAGGTTTTGGGCAGAATGATGATTGTACCCCTTTTGGATGGACTTCTTGGCCCAGTCATAATTTCTCTTCTGTTTTTTGTATTGCCCTTAGTTTTCATCACTAAGCCACATAAGAGCAATCAGGAGTTGAGCGGCTTCCAAATTGTATATGTGTACCTGCAAATGTATAAATAAATTAAAAACTGTAATATTGTAAAATACAATTTTCAATAGATATTTCAATGACCTCAATCTTTACACCACAACACAAAGGCTTCCTATTTATAAATGAGAAGAAAGACCCTTTTTGTTTCTAGCCAGTGAAGATCTTCTCTGCTCAATCTGGTTCCCCCTTTCCTAGATGTCCTGTATCAGCACCAAGTGTTCAGAGGAAATCTACACTTTACTTTGTTTAACTACTTATAAAGCTTGTTCTGTTATGGAAATATCCTGTTCTTGGAATGTAAATGTGCTACCTTTGCCTACAAAAACAAGTTGGTTTTAAAAGCTGTTAATATAAATAAGATAGTTGTCAATAACTGTGTACATGATCAACTTGTTCAGGTTCAGACAGCGCTGATTGTTGTGCAATGCAGGCAATTACATTTTTGAATTGCAACATAATAAGAATTCACCATAAATTGAATTGGCTTAGGAAAGCATAGTCAGCTTTTGGGGGATTGTTGACCGTCATCGCATATGAATGAGATGAATCACATTTTCACCTCCTTCATAGATCTGAACTAGCAGAAAGAAATAGATATGAGAAAAGAAAAGACAAAGGAATTAGACTCTTTCTAGGATAAAGATAATATTTTACATAAAACCTTTAGGGTTCTCTTAAAGCAGTCTGGATTTCGAAAGGACTTTGGGTGTCTTCAAAATTCAGTTTATTGTTGGAATATAAATATTTTCATTCAGTAGTTAAATGGAAACCAGTTAATCATGAAAATACAGTAAGCAACTTTACAGATAGCATTAATGAAATTAGTAACATTCTGCCCCAGTTTGACTGCTTAAACTGTAGGATGTTCAACTCAAACTTAGAAAAATAATACTTTGACTCCACACTTTTGCCAAACAGAGAAACTTGCCCAGACTTTTAGATTCTTTTTTTTTTTTTTGCCATTTTAAAGTTAGGGAACCCCCCAGTAATACATTTTGATTATATAAATAAATCTTTTAGCTTACTTCCTTCATATAGCTTTGAATAATGAAATGTAATCAACTAAGTATGACATTCTACTGCCTTAAAAGAATTCATATACTTATTTTAATTCATTTTGCTTAAAGAGGACATGTTTCACTTTATATACTAAATAGTAAAGATTTAAAATTTGATATAATCCATACTACATATGAGAAACTGAAAGCATTTTTTTTTTGCTTGTTAATGTTTAGAAATGATTAATCTGCCATTTCTTTTTAATTTATCCTTAATTCATCACAACCCATTTGTCTGCTATTTGCATAGAATTCATAGACTTGAGAACTACAATGAGATCACTGGATATGTTGCTCCTATACCTTGCTATCACTTTATAAACTTTCCTGCTTCCAGTCCTGATTAATCAATAGTAAACATAATTTGCATTTTCTCAGATAGTGCTGAATCCTCAAAATAGCAAACTCTTCTAACATTTCAAGTAATTCCTAACCCTCCCATTCTGTTCAGTATATACTTCAAGCTTTGGCTCTTGAGTGTCTCATGAACAGAATGTGTGCAGACTGGGAATATTGCCTTACATTTTAAGATTTAAGTGTCTCTTTTAGTACTTGATGCCTTGTACATGGAGACAATGGTGGCAAGCATACGTTCTTGGATGACAAAACCAGAAGACTCTGCATTGCCAAGACCACCCAATAATACACATGATGATCAGACAGGAGCAAAAGATATTCGGGTCTTAATTATTGAAGGTTTCCTTCTGTTTAACTACAAGTAAGCAGTTGCTTAACATTTACAAGAACTGCAATAGGGCAAACCAGCATTCCTTACTTGTCGTTTTACTCTTGCAGGCCCCTTAGTGATATATGGGATAAAAAATATTTCTTAACAATTCCCTATGAAGAGTGTAAAAGGCGAAGAAGGTATGGTATACTAAAACAATGCTTAATATAAAACTTTTTTTCTTTGTTCATTGTTTCTTTCTCTGTAAAATTGCATCTCTTCTTAATACATACGTCAAAATAAGTTCCACTTTTAGACTATCTGTGTTTTGGGAGGACTATATTCAGCCCATGGGCCATATTTCTCTTTGGTCAGGCGGCATTTGGAACTGATGCTGTCCTTCATTCAGAAAGATAAAGGGAGTGATTGTCTCTGTCTCTTCTTTACTTTTTTATGAAAAAGAAAGCTTTCCTTCACAGCAGAAGAATGTGTCAGAATTGCCACCTCACCCCTGAGCTCCTGCTGTCCCTAGGTGCCAGTCTGCCATGGATCCTGGGGGGAGGGTGAAAAGGGGAGGGAGTGCTTAGGTAATACCCCAACCTTTTGGGCACCAGGGACTGGTTCCTTGGAGAGGTTTTTCCACGGATCAGAGGGGGCGTGTTTTCGTGTGCCGCCAGCATCTCATGGATTGGTATTTGTATGACCCGGCTTCTGGCATGCCACGGACTGGTGCCAGTCCACAGACCTGGGGTTGGGTACCCATGGCTTAAGAGGAAAGTGAAAGTAGTGGAAACCAGCCTATACCAAGATTGAGTGTTTCAAAAACATATTGTTCAAAACTGATTGGACGATGGTGGTGGTGGGGGGGCAGTAATGGGAAATGCCTCAGAGGGGAGGAATTACACTTGGGGATTTGGCACAGGTCTGGCTTTTGCTTTACTGCAGTTCACTTGCCTTCTAATAAAACTACCTTTTGTAAGAAATGGAGCCAAGGATCATTTTTACTCAAGAGGTGCAAGCTGAGTCAGAATGGACAGAATGTTTTTCTCAATGGATCATTTCCAGTATTTTTTTCATTGAAGAAAATCTAGACAGAGCTTCAGGAAACAGTAGACATTTGGCACAGATCTTTTAATAGAATGCAAAACACCATGGAATCTACTTAGATCAGCATGACTGATCTTTCCTTATGACAGTTCTGTTATTTGTTATTTGCTATTTGCTAGTGAAACTCGAGGCACATCATTATGAAGATTATCTCTGAACATAGGGTGTGGCAGCTGCTGGCTTTAAAGCTATAATAAAGGTTATATTTGAGGATGGTTAATTTGTGACCCTTCCTATGTTCTTGATGTTAGAATTCAATTCATGATAGTTGGGCCTTTTAGGCACTTGTAGTTTAGCTATATTGAAAAAGTCCTAAGTGGTCAACTCATTCCCCTAAAGCTACAAAGGTTTGAAGAATCAATACTTGGAAACAGTTAAATTTCCCACTAGGCTTGAGGGACTGTGACAAAAATTATGAAAATGGCTTAAAAGTAGTAGTATTGAACAATATCAAATGTATGACTATAAAATCTAGGAGTGAAATACAGAAAGAAGAAACCATTTAAAGATTATCAAACTAATAAGAACTACTTTGGATTTTATTTTTGTTTAATGTAGCAACAGAATATACAATCCACCAGACCCACCTGGTTACTTTGATGGACATGTGTGGCCTATGTATCAGAAACACAGGAGAGAAATGGAAGAAAATGAAGCAAGCATCGGTACAGCTAACATTCTTATAGTTCTGTCAGATGTCTGTGATATTTCCATAAGTATTGCATAACTAATTATGCACTTCCTGTATTCTTTTTTTTAAAAAAATTCTCAGTACTTCTTTGCATTTATGTGAAAGGTGAATAGCTTATGAGTGTGATAAGAGGTCTCTAGTTCCCAAATGTTTTCTTAACGTATGATTAGACATTTACAAGCTCACACTATTAGTGGTCAAACCGTTGTTCAGATTGCATGGGACCTTAAGTTATATATCTTTGTATGAACTAGTGTTAAATGTATATACCACACTTCTCAGCAGTAATGTGATTGTGAAATTTTTCCTCTGCTGAAAGTAATTTGCATTTGTATTCCACCTTTTGCAGTTTATTTAGATGGAACAAAACCACAGGAAGACCTCTGTTCAAGGATATATAATGATATAATGCAGGAATTGGAAAAGACAAGTAAGTAGTTAGCCTAGGATCATTTGCATCAAGAAAATTGCAAATAATGCTATCTACATCATTAGATTTGTGTGTGTGTGTTTCCCATTACATCTGAAAAACATAAGCTGGTCCCACAGAAGTACAGTTCAACTCTTAGTTTCCTTGGACAGCTACTAGGGCTTCAATGTTTCACTGCCTTGTCTAAGATCATTCTTCTCCACTAAATCCTACTGCAGGTATAGGCAGATTGGGGGCAGCAGTTGACAGCTATTAAATGTTCACCTTTAAAAAAACTCCAATGCCCAGAATATTAGGTCATTCAGGTAATAAATATATCCAGTAATCTGCATGTGTTGCATACAGGTATTAATAAACTCGCTGGAAAAAGCCCATCATTATTCAGAAACATATCATTATTGTGCAAGAAGCACAGTCCTTATCCTTATCTTTCCCTAGTTGAGGTAAAGATGTTCTGTGTCTGGTACTCCTAATACCATTGTATTGTGGTTTGGAAAAAGAAAATGCCTCTTACATTTTACCTCTTAAACACTGGTTTATTGTGATCTCTGAGAGCACTAAATTTTCCCTTTTACAGCTAAAACATAAGTGAGCATTCCAATTTAATTTATACGTTTTTATGTTACTTATGAGAAAAATGACTGCATTATTATTTCTGTAAAATTATAGTTTCCAAAATCTTACGTGCATATATTTGATTAACAAGTTATACCAAAATTGGGTTAAATTTGCAAGTGTTACATAAAATAAATCCCTTTGCATAAATTTCTACTTTAGGTATGAAGCCTGGTATTGGAAGTCTTTAGGAAACCAAAGGTGTACTACGATAAATACATTTTTCATAGTTCATTGTAAAATAAAAAAAGAATAAGGATACGTTAACCTTGGAAACAGATTGACTAGGAAAAGCTACAGCATATATTTGAACTAATGTATTGTTCTTTTTTCTATAGGTGAGCAAGGCATTATTATGCATGCATAAAACTGGTTCCCAGCCTGGAGAGTTTCATTACAACCACTTAACTTCATTAATGAATCACTGAAGAACATCCCAGGCCACCAGTACCAGTTGACAGAAATCAGTAAAAATTAAATGAAGATTGGCGCTTCTGTACTATGGGATATATTGTTTGTGGTTCAGTACCAAATCAGTTGCTACAATTCCTGTAACTCCATTAATTTCTTCTTAATATTGTCAAAAACGTAGGTTGTTATATTTTATAATTGTCTCTGTACTAAATAAAGTTGGAGGTCACTTTTTGTATATATTTGTTTATGTATTTTTTGGTCACTTGTTAACTTTTCCCTTTTTATCCCTTTCCTCCTTTCCCTATATATTCGTTTGTATTTTTTTGAAATTTAATAAAGCTTTCTATAGATATATATAAAAGAGACCATGAGAATCCTGCTTGAAAAATGAGTTACTGTTTTAGGCAAGTTCTAAAGTGCCTATCTTTTTAATGACAGTAGTTGACCATTAAAAGATTTATATATAAAAAGTACTTAAAATCATTTGAAACAGCAGCATATATAAAAAGGGGGCCTGAAGAGAAATTATTACATACCATAGCTCTAACATTACTCCATCAATATTGTCTCTGTCATATTATATTTTCCATTATGTGCACTATTAAGAAATCTAATTTTGTCACTAGGTTACAGAATACATTGCGATCTCAAGGAAGAAATACTTTGGCTAAGATTTTTCTAATATGACCTTGCTATTATTGCTTACATTTTTTGTTTTGTTTTTTTAAGAGAAAAAAATGGAAACTTGTCTTTTCAATTCACATTTTGGGAAGAAGAAAAAGCATTTATTAATGTATCTTTGTTTCCTTGAGTAGTAATTTCAGTCCTTAATTTAAGAATATTTTTCCTGTGACTTGATCCATTCAGATTTTTGAGCAAACCCCTATCATGAAATTCAATCAGAATAGAGCTGGAAGGGACCTTGAAGGTCTTCAGCCCACTGCTCAGGCAGGAGACCCTATACCATTTCAAAAGGAGTTCTTTTCCCGATAGGTATACCATGCAAATTTACACCAGTCTATTGTTTTCTTCCAGGGGGATAGTAACCCTTTGTTATCAAAGCGCCCCTGACGGGAATTCGAGATATATCGTAGGCTAAGAATCGCAACTTTAGAGGAACCTCTGCAGATATTCAAAACAGGATGGGCTCATGGCGAATAGCTTAATTACACCCATGCTTAACGTGAGAGTCCTATCGTTTATGTAGGATTTGGAAAAGCAGAACTCCGTCCTCTCGTATCTGACAGGAACAATGGATAAGAAATGCTGAGCCAGGTCGGAAACAAATCGCATGGGCCATCAACGGGAAGTGATCCACAGCTCTAGCCAGCAGAGCTTCAGCCTTCCTTCAGGTCGTTTTTCTGAGCGAAACGGAAGATTTCCTCCGTTTCTCACCACCTCAAACTAGTGGCGGGCTCTGAAACGCGCATGCGCGTCGGGTCGGCCGCTTTTTTTTTTTCCTCTTTTCTTTTCTCTTTTCCCCTAGTGTCACGCGCTTGCGCATCGGGTAGCCGTGGCCGGGCGAGAGCGGCAGAGTCGTATACGGGAAAAGGCGGTTGGCTGAGCCGCCGCCTTAACAGCTGTTTCTCTATGAATCCGGAAGCGCGTCAGCATGCGCGGAAAAGGGCGCGTGGAGCCCGAACGGCCGTTCGCTTTCGGCGTCGGAGAAAGGCCGCCGAGATGTCGGTGCCCACCGCGTGTGCTCTGTCGCGGCCAGGGAGGCAGGAGCCGCCGTCACCGCGGGTCAAGGCGATGCGCGGGGACAGCCGGGAGAGCGAGGAAGACGAAGAACAGGCGGAGCCGCCCAGACGGGATGGAGAAGCAGCGGCAGGGAACACCCTCTGCGAGCGGGACTCTCTGCCGCAGTTGGCGACCACGAAGTTGGACGGGAAAGAGGAAGAGAAGCAGGAACGGGAGCACTTCCGGAGAATTATCAATGCCTTCCGTTACTATGGGTAACCGATTCACTCCCCGCTTACTCTGATACCTTACTCTGTGTGCAGTATAGGACCTTCTAACTCGGATCCACCAGTTCATAGCAATATCTACTCAGGAGGATGAGGTGGTAGTGGTGGTGGGGTTTGTGTGAACAAGGGCTAGAAATAACAGGTAGTTCTCGATTTACAACAGTTCCTTTATTGACTCTGAGTTGCAATGGCACTGAAGAGAAAGGGACTTGGGACTATTTTTCACTCTTATGAGGTTGCAGCATCCCCATGGTCATGTGATTTGCATTCGGGGCTTGACAACTGGTTCATATTTATGACGCAGCAACCCGGGAGTCATCCTTTGCGACCTGATAAGTGAAGTCAATGGGGAAGACAGATTCACTTAACAACCGTGTTACTAATTTAACAACTGCGGTGATTCGCTTAAAAAATGTTGCAAGAAAAGTGGTAAAATGGTATTAAAACGTGCTTAACAAATTTCTCACTTAGCCACATAAATTCTGGCCTCAATCATGAGTCAAGAACTACCTGCACCCATTTCAAGCCTGGCCTCAATCATGGAAACTCATTGAGGGACTTGACCAGTTCACTTTCTTTCAGCCCAATTTGCATCACAATCAACCTTAAGCTCTAGAGAAAAAGCTGGGATACCCATTTAATAAATACACTGGGACTCACTCTGAAATAACATGCCAATCTAGCATTATCCAGAAGTTTTGAAGCCTAACTCTTAGGGTTGATCTCTTCGAGTTGTTCCACCAGAAAAAATTGTTGAGACTATCTTGGATTACCTAAAGAACAAATTGGTTCTTTATGTAATCAATATATACTACATAAACAAACAGTGTATGTAATGTTTATTGGAGGTGGTGGCCCTTTGAAAGTTGTATGCAACGAAATTTCATTTTAATGTATGCCAATTAGTGACAATAAAGTTATTCTAAGTTCTAAGTAAATTATATTTAAAATTAAAGAAAATAAAACGAGGCCACTTGTGGAAGCACTCACAAAAAACTGCAGTTTAAATATTTTGGACACATAACTAAAGAAGGTCATTGCAAATGTAAAAGGGACTTTTAAAAAGGGCAACAAAAGACAAAATGAGTAGATAATAACATTGATCACATGTGCAATCTTTCAAGAATTAAAAAGCTGTTACTAGCAGATAAACTTGGAGAAATGAGGTCCATTAGATCATGGAGAGTCATAAATGACTGAACAAAAGCAAACACACAAGCTAAGGATTCCTGGCAGTAAGACCAATTGAATATAGCAAAATTCTGAGTAGTTTTGGACAGGATTGTTTAAATGCTTATAATTTCATTTCTTTTTCCAAAATCATAGAAAGAGTTAGGTGAAGCAATAGCAATAGCAATAGTAGTAGACTTATATACCGCTTCATAGGGCTTTCAGCCCTCTCTAAGCGGTTTACAGAGAGTCAGCATATTGCCCCCAACAATCTGGGTCCTCATTTTACCCACCTCGGAAGGATGGAAGGCTGAGTCAACCCTGAGCCGGTGAGATTTGAACCGCTGAACTGCTGATCTAGCAGTAGCCTGCAGTGCTGCATTTAACCACTGCGCCACCTCGGCTCTTAGCAGTGTCAATTACACAGCATATTAAGTTTTTTTAAAATTACCACTTCCAAATGCATTGCCATGTCCATATTCACTGATTTAGTGTTTCAGTTTATGGTTAGTGTTAGGAATCCAGCAAGATGAATTTCAATAGGATTGTCTTTTTAACACTTTTTAGCCTATACCAATTGTGTCTGAAGGTAATGGAACTGCCAAATCTGCAGCTCATCTTAGTATACATTATTGGTGATTTTTAATTGCATTTTTAATAAAAATGTTATGTTTATTAATTGCATTTCTACATTGGAATATCTATAATTTAAATTATAAAATACATTTTCTCCCCATATGTTAGAACAATTGGAAACAGTCACAGAATAAACCTAAAACAATTTAATACAATCAACAATTCAGCAAAAGTTTTAAATATATATTTATCTTCTGCTTTAAATGTTTTCTGAAACAACATCTGTGTGCTGTTTTACAAAGTTTGTAAATCTAAATGGCTACTGGTGACAGGCCATATTCATTTGTAATTTCTTCTAAAACAATGTGATCCAAGTAACTGAAACATATTTGTTATTAATATAAAATAGATTTTGGAACATTGTTCTGTCTAGCAATGAAATTCATGGGTTCCTAAATTGTTAATTTTGACAGGATTCTAACTATATTCTCATGTATTGGCATATTGACTTTGGGGTGAAATTATATCTGATAAATTTATATATGTGATTAAAAAATGTTTCCAAATGGGCATCCACTGAAAATTTGAAAGACTGATACCAAGAAAAGTTTGTTTTATTCTTTATTTTTGATACTTGTTTTTTTAATTTCTAGAATTAATATGCATGAAAGAGTGACTCGTGCGGAGAGACAATTTAGAACACTTCCAGCCATTCAACAGAAATTGTTACCTCAGTTTCTCCCTCATCTTGACAAGATTCGAAAATGTGTTGACCACAATCAAGAGATCTTGCAGTCTATTGTGAATGACTGTACCCGAATGTTTGAAAATAGAGAATATGATGGTGATGTATGTTTAGCATTTTATTTCTAAAAAAAGAGCAATTGTGTTAATTTTAATATTTTTAGTGATTCATAGATGGACTTTTTTACACATGGAATAGTTTTCAAATTACTTGGGTTAAATTAAGACAGTTCTAGGAAAATTGATAAACACTTTCTTGGATTTTACAAATGAAATACCTTTCTAGTCCATTCCAGTAAACCATGATTCTCTTTCATTAGTAATAAGGAGGAATGTTCCCACAAATAGAAGATATATAATTTATATTTCTACAAAGCTATGTCCATTCATTCAAATTTGGTCTTGTCTTTTGAGATAAAGGTAATTAGATCTTTTCCAATTCTACCCTGATTTTTTGCTTGAAGCTGATTCTTACTTTCCACAGGTGCCACTATTATTTTCAATTTATCCCTATGTCCTGGGAATTACTGAAGGCTTATAGTGCAAAACAGTATTCCAGTTTTTATTTTTCCTTTTATATTTAAACTACTCATAAACAATGGTTCCTTTCTTTAGTCTTAAACTTTTCAAGTGTGATTAACAGGCTCCAAATGCTCTTCATATCAATATGAATAGTTCCATTCCCCTTTTCAGATAAGATCATGTTTTAGTAGTATAAGGAAGATTTTTTTAACAGCCATTTTCAGCTCTAGTCAGAACAAAGCATGGATATATATGCTGATTATTGTCCAGTTTTACTTTTGTGTGCTCTATCCTGATTCTACTTAATTTTAGAATTAAGAAAGACCTTACAGATATTAGTAGAATTTTTTCCAAATTTAATCACAGGCACACCTATTATTAATTGGCCTTGATCTAACTGGAGATGTTTTGATTAATAAAATCTTTTTTATCTTTTTCTTTTCCATCATTTTGGATCCTATTTAAAGAGTAAATAAGATGTCTGTGAAATAAGATCTCTGTGCCAGTCCTCTTCCTCTTCATTACTCTGAATTATCTCCTGGCTTACTTAATGAACTTGAGATGATTCATGATCTAATAGACTTTCAGCAGCACAAATACTACCTGATTCGTTTTAGGATCACTAGCCCTTTTTCGCTGGTTTTAAACTAATAGCTGTTTTTAGCAGCTACTAGACATATTAAGTACATGTTCACCATTTAATTGCCAGTTGTGACCTCCATTTCTAACCTTCTCAGTCTCCTTAATTACCTTTTTGCTAGTCCATGTTTATTAGTGCTCTTATTAAATATAAACTAATATGTACTTCAGCACCTTATCAACAAAGCAAGTATTGACTTATATTTGGATATACACAGGGACACATGAAGTAGCAATGAGAAGCTATTGCTGAGAAAAGGCTCACCAGACAACTTCTATTCCGAACAATGAATGTCAACTTTTTGATGTGTTATATATATTGTGTGACAGTATCATGTAACATATGGGAAGAGTTGATTTAGGATATCAGTCTTAATTTAGGTTCCAGTTATTAGCCCTACATTTTTATATTAACCAAGATGTTATGATAATGTATCAGATTAATCTGTAGCTAACTTTTTTTAAATTAGGGAAATGGAAAGATTACACCAGCTTCAACTTTTGACATGGATAAATTAAAATCCACTCTGAAACAATTTGTAAGAGATTGGAGTGAAACTGGGAAACCTGAGAGAGATTCTTGCTATCAGCCTATCATTAATGAAATTGTAAAGAACTTTCCAAAAGACAGATGGTAAATACCTTTTAAAATATTTATTTAAAGAGAAGATATGCACAATAATGCATTTCTGGTAAAGGTTACTGGAACTGGTCTTTGAAAATGTGTTTAGATCATAAGGAAAAAAAACGTCATGAATGTTGGCCGTCTTTTTAAATGGCTTCGCTTAAAATGTAATTGTTATTACTAAACAGATCAGCAAAGAGAGTAAAGTTTATAGTTACAAGAATAACATACCATTTAACTTTGATAAGATAGCTCTTTTATTTGCTATAACAGCATATTATAATTTGGAAAGCTATGTTGAGAAGACCACAAGATGACTTGGATATATCTTCCTTTTAATTTTTTTTAAGAGCCAGAGATGAAAGGAACGAAAAGCTCTCGATACCACAGTTCTTTTGTGAGACCTAACAATCATATTTTATCTCAAGCAGAGAGCAAATAAACCATTGGAAGGGAATAGCAGTAGTATTAGTAGTCTCTTTATAAGTGAGATTTGAGATTATTAAAAGGACATAGCATAGCAGTCTTGACCCACAGTCCAATGTTTCCCTTGTCTGTGTTGAGAGAATTCATTTGATAACTGGTGGACTAAGGTGGAAAAACGAAGTCTGTTTTAATCTTACTTTAACACAGCTTGTAATTGCTACTGCATTACTGAAGAAAAAAAAGCTAAAAAGCTCATTCATAATATAACACGAATACCCTTCCCTTGTTAGATTCAAGGCATTCAAGAATGTCTTCAAATATAGAAAAAATACGGTAAGTTTTTATATATTTAAATAAAAGGGTTTGACTTTCTCAAGAACCCCCACTTTCCCACTTAGCTTTGTGGAAAAGGGATATGTGTGTGTGAATTTTTAACTCTGTAGGGACATTAGTAAATGTTAAGGATTAGCATTTTTCTTTTTTCCTTCTTTTGAAATATGAAGGGTCCCCCCCTTTGATACATACCGTAAGTTTAAAAAAAAAATTTTTTTAACTAGGTAGTGAGGTTGATCATCTGCGATCTATTTTGAAATATTTTGTCCTATAGACAAAATATAGCAAAGTTTCAGCAAAGTTAATAGTGTGGCTAGCCCAAATCATTAGCCATATTGACATGTCTTCTGCACAATAAAAGTCAAAGACAACAATGTTAAACTCAAGAACCAACAAAATAGAGACATTCTATGTGGATATGTCTTTATTTAAAGAAGCAGAAGTATGTTCTTTGAATGTAATGTGGCTTATTCATCTGGAAAGTTAAGGAATACGTTGTCGTTTCTTAGCACACATATTGAAGCAAAAGATAAATAAATCTTTACTAAATTTTTACTTCTTTGTCTAAACAATATCAAAACACCACAGTCAGAAGGAATTTTTTAAATGCTATAATTAGTGATAAATACTCTGGTGAGGGTTGGGCAATAAATTATACCACTTATTTTTAATTAAGCTTAACCTCTATAGCAAGCCTGTCAAACTGGTGGCCCGCCAGCCGGATATGTCATGCACAGGCCATGCCCACCCCAGCTCTGCAAAGGCAAAAAATATCACAATCGTGTCCATGACACGAGTTTGACACCCATGCTCTATAGAAAATAAAATAATAGAATATTGTGACTTTATAAAAGTTCACATTTCACATTTATTATTTTCATTGGAAGAATCAAAAATGGGAAGAATAAGTTCCTTAGTTTTGAATATTTTTTAAGATATGGGTTTTATTTTTGAGAAAGCTAATTCCACTTCTTGCCTCACATTTATTTGGAATCAAGTTTCAAAACAACTGTAGAAAATCTGACAGTCGTCCAGGGAGAATGAACCTTCCCCCCTCCATTTATCATCTCAGATTTCTTTATGCTCCACATTTTGAAAACCCCTTTCTTAAAAGAATTTGACTAGTCTAAATAAGTGTAATCATTTGTTCAGTTGGAAAAAGACTTCGGTTTTTCAAGTGCAAATTTATTCCATTTATATTTTACTTTTCTGCTCAATCAGGAACTTGGGAAAGCTGAATATTGGATTATATTCAGTATTCCAAGAGCAGATTTCTGCTTATACAGGATTACCTGCTCCAAATCTGTTACAGAAGGTCTTAGTCCTGGAACATGCTTGAACCTCTACACAGAAATATAGGCCAAGATTAACAGTCCTATCTACTGACCGAAATAGAATCTTTCAGTGGAATGATACTGGCTCCAGTACAATATTGGTGGATGCACATAGTCATAATAAACTTTGGGGAAATTCAAACTGGTTTGGGGTTTTGCAAAAGAAATACAGTAAATATTATTCTTGTGTATTAATATTAGAATTTACATTGAGCAAAAGTGGAGCCAACAACCTAGACAAGTACACTGGCTCTTTGTAATTATTCTCTGGACAAGGAGAGGACTTGAGATTGTCCACAAGTGCTCTATACAGATAACTCCTTGCAAGAACCTGTGAGACAGGTTTCTGGCAGGTTTAGACTTCTGGGAGACAATGGAACAACCATCTTGCTGAAATTGTGCTTTGTGCCTTTAAAAAGGACATTGGATTCACATACTTTTCAAATCAATTTTGGCTATTGCTTGTTAACTGCTTTTCAGCTATTAAAAATCTTTGCAATGTCAAGTTTTACAGTTTTCTTCAATCCTTAGCAAAATAAGTTTTAATTGCAAGTTTATGGATTTACAAAAATACATTATTTTTTAGAATAAGCAGCAAAAGAATGATTATAACTTTGATTTTTGAAAGTTACAAATAAGGATCCAGATGAATTTGAATTAAGAATCCTTTCTGCGGGAAAATGGTTTGGTTTCAATTTTTTAAAAAAGGATGAGATTGGGAAGGTTGAGAGAGAACCAGAAGGAACTAAACATTATAATTTGAGGAGATTAATACTTATATTTGATTTACTAATACAGAATGAAGCAAAATATTTGATATTGGACATATTGAAGACTGTTTTTGGACAATGGAGTCAAATTAATTTTTAGATTTTTTTTACTTTTTAAAATTAAAATTAATTTTTATTTGTTACAAAGGGGGAAGTTATATAAGTTACAATTATTTAAAAATAGATTTAAAAATGACAGGCTACAAGAATGATATGAAAAAGCTGCTCTATTGGATATATAAAATGCTACTATAATTATATTTTAATTATAATTAAAAAGATATACAAATAATAAAACAAGAGTGGCCCGGTTTCTTATATTGGATTTACAAAAGAGGCTTGTTAAAGCTTTTAAGGGAAGGATCAAAGAAATGAAAAGTAATAAAGCCTAGTACATTATTTGAAGAGATCAAAATTGCTAACAAAAAAGGAAGGATTCTAAAATTGATTTCTTTGACCAAGGTTAAAATAGATATGTTGTTATTTCTGGTAACTCTTCATAGACATTTTGCTGATTAGGACTGAAATGAGGAGGCAGTTAAAGTTTTTGTTTATTTATAAGATATGGGACATTTATTTTAACAGAAAGTGGTAAGTTCCTAAAATTGCTTAGACTTGTTGGAATGAAGGGAGATGACTGACTGACTGATATATATGATGTGTTTTCGACCTTGAGTTACTTATAAAGTAATAAGACAGTATTAAAAAATAATATATAAAAGTTCTTTAAAATACTGATGAGCTTATATAGCTTAGTGCTGTATGTCTAAAAAAAGTCAGTATCTCCTGATTGTTTATATTATACATTTCACTTGATTAAAGATTGAGTCATTATTCAGTCATTTGATTTTACTAAGTCTTTCCTAGTATGCTTGCCTTATCCAGATGTGTATAGAGATTTTTCCTGAAGATGGGCAAAGAGCAATATAAACAAATTGGTTCCTGTTTTTGTACTGAAAGAAATTTGTTAGGAACAATAATAGCACTCAAACTTATATACTGCTTCACATTGCTTTACAGCCCTCTCTAAACGGTTTACAGAGTCAGCATATGCCCCCAACAATTTGGGTTCTCATTTTACCCACCTCGGAAGGATGGAAGCAGGGGTGGGTTCCTGCCAGTTCTAACCTATACAAGAGGTTCCACAAATCTACAGTGCCGTTTAGAACTGGTTCCAGCTCCCTCCCCCCGCCCGTCTGCACATCATCAAGATGAAGAGCAAGAGGAGGAATTCTGGGAGTTGAAGTCCACAAGTCTTAAAGCAGTCAATGAACACCCCTGGTTTTTTTTTTCTAAAGGGTTAGGGGTGCAAGGGTCTTGTAACTTGACAGCTTTAAGACTTGCGTGCTTCAAATGCCAGAGTTTCTGAGCAAACATTTTGGTTGCTAAGCAAGAGCATTGTTAAGTGAATTTCACCACATTTTACAAGTTGGCCATGCCCACCCAGTCACATGACTGCCAATCCACTTCCACTTGGTCACGTGGCTGGCAAGCCACTCCCACATGGTCACATGACTGGCAAGCCACTCCCACAAAGCAGGCCACACCTAAAAAAGAGGTTCTAAATTTTTTTGAAACCCACCACTGGATGGAAGGCTGAGTAGATCATAATCTTACTATTGTTCATTTATTTATTTACAAATTTACCTGGGAGGAAATCCCTTTAAATAAAGTGGAATTAAAATGTTACAAGACAAGGATAGGATTTACATTTTAAGTTTGTGCAAAATGCAAACAAAAATCAAAATATTCTTCAGTGCAACCTGAAGAATGAAACCAGTAGTTTTAAAAAAGCTACTTTCTTTTCTCTAAATTATATTGCTGTAGTAGCTTTCCAGCATTTAAAAGAATCAGGCCATTTGCAGGACTTAGACCAAAAAAAATACATTGTAAAAACATAAGTTTAGCAAATTTAAATAAAAATAATGAATACTTTTCTGTGTGTAGAGTCAGTAGACATGTTGATGATGACTTTTTGCTAAAATAAACCAAGCTTGGGAACTAGAAGACATGATCCAAAATGAATTGGCATTATTTCTCTCAAATATATTTAATTAAAGATTAACCCTTTTTCTTCTTTCAGGGATCTCTCCAGAATAAATGTCCTGGTCCCGGGTGCTGGGCTAGGTAGATTGGCCTGGGAAATAGCTATGCTTGGTTACACTTGCCAAGGAAATGAATGGAGCCTCTTTATGCTCTTTTCTTCTAATTTTGTACTGAACAGGTATATATACCGTCTTGTACATGTGGTTCTACGCTTGTGTTTTTGAACGGGCCAGCGATGACACTGTTATTTCATGAAACTCAGGTTCTTTAACTGAGTGTTAAATGTTTGTATGTTTAATATTTCACATGCTTCTTTAAATTATTTAAATGCTAAACTAATATGCCTTTTGGATGTTATATGGGGGGGAAATTTATTGTATTTCATATGTGCTCATTTAATCGGCTACGCTTACTGTTTTTAGATGCTATTTTCAGGGTGACAAACAGTGTTCAAATTGGTTAAATAATTTTTCAGTTGTATATAATAGGAAATGATATAGTAATGATGGGCAGTCCATGGGTTGCATAGTGCTTTTCAGCACATCAAGATTCTGCTATCAAAATTCATCTTCAAAATGGTTAAAATGTTTCTTCCAATCTTAAACCCCAACAATCATCACTAAATTGCCCTGTCTTTGCCTGATTCCAGAGTTCTTTTTATAAATAAAAGTGGAAAACTCTAGAAAGGCAAAACTGGTCTTACTTTTAAGTTCCTGAATACCCTGAAGAGGAAAAAAATGGGCCTATCCTTTCTAGATCACCTACAAGAGGTTAGACATTTGAGTTGTCTGCAATCTGTTTTAATTTTAAAGATTAAATAAAGATTAATTTTAAGCAATGAATAAAGTTGTTTAAAAGTTGTTCAAAGTTGCTTAAAAAACTAAACACCGTTTCTTAGTCTTCTTAAACTTTTAAAAAGCAAATGTTTTTGTAGTTGCTTCTTTGTAGTAGGTTACAAATAATAAGTGAAACCTTGCAGCAATTATTTTTAAGAAAGAAATGTTAATTATCAAGTTGTATTTGAAAGAACACAAAATAAAATATTAAACATTGCATTGTTCAATAATAATAAATAACTTTTTGATAATTATGTTACAGATGCTGTGAAACTAATTCATGTAAATTATATCCCTGGATTCACCAGTTTAGCAATAACAAGAGATCTGCTGATCAAATACAGCCAATTTATTTCCCGGATGTTGACCCTCACAGTCTTCCTCCTGGTGCCAACTTTTCTATGACAGCAGGCGATTTTCGAGAAATCTACTCTGAGAGTAGTAAGTGGGGAGGGGCAGGAATTAGACTTGGAAAATGAAATTTGTCAAATCCTCAAAATTGAGGCAATATTAATTAAAATTATTTTTTGTAAATAATTTTAAAAGCCTTAAGTTAAAAAAAAGAATGGATCTCTGTTTTTCTATTAAAGTGTCTTATAATTTTACTGAAGGATATTTAGTAGTTAGAAGGGTCTCTGATCTCATTTTTTGGGGTTGTTTTGTCAGCTAGCAAATAAGACTTGATCATACTTTAGCATTACAATAGAGAGCAGGAAGGTCTTTGTGCAAAATAATAAGATTTGATCAGCTTCTTTTTTCCTTTTCTCCCAGATAGAAAATAAATACAGACAGTTCTTAACTTATGACCATTTATTCAGCGACCATTCAAAATTATGATGATTAACAAATGATGGTTACAAGCAGACTTCGGAGTTCTGGCCATCCCAGCACTCCTGTGATCATATTATTGTGATCTGCTCACACTTAATAGCGGTGCCTCATTACATTCCCGCCTGTCTATAAGCTTCTCTGCTAGTTCAAATGGTTCAATTCTACAAATTAGAAATGTATTGGATTGTTCTGCATAAGTAGACTCTTTGGAATTTACTATTTACTACACATAGTTGCAGCCAAGGAAATGAGTGAAAATTAAGACACTGAACTGAGCGCAGATAACTATTACTCTTAAGTCTTCTTTATGATGGTAAACTACAAGCTTCACTGCACAGCTAGGTTATTCTCTGTTCCTGTTTCTATATACAGATATATGGGACTGCATAGCAACCTGTTTCTTCATTGACACGGCACACAATGTCATTGATTACATTGATACAATATGGAAAATACTTAAACCAGGAGGAATATGGATCAATTTAGGTAATTTACTAGATCTTTTGAGTACTAGAAAGGACTGCAGTATTTGTATATTTTAATTTAAGTATGATATAAGGGAATTCCAGCTTGATCTAAGCATTGAATTAAGAGCATTATCAGTTTATAGGTTAAAGCGTTTGATAGTCTTGTATTTCAATTCATTTTGGGGATAGATCAACCAAAATAGAACTGGGAGGGACCTTGGAGGTCTTCTAGTCCAACTCCCTGCTCAAGCAGGAAACGGTATACCATTTCAGACATTACAATTCAAAGTAGATTGCCAGGCAGATCTTATAAAACATTTTAAAACAACAGAATCTACCTTTAAATTGGAAAAAAATGCAAATGTGCTTCAGGCATTACTGTGTATTTACCCAGGCCTTCAGATCATCTACTGAGTCCCTCCTCCAACTCCTTTCCTTAGAGAAAGTAAGGTCAGAGGGAAAATCTTTGTAGTGGGGTCCCATTCAAGAAATTCCTTCCCCAAGGAGGCTTGATTGATGACCATACTAGCATTATTTCAGTGCTAAATGAAGACCTTTCTATTTTGCCAGGATTTTTATTTTGTCTATCTTTGCATTGTCTTTGAGCACAGTACAGTTGTCTTAATTTATATGGTGTGCTTGTTTTGCATTTTATTTTACATTTTTTATTCAGATTGTATTTTTAGTGTGCTTTATAATAAACTGCCTGATGGGTTTCAGCTACTAAGCAGATACTTTTAAAAAAAGAATTAATAAATTATTTTTGATCTCAGAAGGATTTGATAAAGTTACTGCTTTTTCTAATATGTCCTAGGTCCTCTTCTTTATCATTTTGAAAATTTAGCAAATGAATTATCTATTGAATTGAGCTATGAGGATATAAAAAATGTAATATTACAATATGGATTCCATATTGAGGTAAGAAATGTTGATTTTCACATACCAATAATAATGTTAATATATAATTCCTCATTCTGTTCGTTCTTCATGGCATGATTAGTTACTATGATAGTAACAAGGTGATTAATTTGCCAATATTCCATTTAAAAAAAATCAAATCCTCAGAACATGATTTGTGCATATTTAGAGCTGCCCAAACATGCAAAGATTAGGACTATGAATAAAAACAAAATACAATAAAAGAACTTGTAAACTTCCAGGATAAGTGGAACATGCAAGTGTTAGTGGAGAGAAGGGGAGAGTAAATGTTCGTGATGGGGGACAGGATAGGCATAGTGAATGATTCTTAATTGTTTACGGACATGCTCTAACTTAAGGAAGAGAAGGGCAATTGGGAAGAACACATGAGATTAAATAATTGCTCATCCTATACCGGGATGGTGAACCTATGGCATGTGTGCCACAGGTGGCACGCGGAGCCATTTGTCAGAGCACGCGAGGAAACCTTTTTTAAAGCCATTTTTCGCCCTCCTTAGGCTCCAGAGGCTTTATAGGAGCATGGGGAGAGTGAAAAGAGGCTCCCCCCCCCCCCGGAGGCCCTCCGGAGGCTTGAGCTTCCCTGAAGCTTCCGGAGCGCAAAAAACCGGCCCTATGGGTAAACAGGATGTTCAGGAATGGACGGTTTAAGCTCTCCGGAGGCTTCAGGGATCTTCAGGAGGCTTCCCTGAAGTGACTTCCAGTTTGCTCATACGCTCGTTTTTTGCCCTTCGTCGGCTTCAGGGAAGCATTCTGAAGGTTCCTGAAGCCTCCGGAGGGCCTCCCGGGGGAGGGGGAGGGTGTTTTCGCCCTCCCCAGGCTCCTATAAAGCCTCTGGAGCCTGAGGAGGGTGAAAAAAGCATGGAAAAATGGGGGGGGGAGCACCTCTCATGCACGCATGCGCACTGGGGGTTGCACATTGCATTATGGGTGTGCACAACCTCCTGCGCTCCCCCCCTTATGGCACATGAGCCAAAAAAGGTTTGCCATACTGACCTATACTGACCTGCTGAAAAGTTTGAGTTGTGTAGCATTACAGTAGCATTTCACGTTTGAAATAAAATGCAGGTAACTAAAGAAAATACTGTTTATTTTTCAGATGGAGAATGAATCTGTTTTGACAACATATACTGTGAATGAATTATCTATGATGAAATACTATTATGAATGTGTGATGTTTGTGGTTAGGAAACCAGAAAGCAGTATCTGAAACAGACTGTCCAAAAAGAAAATTGCTGGCATTTTTGTTAACAATGTTAGCAAAACATGAAGTGGCCTGTAAGGGATGACTGGACCCAGCCTCTTATTAGTGGTGCCTTTTTATTCCTAACAGAATGTAACTATCATTATTTTCTACACTACTTAACAATATCCAAACATGCATCTCTGCATTATTTATATTTGGGTTATTAATGTGGAATTCAAATATTTATGTATCTGCTCTTTCCATTTTTATTTAATGTAATTTTGGAAAGATTGATATTTTAATACATTATTGACATTCATGGTTCTCTGTAATATACAGAAATGTCTACTACATTTGTATGAAAGAAACACTCCTGGATACAAAACTGAATCCCCTACCCACAGACATATTGCTTAGATAACAAATACAAATCTCAAAATATTTTGATCAGTATTTTAGAGATTTTTCTAAAAGGGTCCCCCCCTCCCCCCAATGAATTGCAAATACTTAAAAAAGCATCATGTGAATGTGGCTATTTACATCTCAAAACTTTAGAAAAAGTCAGAAAACCTTTGTAAAAAAAATCCTCACGTTTGTCCTCATAAGAATTTTATACACAAAATTGATTGATACATAGAGCTGCAATCAATAATATTGGTTTTGCTCATACCATGTTGAACATATGGATAAATAGTTTGAAACACTGATATATGGAAGCTATTACTATAAATGTACTACTTGTCTAAATGAGACTGTAGGTAAGTTTTATAATATTTTGTCACAAATTCCAAAATGAAGATCTGGAAGCATTCCTAAAAGATGTCTGGCATTGATTCATATTGTCATTGAAGGTATTATTTTTTCATAAGTTGATACGTGGTAAAACCAAATTATTTTAAGACAGTGCTATTGGTAATTGTGCTGAACTACCCCACATTATGATATACTGACACATGTACACGAACAAACTGGATAATTATGTTTTGAAAAATGTACTATCAATCCTAGATCTCATGATGTAATTTATTGGAATCTGTCATAATTCTGAACTAATTACCATATGATGCCTTTACAATGCATAACTTGAGCACCAGCTCTGTTCAGATTTATGCATCACTCACTGCCATGAATTCTAGTTATTTAAGTACAGTTTATGCAAGATCTCTTTAAAATTAATCCTATGTAAATTTATGGAAATTAATATACCATCTCAAAACAAAGAAGTTAGGCATTATTTACACTTAATATATTGATTTAGCTTGCAGATATACTAGTCCAAAATGCTTCCAGTGAATTGAGCTAAGAAGATATAATCTAGGACACGTGACTGGCTTTTGAAATACCAATAGTGCAAGAGAATCAAGATTTATGTTTTCTCTTATGCCACTAAGGCCTAGCTAACTATTATGTGTCCTTTTTCAAGTCAAAAGGTTAAAGAATAATTTTGCTTCCTGCTGTACTTGAACTAGAAATAGAATATATTGCTCTATGAGCAATGTTGTTAGTTAATTAAACTCAGTGCAAAAAGTCAAAATTCAAATTGACTTGTTAAGTTCCTTGGCTCAATATAAACTGCAGAATATGAAACCTTTGTGCTTTTTAAATAGATATTTTAAGGAAAACTGAATTCCCATATTAGAGCAACTTGTAGCCATTCTGTTACCCCCAATAACTCATGTAGATATATGTTCAAAGTTGCCTTTCAGTGCAAACTTACCTGAAAATAAGTTCATTGAAGTAGGTGGGGTTAATTTCTCAGTGGATATTGGATTGTTCTATTGATATTTTTCTCCTATCTTTGCTAAATGCAGGACACAACTACTGTGTCTACTTCTATCCTAGAAAATGTTCTTTTATAACTTAAATTGTCTGAAACTACTTTGGAACTAATGTAATTTATGCATCAATGCTCAAATAATTTTTGTTGTACATCAAGTGTCTTAAGTTCATTAAATTTATTTGCTTTTTACATTTTTGTTAAAATTGTAAGTATTAACCCTTTTAAGTCATTAAATTAACATTTTCTTTCCATTTTTTTTCATTCCCAATTTGAAATTCAGTTTTCATGTAAAGTACTTCTGTGTATACTTTGAAATTCTAATTTTTGAGGAATATTACATTTTTCTTCTTCTACATGTGTACAATACTTTCACAATACAAACATAACAAAGATTACGGAAAATTGGGAATTAGGATTCATTTCCAATACTGATATGTAGAATTCATATTCTGTATTTTACAATAGAACTATCATGGGTTAATTTTTAAAAAAATTCTTGTAAGTTTGCATACTTTTTGTATATTTGCACACAATAGAAAATTATCTATTTTGATCAAAGGAGGCTGGCAGTTGTGATCATTTTATGATCGTGTGATATATAGCATTAAAAGGTACATATGCAGCCCCATTAAATGAAAGTAAATTTTAAAATGTAAAATATCCTTTATTTCAAATAGTGACTTTGCAACCATCTGCGAATATTACTTCCAAGTAATGTCTCAACCATCTGGAATATTACTTCCAAACAATGCAAGTAAAGTTTAATTTTTTTCTATTGATCTATAATGGAATTTTGACCACTATTCTATTTTTTCAGTAGTGCTAACCTTGCTTCCATTGTGTAAATTATCTCTGAATACCTTTTTGTCATCTTTTTATTAGCTGAAAATGACATATCTTGGTGCTTGAAAATTTGTGAATCCTGGCTCATTTAAATAACAAAATTCTGGGTATTCAGTATCAAAGCTAGATTTTCACAATGCAGGTGTGTCATGGATTAAACAAGAGAGATTTTGGAGTATCTAAAAAAAAAAATCCCAGCGCTGATATTTGCTAGTCTGGAAAAGATTATAAAGCTACAGGTAGTCCTCAATTTACAACAGTTTATTTAGTGACCCTTCAAGGTTACACCAGCACTGAAAAAAGTGACTTTTCACACGACTTTTGCAGCATCCCCATGGTCATGTGATCAAAATTCAGACTTGGCAACTGACTCATACTTATGATGGTTGCGGGGTCCTGGGGTCATGTGATCACCATTTGTGAGCCTCTGACAAGCAAAGACAATGGGGAAACCAGATTCATTTAACAACTATATTACTAATGTAACAACTGCAATGAGACACTTAACAATTGTGGCAAGAAAGGTCGTAAAATGGGGCAAAAATCACAAATGTCTCACTTAACAATGGAAACTTCGGGCTCAATTGTGATTGTAAGCTGAGGACTACCTGAATTTTCAAAGACACCACCATTCCACTGTCAAGCAAATTATGCATAAATGAAGGTAGTTCAACACCATTGTTATATTAAACAATAACAATGCAACACATACAATAATGAATTTGATAGTGCCACTATTTGGTAAACAACATAATATCCCTCAAAGTCTTTCTTGAAAAATCACTTGAATGATTTGGGGGGGAGGGGGAGAGAAAGAAAACTAAAGAAAATGCTTGTTTCCAAAATCTTAAGAAGAATTGGAGTAAAACAATAAGGCAAGCTATGGAGAAAAATCATTAGCAATTATTCCAATATACAATTCAAGGGAAAATAATGTAAAATGTTGCATACAGGATATAAGAATCCAACAATTTTTAAAATAGACAAATCATTCAATGTTGGAAATGCTTCAGTAAAATAGGAATATTTTACCACTTGTGGTCATGTAAAAAAAATGCAAATAGAAAGAAATATATCAAAACTGCAAAATTCTAATCAAAACTTTAATCAAAACCTCATATTTTATTACTAGATAATTCCAAAACACCTAAGTGAAATATAGCACAATTCGTTAACCTACATGTTAATAGCTGCAAAAATAAAAAAAAATTCAGAAAAAACTTTGCTGATAATATGAGATTAGGAGAAATTGGAATATGCAAAAATGCAAAATTGATAGGGTTGTGCATATGCATAATTAAAATTTAAATTCCAGCAGGAAAGGTTCTATAATATACTACAGCAAAGAAAATTTAGGTTTCTATGAATGGAATCAAAAATAATAATGAAATTACCTATTAGCCATTATCAATGTTCAATGTAAAGTGCAAATATTTAGGTTGTAGTTAGCAGTTTGGAAATAAATGGGAAGGAAGGGAAGAATACGTTAAAAGTTTTTCCTTAATGGTTTTTCACTAATGTTTTATTATTTTTTCTCCACATCTTTATTCTTTTGTCAAGAAAATTAAAAAGTGTTTTGATATACCTGACTCCACTTCCTCCATTTGTGAAGAATTCTGGCAGCATTCAGTAGTCTTGTTTCCATTTCTCAATACATACATACAAATGCACCTGCATAAATTTTAGTTCCATAAGTGTAATGGTATATGGGAATGATCTTAGGAGACAAGTTGCTCTTCCTGGTTCAGGCGCGCATGCACGCTCCAGTTTTGGCACATGGTGCCAAAGGGGTTAACTATCATTGGACTAGGCCAGTGGTAGCCAACCTTTTTCTACCTACTGCCCACTAATGGATCTTTCTTGATGGAAAAATTTCCTTACCGCCCACCAGTTTTTGCGCAAGTACGGAACATTTTTTAGAAAGGAGGGTGTTTTTTCTAAAAAAGAAATGTACGTACATTTATCTTTTTATTTCTACTTTATGCATGTTTATAATGTTTTTAACTTTATAAACACTGCTTACTCTCCTCCTTTATTTTATCCCCTTTTCTCTATTTTTCTTCCCTTTTTTGTTAATTTTTTTAAAAAAAATTCTTATCTTTTCCTTTTTATCTCCTTTTTTTTACCTTCCTTAGGGCAACGTACAAAGGTAAGGCTGAGCTAGTTAGCCCACTTATTATTATTAGCCAACAATTCTCTCCTGCCTATAACTTTTCTTCTATTTTGCAACTGCTCTGTTCGACTTCTGCCTGTCCCTGCTATTGCCTCCCCCCCCTTTCCCTTCCCACGTGTTTGCTTCTCCTATTTTGCAACTGCCCACTCGCTCAAAAGGAGGTTTTAACCTCCGAAGTCCCTACTGACCACCTGGAATCCCGAAACGCCCACTAATGGGCGGTAGGGACCAGGTTGACGACCCATGGACTAGGCAATAGTCAAATAAGCCTGCAGAAGGAATAGGGCCATGGCAATATCTCCGAAGAGGCTGTAATTTTCTATACTGTAATGGGAGGGGGTGTTATTTTCAGACTTGCAAGATTCTGTTAATGTAACTTTATAATAAAGACAGAGCTAGTAGTTCTGGGATATATGATTGGATTACTTGCAAGGCTAATTGGACAACCTCTCAAGGTCGGCTGACACCCATCTTGTAAGTCTGTATTTCACCTCCTACCCCTTAAAGTTCTATGATTAAGAAGGTATCTCTTATGAGCATACTATCTGTATATCGTATACTTCTCATTGCTTGGTAATAAGTTGCCTATCTCTATCAAGGTTGTATTCTCCGAAAAGGCATATACAATTTGCTGACCATAGGCTGTGCAGCCTTGGACAGCTAGTAATGCAGTCTCACAAGATTATAAACTTTTAACATTGTTACATGTTATTTATGTATATTAAATATATTATATATTTTATATGGGGCCCAATATAATTCCTATTGACTGGCCCAGGCAAGCCTCAAACCAGGGGCCCCTAACCCCTGGGCCACGGCCTGTTCAGAACCGAGCTGCGAAGTGGTGAGTGAGTGCAAGGTGTATGTGCACACAACTCCATTTGTGCATGCGACATGCTTGCATGCCTGCTGCTTGCGCAAATGGAGTTGTGCATGTGCACGCTCGCCTACCACTTACTCAGAACCATCCCTCCCCCCCCCCCCGCTGGTCCGTAAAGCCAGACAAATTGGAGACCTCTGACCTACACAACAGTAACAATGTAAGGCAGAAGACTAAAAGAGCACTTCCATGCACAACAACTAGCAGTTAGAAATTTGAAGCAGCCCCCTTTAATAATTTAAGCAACGCAGTTAAAAATGAACAGCAGTAGATGCAAGCATTTTGTATTCACTGGTCAGTACCAAACTTACAATAACATGGTTAAAAACAACATAGAACATAGGGTTTAGCGAAGAGTATTAGTTAAACGTGACAGATACAGAAAACCATTCCATGACACCTTACGTCCACGGAAGGCATAGATTGACATACAGGTGTTTCTGCACATAGAAAGGAGGCTTCAATTAATTGAACTGCTTCCATGAAATGGAGAAAACGAGAGTTCCTGTGGGTAGCAAAACCTGGAATGCAATGTTTGAATCGGCTTGATGACCAGCTAGTATATGTCTCGCGATAGCAGGTGGTAGCATTTTGTGGCCCTGGTTTGTGGTTGGACTACTCTCTGTTTGAACCCATTTTGGAAAGTGCTCCTTCATTCCATGCCAGGCACCTACTGATTCTGCTGATGTAATTATCTCCAGTACAAACACATTAGTACATACAATGGGCTTTGGTACTGATAGGTTGTGCTTTCTTGATTGATGGCAGTAGTAGCCTCTGGATTTGATGCAGTATGTAAAGCTCGGCCATACTGAACATTGTTTCAATCAAGGTATTTAAACATCGGGTCATCAGGCACGATATTTGATCCCCCTTAAACGGCAGCTCAATACATACTTTCTTTTTACTGGCAGTTGAAATTCACGGTTTGGGGTCTCTTGTTTTGCTGTGCCTGTTGATGAAGCAGCTTGGGTAACCCTTTGAACAAAGAGTTTGGGTTAAAAATGCCAGTTTTCTTTTTAAACAGTCCTCAGCGTATAGATAATTCCTGGAAACGTGGCCCTCTGACAAATCGGCCATCAACAGGCACACAGATATGAGCTACAGACCATTCAAAAGAGGCAATCAGCAACCCAAAAAGGGAACAAGAGGACTAAACATTTCCTTACCAGCAATCTAACACCCAGATGAGTAGAGAGTAATACAAAGATTAGCATTAGGATTAGGCATTAATAAAAAAAACAAATAATGCCCCAAGCAAGCTGACAGTAAATAGCCCAACCAAGGAATTACCAAAACCACTCTCACGCACACTGACAGGACAAACCTTCAGAACATAAAATAAGAACAAACTCCAGTAGCACTGATGAGGTTATCAGTTCGGTAATGAAACGTTTGCAACAACAACAAAAACTCACCTCAAGCTTACCAAGGACTATCGGTATTGGACTGACGGCTATTTATTACGTCCCCGACAGAGGGCGCACGCGACCGGAGTACAAACCAAAATTATCACGCTGTCCTGTGCGCTCTTCCAGTAGCCCCGCCCCCCGTTTTCAGCAGTGACGCCTGCGCAGTGAAGCTTAATTAGCTCGGCCAAAGACGGCCTTGATGGCTAAGCGCAGAGCGGAGGCGGTGGCCTGTCGCGCGCCTTGCCAGCCGCGCTCCTTTCCGCGCGCGCCTCCTTCGAAGCGCTCGCGGAGCGATCTCGAACGGCGGGAGCCGCGAGACGCAGCTCTCTGGCGGGATAACGGCGGGGAGAAGAAGCGCAAATGGACGGTTGTCGCGGAAGGAGGCGACGAGGCGGGCGCCGGCGGCAAGAGACTCGCGGAAGGAACGGCGCGGCGGGAACCTGAGCAACGGCGTCCTGTAGCCGCGGCTATGGCGACCGAAGTGGCGGCCCTCGCCGGAGGAGATGCAACCGGCAGTCAGGGAGGACCCGAGAAGGTGAAGAAAGCCAGCTGTGCTTGGAGGGGGGGGGGGACTTCTGGGAAACTGTAGTTTAGCGGTCCGTCTGTTGCCTCCAGGGATGCGCGGACGGGCGAGCCACAGCGTCAGGCGGGAAAGCTTCCATAGTGGAGGACGGCGATGGCCTCGAGGAGCAATAAATCCGTTTGGGCTCTTCTGTCTGGGCTGCTTGAGAAGGGACGGTCGCTGAGAACGCCCTTGGGATTCCTTTTCACTTTGGCGACTCGGAATCTTTATGGATGCTAGTTGGTTAAAAGCAGAGGTCTTCAAACTTGGCAACTTTTAAGACTTGTGACTTCAATTCCCAGAATTCTCCAGCCAGCAGTTAGCTAGAGAATTCTGGGAATTGAAGTCCACAAGTCTTAAAAGTTGCCAAGTTTGAAGACCTCTGGTTTGATTCTTTGGTTGGAAAACTATTGGTGATTAACAAACAAAGGAATAACGGTGAGGCACAGCCTTGGCCAGTGAAGGGACGTTGTGGCCCAAACTTTGGCAAAAGCAGAAAGGGAATACAGTTAGTCCTCAGCTTTCAACCACAATTGAGCCCAGAATGTTCTGTTGCTAAGCAAGACGTCTGTTAAGTGAGCTTGGCCCCATTTTACGACCGTTCTAGCCATTATTGTTGAGCGAATAACTGCAGTTGGTAAACTAATGGCACAGTTGTTAAGTGAATCTGGTTTCCCCATTGACTTTGCTTGTCAGAAGGTCGCAAATGGGGACATCACATGACCCTGGGATACTGCGACCGCCATAAATATGAATTTGTTGCATCTATACTAGTTTATTAAGAGCATCTGAGAATTTTTTTAAAAAAAAAACTCCCTAAATTGGCTGGAGAAAAATTAAGGTGGTAGAGCCCTTTTGGCTGTCACGATATTATTAAAAGACTAAGTTTGGAAAGGTGTCCACAATCATCTGTGAATAAATCCTGCTCTTATCCCAAAGGTGTTTTTTTTAAAGGCAACTGGTTTTGCTGCAAAATGTTTAAAAGAAAAAAACTAATAAAGTCCAGTTGCCTTTTGGTAAAAGCACCTTAGGAACAACCATGACTTATTTGGATGATTGAGAACCTCCAGAAGCCTGCTTTTTGATAACTGTTTTATTGTATGTCATCCAAAGTTACATTTGTGAGATGGGTGACTAGTATAGACTTGATACATAAACCAATTTTTGCAGCAAACTCATTTGTTGACTATACCATTACTTCTTGTGGAGGTGACTGTGTCTTTGCTGTAAATTTCTTTGGGGCTGCTTGTTGTAGGCTGTAGCCATGGATCACCTAATGGTTTCCCAACCAAAGACTAACCACCTAATTGAGACCATTTAATTTTTTAAGACTATTCAGTCTTTTAGTATATAGTAAAGAAAAAGAAAAGAAATATATAAAGAAATGAATGCCCTTAAACATAATTTAAATTATTTTAGTAATTTATCTCCTCCTCTTAAATGCAATAAATGATTTCATCCCATAGCTTGTCTATAAACAAATTTAAAGCCTCATTGTTCAGTCCTGATCAGATTGTTATACATGTACAATGTCAATCACTCAAAGACAGAATAAAGGAGAGAAATAGAAACATTTAATTCCTTTTTAATGGTGAATGATCTGCCAGGTTCTGGTTACCACATAATGAATTAAAATATATTTTTTCATATGCATAATCTTTTTGTGTCTTCCCAGATCCAAAAATTAGATATAAATTTAACGAAGTGGCATAATTCTAATTATAGGCAACCACATTTTTTGGCAAACTATGAACTATTCAGAATGCAAAATAGTATTTAATATTATTTTGCCACTTCAAGCCACCAGAGGGTGATACAAGTCAAATTTTCTAAGTTCTGTGTTGAGCAACTTCTGTCTTTGATTGCTATATAACACATAAATACATCACATTCATTACTTGGAAGTAAGAGTCTTTAAAAGAAAGTGCACACAGAAAAATGCAGTTGTTTCCATTGTTGTAAATCAATTTTAATTTGATTGAGCTGCTACAATGATGGAAACTAGAGAACTCTTGAATATTTCTCCATACTATGTTCTTTCTTTGTCTATGAGGTCTTAATTTCTAGCATTATTTTAATTAGATTTTGTTTGAACATTTTGTTTTCATAGCCTGAAGATGACGTTTGGCACTACAACTCCTTCCAGTTCTGGAAGTTACCATTACCTACCATTGATTTGTCTGATATTCAAGAATTAGAAAAAGGCTCCATAACAGAAACAAGATCCTCAAGTAACACCTCACTATCAGAAATGGAAACCTGAAGAGTAATTTGTTGGTATAAATTATGGAGTATGGTTACTGTTTTGCACTGTTGTTTCTTGAAAGTGTAAGCAGAGTTGAAACTACAAAGGTATTAAATATATTTTGAAGAAAGGATAACTTCTAAATTCTTCTAAAATGAAGGAGTCGTATACTATAGAATTCATCAAAGACTTAACTAGAGAAGTTATCAATGTATAAAACCAGTAGCTTGTGAAATTTAGAGAATTAAAGGAGTTTACAAAAACTGATACATATGAACAAAATTGCTTTAGCTCATTGCCAGTATAAATGAAAAGTGTGCAACGTTCTAAAAAGGGGTATGTGCTATTATACTGCCATGGAAAAGAGTACAAGTTATATGTGTGTTTTAGTTATGGATAGAAAAGATTTAACAGCAAAATAAAATTGCAAATCTCTGCAAAACTGAAATTACTACGGCCAACACTTTCTTCCAAGAATTTCCATAGTAATAAATTTTGTTGCTGAGAGTAATTTAAATCAGTTATTTTTATTATAACTGGTTACTTGGGTAATGTTAAAAAGTTCTAGCAATTTGCAGGCAACTTGAAGAATCATGATGGAAGATGATAGGAAACCTACATGAGGGACGAACTTATGTAGGTTCTGGCTATATTTACAGAAAGTGAAACTGGATTGTACCAGGAGGGAAGTTGCAGTCAGCTTGGAATGTCTTAATTTTTAACAGATTTAGACTGAAACAAATCTAGAAGAGTCTTAAAGGATGAATAAAGTAAAGCTACTACACTTAAATCTCCTTTCTCTTCCTATCCATGAGTCCCCATGGCTGCCCTATTTTTATTTACTCCACCTACTCTGTTTTGCACACCACTACCATCATACTCGGATACAAGTCAGTGTTCCCCATTACCCCAGTCTTGCTATACTTTCTCTTGAGTCACCACTTCAGTGCATATTCAACTGGTCCACTCCTCCCCCACCTTGTGCTTCCTTTCCCTCCATTGTGCTCTTTTAGCTGCCTGCTGCCTGTGTTCACGTAGTTTACCTCACATTTTCCCTTAGGTGCCTGTTGCCATCAGTGGTTTCCTGATCATTCAACTGCCATCCAACACCTCAACCTAGAACACATGTTCTTTATTCACACCAAACATTGATTCCAGATCTGTACACAGACCAAACATAGGAGTTTTAGTCTGGCATAGAATATTCAGAACTCTCTGTTCCATGCACTGAATATTTTGCATAACCATACTGTATAGTTAAAAACTTGCATACTATAAAAGTTTGATTATTTTTTAAATACTGACTTTGCTATCATTTTCTTAATGATGGTTGTTCGATATCTTCAGTAGAATTCTGATAATTGTTAATTTTTGTTCAGATTACAAGGCTTTAAAAAATACACCACAACTTGAGCATTTTGAATTACCTTCACTGTCTAATAAAATTTCTACTGACTTCTTAAAAACAAAAGAATTACTGTTTATACAATGAAAATAATTCACATATATGATTTCTTATTTATAATGGTATTTTCACTTTGCCATTTCAGTAAACTTGCATGTCGATAAACAAGCATAGGCAATATTTGTAGACTTTTTTTAATAAGGTGTGTTGAAATAATTTTCCTCGTAGAAAGTAATATATAATAAGACTTACCTAATAAGTCGTATTATAAGACTTATAATGAAGTTTCACTGACTTTCCATATTTTTCCAATACTTATGCAATTCATTTCATGTTAAATGATACTGGTAACTGCATATAAGCTATAAAGTTAGTTTTGCATGCTTATTCAAAAATAAGGCTACTGAACATTAGTCTTTGTACTAAGATGCTTAAGTTTTGGTTAGCAATTGCAGATTTTTTTCCCTCTTAAAAATACAAATGCTGTATAGCAGCCTCTTTCTAATTTTGTACTTAAATTTTGGTTGCTGTATTTCATTAGAATTCACTATCGAACTCTTCAATACAGAAGAAAAAGCAAATATCGTTTCCTTTTTCCTCCATGCTTCTCCATTTATTTGTTTGCTATGGAATGAAAGAAAGTTACTCTTACAAGATTTCATCAGCCTAAACATTCCTGTTCCTTTACCAGCGTTATTTCATTATTTTGAGTCATGGACTAAAGTCTGAGAAAATAAGACGAGGAACAAATTACCAAAAGAAGCTACCTTTGTAAAAGGAACTACTATCTGAAAAATGCATAAGGTTACTTAGAAACACATTCTTTGATAGCCATAAGTTGATATTGTATTTTAATAATTAAAATGTGCATTGTAAATCAGATATTTGACTTTTTTCTTGCTTTCTGAAGTACATCCTACTTGAACAAAAAGATATAAGGCTCCACTAGCCTATATACAAACAACAAGCTTTTTTAATGATAATTGTTCTATCAATATTTTGTTGCAACAACTATTAAGAAGAAACAAGTCTATTGAGATTAGCAAGAAAAAGATTAGCAAGAAAAATAGTGAAAATGCTTTTTGGTTATCTCAGTGTGAACAAGTCAGAGCCTATTTTAGTAAAAGAGATCTACAATGAACTGTTGGATATTTTTCCATTGGAAAAGTTCTATTCTGAACTAAGCTGCTACTTAAAACAACAAACAAGAAACATTCTGAATGTTAATCATTTCTTTAATGTGGTATATAACTTGAAACCAAATTGTCACATGTTTTTGAGAATAAGTTGTAGTCTCTTCAGTTTAATTGCAGTACAAGTATGTCACCAGAGTTTTCAGAGTTCATCTTTTTCCCTGTTCCCATTAAAGTTTTTAATTGCAAGCACATGGACAATTGTAATCATTACTTTCCAGCATTGTTTCCATTAGCTGTTAGGGCAAAGCAGGTTTTATCTGATTGTGATGTAGATGGAAAATTCAGTATGTAATCCAGTAGCTTAAGCCTACAAAAAGTTCATTTTAGTGATGAGAATGAAGAAGGTAAGTAAGATGGCTTTTCTATTGTAATGTATGCATCTTTAATATGGAAAATCATTGAATAAAATTACGTAAAGTTTTTATTGGGTTCAATGTCGAATGAATAAATGTTTCCAGCATGTGAAAAAATAAGAACCAGAGAAAGATTGAAAACTAGCACTGATTTTTCCTCCCTTACCTATTGTTGGTGTTTTGGCACATACCTCTCAGAAAAAGACAACACTGGATAAAACCATATGGGAAGAAAAGTTACCTGAGTTCTCGGACTAGTCCAGCTGTGTCAATCATTTATGTTAGGACTTTAACATATTACTGATTTATATGTATAAGGATCAATAAAAGTGTAAAGAATTAAAACTATTTCTGGGATTTAAATTGTGTCAAATGAGTTTTGCATTCTTGAGCTCCTTTAAGTTTTACTTCTGTCTTGTCTATCATATAGACATGTAGGTTGTCCTGTGAACAATTCAGAGAATTGTGATTACCCTGATTTTTGGGGAAGGGAAAGGAATGTTACTTCTTACTGTGTAAGAAATAATATTTAAAGTGGAAAAATGCAATATATATTTCTTACATACGTCACCAATACATCAAACAATTACAGGTACTTTTTCCACTAGTCATGCACAAATGCAGAGCTGGGTATATTCTGGGGAAAAAAAACAAGACAGTATTGTAAGATACCAATTATCTCTTTAATGATAAATTATTGTTAAAATTATTCATGATTCAGAGGATTTACCTTTGGAATGCTCAATAAGTTGTGCAAAGGACAAATAATAATGAAATAGCTTTACATATCATGAAATATATGAAACAAAAATGAGTTAGTGGCCAAGTCAACTATTTTGGGAAGAGTTGGTTGTTTTAGCTTCAATTCTCATGATAGCTATAGTCTGCATTTGAACAATACTGTATGCTTCTATTTTAGTTTGTATCTTAGCTTCTAGGTAGAAACCTCTTAAACTTCTGAAGTAATGAATATGCAGGTGTAAACGAGCTGTACCTCCCTAGTTTTGTGTCAGGTGCTTGAGCCAAATAAATTTTTGAATGGAAAAAATGGGGTTTTAGGTAGTTGAATTTGTAATGTTCCATATTTTTAAGAAAGTAAAAATACGTTGTATTGTTGTAATGAATACGTTGGTCAGTTTTTTTTAGATCTGCCACCTCAGAAAGCTATGGATTAATAATAGCAAGAAGAAGAAGAAGCTTTACTTCAAAGGTGGTTATTGGCCAAATATTTACCATTAGAAATCTTTGCTGAATTAAACCTCTTTCAGACCAAATTCTTTGCTGTAACATGCTTGTGATTCTGACTGAATGTGACACTTGCTTCTGAAGCATAGTAGTGGTCCTGAGTTTCTCGTAGAATTTTGAGGACCTGCCAAATTCTGTTTTGCCATTAAACCACCTTCTGAAAACTTGACTGCTTTTGCTTTTTTTTTTAAGAGTACAGGTGTGCAAAATATTCCATTCTCCAAATAAATCTCTCTGTTCCAGAGTTTGGTCCAGAGCTCGAAAAAGCAGAACTTGTCCACTATTGTTGTAAAGTGTTCAGCTATTCCATGAATAACTTTAATTTTTGAGCTATGGGGATGTTCTGAATGGCTAATGAAATAGTAGGAATAGGTTTTGCCCTTACTACTTGAAAAATGAAAGTGGGAGTGAAGCTGAATTGATGAAATGCATCAGAGCTCTTGACTAAAAAGATCTTTAACTGGTTCTTTTGTTGTCCTTAAATCCTTCACTCTGCTGAAGTTTAGTCAATGGGTTGTGTGGGTAACACTTTTTGGAAATCTGCCAAAAGCAGAAGTACATGATGTGTGCATATTGAAGATACTTTTGCCCTGTTGAGTTTTTGGATTTTCAGATACAAAACAGTAAGGATTTGTTGATGATTAAAGATGAAAGCTAAACTTGCAAAGTGTATGTGTATTAGCCCTAAGCTTTTCTTCCCCCATAGACTTGTTTTTTAAATTAACCATTATTTGCTGTGCTTAATCTGAGCACAAAGTCTGATTATTTATAGAAGGGCAGGCTAAGAATATATATATTTATATCTTCTTGGCTATTTTTCTGTAAATTGAGTATCATCCTTTCAAAATAGACCAGATCAGGAAAAAATATTAAACAAATATTGAATTAATGCAGGTTATAATAACAGAATGTGAAAGGGAAGCTTGGCTGTGTTTTCTAGTCCCTCTACATGTCAGTGAATTAGAGTGGATCTTGTCCGAGTTTTCTCATACCTCTATCCTGGAATTAATGCAAGCTTTTGTTTTTGTGACTGTTGATGCATATTCTCTTTAGTGTCTTCTCTGAGGCTATTACGTAATATATGGATTTTTGGTGTGCCTTGACTGCCTGCCTGTCTCTGACAAAAAAAACAAAAAACCAAGCAACCTCCAACTTGTCTCAATTTTCTATTTTTTTTTGTATAACAATATGAGAAAGTTTTGCTCAGCGTTTTTTATTTTGTACATCCCTTGTTAAAATGTCAAGAAAATAGACTAAAGAATTATATTGAGTTACATTCAGAAGGTGTGATAATCTAAGTTGATCTGTTTTCTTTGTGCAAAGAATTTAGGGTCAAAAATTCAAGTATTAGCTATTTTTTCCTTTGTGGAATATGTGATAACAGTGCCAAAGGCACACTATATTCAGCCTTGTGTACACACACACACACACACACACTACTCTTGAAAAACCAAGTTTAGCTACTTGTGGTGTCTGATCAGTTCCTCCCCAAAATAGGAAGGTTCCAAAAAGTTTGAAACTCTACTCCTTCACATATATTATTTTAACTTATGGGCAGGGAGGAACCATGCAGTGTTTCATCTGAGGTGGAGAAGCACATGCTGGATTTCATAACAGACCAAACTGGATAGTTTGACCCTGCCCCTTGGCCTGTCTGTTGTTTATGTATTTTGCAAGAGAGTCTTAGTATGTAACTTCAAGAATCCTCAAAAGAACTTGGGTCATAAAGTCAGCTGCCAGTCTCTGATAGAAGAAAGTGGAACATTAACCAATAGTGTAGTCCAAGGATCAAGCAAAGTGTTCTTTTGAGTTTTGAATGGACTTTCTTTCTGTGTGTCTGCGATACTTGAAGCAGCTTTCAGGGACTGGAAAAGAGAGAGTGCAGCACTGATTTATGAGTGCAACTCCAGCTTGTGAAGCTCCAATTTATGAAGTAAGGAAGAAACACCAGACAGAATGAAAGTTCAAGTGAAGGTAAAAAAAAACCACCACCCAATCTACCTAGAATTGGACAGATGGACAAGTTAGGACTGAGGTTTTTTGCTATTCATTTTAATGCAGTACGTTTAGGCAGCTGGTAAAAGTGTCTCAAACCTTTTTCCATGGCAGATACTTTTTTTGCACACTGCTTCAGGCATCCAGATGATCTTGTTTTTTCACAGTTCCACCTTACTGGAAGAAAAGCTATGTAATGTGTATGAACATGGGTATTATGTTTGGGGTGGATAAGTTGTTATTTAGTTGGTTCTTGTTTTCAGAAAGCATTTCCTTTTTTTGTAGCTATAAGTGAGGAGAGACAGAATGCAGATCACGCCTTAGAAGTATGTTCATGTGTTTTCAGACTTCTATATAACTGAATTGGGAAGATAAGATACAGTCTTGTATGGAGATACAATCATTGCTGGGGGGGGGAGGGATATTTGAAAAAAGGACAAATTCAGATTTGTACTTGGGATTCTAGTTCTGGGTATGTAGGAGATAAAGTGACCAGACCTTATGAAGCTCTTAATATCTTAAACAAGGAGAAGATAACTAGCATTCATCGCTATTCACAAATTTTCTTAGGAAAGCTAGGAAATGTCGTTCAGCAATATGACTGCCAGAGATTGAAGGTACTCTCTCTATAGGTTCCTTTCATATAGGCAAGCTAGTATTTTAAGATTGCTAAACACAAAAAAATTATCACTGTCATAACTTCAAATGCCAGCTCTATGGATATTAGATGATATTAATTACATTGGTTTGAACATCCGGGGCTCATTCATGGTTCTTCAGATCAAACTTTATATATCACTCTTTCAAAAAACATTTAGCTTTTTCCCAGTGACCTGAAATTTTCTATTTTTATAAAAGGGAATTCTAGAAAGAGACAAATGTGAAGTCAATAAATCGTAACTTACCAAGCAATATAACTCTTTGCAGTTTATTACTGTATAATTGTCCAAATTGTATATGTGTAAACAATCATTTTCTTTATATTGAGCATTATATATACCTGTTACATGTCACTCTCCCTATCCATAGTGTGTTTGTGTAGTCAAATATGTATGTATACCAATATTTGTATATATGAAAGGACAGACTTCCTGGTTAAGAATAATAGTTTATTTGATGTGGAGAACTTGGTGTATAAAAGTATGTCCCGCACTAAATGTTAGTTTCTAAGACACAGTAACACATTGTATTATAGATGGAAAGAGAATATTTAATTTTGCACAATGTACATACTTTTTTTATTTTCCCATAGACAAGAGAACATATAAAATAAACTCATCTGTAACTAAGAAATCCAGATAGGGCTGACTTTAAAGCCAGTCAGTTAATTAACCTACTCACTGCATGTGTATATGTGTGTGTATTAATATAAATATTTTGGAACTTAGGTTTTTTCCAATTCACCAATTTCTGGATGGTTATGCTTATACTGTACATGTGCAATAACTTGAATTGAGCAATGTTAATTCTGGAGGACCTACAAACTTGTTTTCAGCATTTATGTGTATCTTTCATTAAGAAGTCTCTACCAAGATCAACTTTAATTTTTCTTCTGCCACTCTTGGGAAATAAACATTCGCATAATCAACAGTTGAGATGATAAACATGTAAACAAAATATAGGTTTCCTTTCTCAGCCAAATCTCCATTGAATGATTTGAATCTGTCTTTCAGAGTGGGTATGCAAATATAACATCCACTCTAAATGGTTGTATAGTAGATCAAGAACAAGGTCTGGAAATGCTGAAAGCTGAACCTTAAAACAAAAATATTGTTCCATGTATTCTTTTTTTATATAAAGTTTTATTTATTTTTTGTTCTCTACATGCAATTATAGGTATACATTCACATGGTTATTATTCTTTTTTTTACATTCATGGTTCTTATACATTTGTCATTCCATTTATAGAATTATACTATTCCATTTGGGTTGCTTTGTTAACTGTCCCTTTCTTGTTTTGACACCACTTCCTTCTCCCTTTCTTTTCTCCCTTCCTTCTCCCTTCCTTCCTCCTTTCCCTTCCTTTGTCCCTTACCTCTCCCTCCTCCTCTCTTCCTCTTTCCCTTCCTACTCTCTCTCTCCTTCTCTCTTTTTCTCCTCCCTTCCATCTTCTTCTCTATATCTTCCTTCCCTCCTCTTCCTCTCATCTCCTCTCTTCCTTTCTCTCCCTCCCTTCCTTCTCTACTTCCTTCTTTCCTCCTCTCCTTTCCCTTCCTTCTTCCCTTCTTCTCTCTACCCCTTCCCTTTCCTAGCCGCTCTCCTTCTCCCTTCCATCTTCCTCTCCTCACCTCTCTCTTTCTTCCCTCCTTTTCCTCTCATTTCCTCTCCTCCTCTCTTACTTGCTTTTTCTATTGTTGCAGGTGTCTCTTCCAGCTCTTAATTTATATTTTCTTGGGGTGGTATTTCCACAAACCCAAAAATCATTGAATATCATTTCTTGTTGCTTTTCCTTCTCTCTTTTTTAAAAAAAGAATATTTTTTCTTTTTGACATTCTATGTATTCTGAGTCTTTAAATAGTAAGAAAGAAGTACAACTGAAGCACAATAGTGAAAGTGGATCAATAGGTGTAGCGAGGCACATACTTACAAAGCAGTTTGACTTTGCTGCCTTTCAGGAACCTCAGTCAGCAATTTTTGAAAAAAGAGGGATATAAGTATCCTTTAATTGCAAGAATTAGCTCCTATCCTGCTAGAAGAAAATAGAATGAGAGACAGTTTTGCCATGGGAGTGCCATGATGCCCCATGCAGTTGGTGAAAAGACCAATAAAAGAATCTCTGTATAAGAGTGGGAAATGGGAAAACTATTAAAACATGAAAAATACAATATTTTGATATCATGGAGGGATGCTTTCTTCATCTCATAACTTGTATGATATAAGAAACGTGATTGTGGCAGTGTTAGGCCATGGAGACTCAAATCCACATATATCTACAACTCTCACTGAATGATATTAAGTTACTCGCCATCTCTTATGCTATCTTTACAAGAAGAAAGAGAAAGAATACACAATGGATCAAGTTCATTACAAAATACTACTTATACAGTATTAAACAATAATACTGTTCTGACTTACAAACAAGTGTGACTTAAGCACAAGTCAAACTTGTCATTTTTGAACTGGAAATTAATTACTTGTGTAAATGTACCATGATAGTCAACAACAGATTGAATAACATCATAAGAACATATAACAAAAACATAAAAATCTCATAAAACAAACAATATAACAACAGCTGTTGGCATCTCTTTCTTCAGAAAATTGAACTTGTAGCTGAATTCCTAGAAAATGGAAAGTGACACCCACCTAGTCTCTGAAGGGGTGACTATTCCATAAAATAGTGGTCATTATGAAAGAAAATACAGGAGGTTCTCGACTTACAATCACAACTGGGACAAGAGCTTCATCCCTAGTAAGACAGTCGTCAAATAAATTGTGCCCAATTTTGAGACCCATTTTGTTGGAATCATTAAGCGAATCACATCAGTTGTTAAGTAAAGCACGTGGCCATTAAGTGAATCCAGTTTCCCCAACTGACCATGCTTATTGGAAGCTAGCTGGGATGATTTCAAATGGTGCTCGTGTGAACCTGGGATGTTGCTAATGTAAGTGAGCCTCAGTTCTATCCATTGGAAAATAGAGAACTACTATCAACTCTCAACTACTATCAAGAAGCTGAAGAAGCTTCTTGAATGAGAAGCGAAACGTCTTCAGAATAATACCAGAAAGTCCAGTTGCCTCTTGGAAAAAAACACCTTTGGGACAACCATGTCCTGGATGCCTGAGAATCTCCATAGACATTTATCAACTTAGTCTAATGAATCAATTCCACTTGAAGGCAACAGTCCTTAAGATAGCTAGGAACCAAGCCACATGGAGCTTTATAACTAGCAGCTTCAGTTGTATTCAAAAATGCACTGGGAGCAAGAGCAGGATCTTTAACATAGTTTTCAATGGGTGTTACTTGCCAGCTTATCATTAACTCCATTGCCTCAGGCATACTTTGTCAGCCCAGCAACAAGGCTCCTTGTCACAGTCAAATTTCTTAAGCTTATTGCCATTATCCTTTTCCAACCATGGAGTGCTAACCTTTTGGAGTAACAGTATGAGAAGTTGTGGTCTTTTAGGTGGTTTTGTACACAACTCCTGCGCTTCCAACGGGCTGCATAGCAACATCTATGGAACTACAGGTTTCACCAACTGTATTCTAGACCAATTTTGGATGGATAAATTCATTGCAAAGAACCAAGTCACTGGAATTTTGCCCTTTTCCCTGTTCGAACTCAGTTAAATAGCTTGATTGAAAGAATAGTTTCATAGATGATTCTAGCATAATACATCATGATTTCACAATTCACTAGTTAGATACTGATTCCACTAGACAGCAACTTTTGCAATAAATGATTTGCCCTTCTGGTAAATTGTCAATAGCCATTTATTAAGAATTTCCAGAGATTCATTGGGAGATTCCTATGAATAACCTGTGGCTTTTTAAAAGTGTCACCCATAGAACACAAATTTTAATTTAAATAAATGCCTACATTAAGCATTTCAAAACTTTTTGAACTAGTAGATACATCTGAAACTTTATTATATGACACAAATGCTGGAAAAAAATCTGCCTATCACAGAGATGGATAGACCTATATAGTCACAAAGTTATTGCTATCACCTACTCTGTTACACAGCACTAGGGATTCGAACCGCTGAACTGCCAACTTTTCTAATCAACAAGCTTAACATCTTAGCCACGGAGCCACCATGTCCCTTGAAAATAAGCAATGCAACTTGTCTAATGGATACAAGGAGATATCCGTGGGCATGCTAAAATCTTTATAAATCAGCATTTCTTCTAAACATTTCTTTACATGATCATTATTTATAAAGCCATATTAGCAGAGTTCTAGTCATTTAGAGCAGAATATTGCCTTCAATAAAGGGTTTTCTCACTGCTGAAATATAAAATAGTTGCTGGACCTTAATGTTTTTTCATCTTGGAGAGGTAAGATTTTTCTATCATTACTTCTTATTTTATTCAATGATCTGCAAGATTGCTTCTATCTTTAGGCCTGAGTGAGTTTAAAAAAGGTTTGCGAATGCAAGAATTGTGTAAAGTAATGGTCTTAGGCACAGCTTCTACATTTTTTTCAGTTCTGTTTTAATATTTGCAATATACCATAATATTAACTTCTCTATGATCTTATAGAATTGTTGCTTATTTTTGTATATCAAATATTTCTAGAAAATCTCTTTGAGATGTAATATTTCTGTTCAGTCCCAGAAATCTTGGATTGAAGGTGCCTTCAGTAAAAGAGAATGTGCAAAAATTGTACCCAGCTCAAAAGATTCTCACAGGTACTTTGCTTTTTCTTGTTTTTCATTTGATCAGTACAAGGAGTATAGTGTATTTTGTATAAATATATACTGAACAGTATCAGTATTCATTGTATAAAGAGAAACGTTAGACATGTTGACATAAGACAAATCCCAAATCTTATTAGCACCATTAAGTTAATGCCAAATAATAAAAAACGTATGTTTTTTTAGGCAGAGCTCTTCAATAGTCAAGATTGTAAATGAAACAGTGGCCTGTGTGAGGGACCTGATATTTAAACCACAAAATTAAATACTATCATTTTCATTTCTGTAAATAATTAAAGGTGCAGCTATAGTTTAACTTACCATTTCTGGCTGTTTCCCTTATAAATAATATTTCTACAAACTAGATGGCACTTGAAGAAATACATTTATCATGGATTAAACACTCTTCACATATTACGGTACTTCCGTTTTCTGCACATTTAGATTGGCTTATATTCACTCAAAGGAATTAATACAAAGGAATAAAAATAAAATGAAGTGTGAGAGATGATGGATCGGTGTCCAATATGTTAATGCAGTTATTATAACGAACAACAACTATAAACTAGATTTATTTGCCTGAATTGGAATAAAGTTAGCATAAAGAGCATGGAATCATTAGATAAGATAGTCCTTGTTTAGCAACCACAACTGGCTCTGGTGACTCTGTTAAGTGAAGTGGTAGCTAAATAAAAATCAGGTGACTGTGACATTGCTTTTCTGCTGGAATGTGCACCTGGAAAATCAGCATATAGGACAGGGTCCTCAAATGATTTAAATGGGGCCAATTCACGGTTCCTCAGACTGTTGGGGGGCAGCTCATGGGCCATAGTTTGAGGACCCCTGATATAGGAGTTTTGGCAGTAGAAAATGTACCTTCCCATATGGGACATTACTGCAGTGAACCTGCTTATTTGCTGTGGGAGGTGGCATTCTTGCCACCTGTCTAGCAGGCTGGATGTGTATAAAGAAACTCACAGATACTATAGCTGGGGGCGGGGAAGGCGGCAGGAGGTCAGCTGTACCCTGCAGTGAAGCTCCTCTTCAATAGAAAGAAAGAGCTGATTTTGGTTCTGGGTGAGAGTAAGTGTGGGGGACAGGAACAAGGAAGAATGTCATATGAAACCATGACAAAAATTTGGCTGAAATGAAGGGCGATTATATCCAAAGCATTGTTCTTGTCTGCTCACATAGAAATTTTGTCAAGAATGGAAATGAGATTTATCTCATATTACCTGTTTGGACAAACTGAAGTATTATCTTCAAGAGGTTTATTAAAAGCCTGCTTCATTATATGCTGTAACATAGTTTTAGGTGTTGTTAGGCTCAATGGTTAATCACTCCTGAGATATCTTTCTTCCCCTTTCTTGAATAATAGACCACATTTGTTCTTTACGTAGTTGGCAGATGTTCCAACAGCTCTTCAACCAATCTCTTCAATACTGGAGGGTGTATTTCATTGGGGCCTGGGGTTTGAAAACATCCACATTAACTACGAGATCCTTTACTACATCCTTACTGGCTGGCATCCTCCCCTATTATATTTTCTCAGTCTACACTACGGAAAATCACCATGTTCTTTCTAAAGTCAGAAGGAACATTGGCATTCTCTCTGCTTTCTTGGTCATCTGTTAAGATTGCCCAGTTTGGAATAAGCACTGAGTACAAAACCTCTGTTTCCCTTGCTAATGACATCTTCAAGGAAACCTTTTTATCGGTTAAAATCAGCTGGCGAGAGACATATCAATAATATTGACATTATTTATATGTCTCTCTAGCTAGTTGATTTTCTATCTTTGCCTTTCTGACCTCATTGCTGTATTTTTTTGAGCTCTGTAAACTTCCTTGGCTGTTAACCCTTCCTTATATTTCTAATACACATCCTTATTTAGAGTCACAATGACTTGAGGACTCTTTTAGACTTAAGCAAACTACTTTAATAAATCTCCCACCTTTGCCTGGTTGAGTCAACTATAGCAGACTCGTAGTTAGATATCCTTTCTATTAACCTATCCTTTTATTTTAACCTAGATGTTTTCAACATTCACGTTACCATCAGTCCAGTGGCCCACTGTACAGGTAAGTTTATTCTTGATATACAATAATTTTTTATTCTCTTGAGTTGCCCATTTTATCCAACAATATATACCAATCAAGCCCAAAAATGTATTATTGTGGTTCCTTCCATGTTTCTATAATTCTTCTATAATCCTTGTAGAGGAGTATTAAGTAAATTCATTGCTCTGTGTGTGTGGGTGTGTATAAGAGGGAATAAAAATAGAACAATACTGATAGCAATAGACACCTTGAATGCAATCTCAAAACATCTGGAGCTTGAACATCATTGGCACTGACAAATTCATTCAGTCAATTGGCATCTTTACGTGGAACATATTACGTCCCTGGTCCTTGGGAAGTGACCAGTCATACATAATAATGACACTGCTTATATCATACCTGACTTTGTGCCCAATAACATGTAGTTCATACTGTTTGCAATCCAAGGATAATATTGGATACATAAAGAAATATTTAACATAATGCTAAACTTTTTCTGCTCGGTCTTCTTTTTTCCTTTTATGCCAATATTTCATGTGGTGGGTTCATATTTTAAGCTCTACTTCATTTTGCTATTATCTTCAGTCTATTACTTACCAATTTGTTATCAAAGTTTTTATGATGCTTGTCTCTTTATAGTCTAATATTTGAAGAATGGGATCTAAATCCTAAGGAATGTCATGCACAATAATGTACAATTTTAGGCGTATTTATTAAACAGAATGTATATTTTATAATTATTGCATTGGGAGACTAACACAACTACCATGTTGAAATCATGCATAATAATTCCAACAGGGTAGTTGTGTTAGTCTCTTGTTGCAACAACAAAAACAAAAACCTTATGGAATGCAAGTCCCTGGAATCCCATGCCACATTCAATGTGTCAAGTCTTTTAAGTACTACAATAACTGTTCATGTTAACTGATTTAAATGTTTCGTGCATGTACCAGCATTTTTTATGGAAACTCTTTTTCAGAGGTTCTGCAGGATGTCAAGTATGCCAGAATCTAATTCGGTAAGACCATCTAAAAACTCAACATCTGCAAAAACAAAGAATGGAGTATTTTTAAAGATGATGCAATTACTATTTAAGTATTCTTCAAAAGAAAGAAAGAAAGAAAGAAAGAAGGAAGGAAGGAAGGAAGGAAGGAAGGAAGGAAGGAATAACTTATTTGCCAGTGAGCATGTTATAGTAATGATTTACAAATTGAATTCCAAAGATATTAATTACTTTTGTCTTAGAAATGGAACACAACAAAAATATTTCAGAGAAATGATGTAATTGTGCTCCCCTCAACTTTTTTGAAAAAGAAAACAGTCCTGGGAAAACTAGTTACTGCAAGAAAGAAAAAAATAGCATTAAAAAAAAGTCTGCCAAGTTTCCAATGGCAACTTTTTTTATGCTAGGCACAGGTCATGACCATTGTGCAAGATTTGAATTGCTATTAAAGGGATCTCTAAAATATATTAAAGATTAGGGTAACAACTAGTTTATGTAGTTGTAAGCTCATTGCTTCGTCTAGGAAGTTAATGTGTAAAGAAGTAAAACATTGCAGTCAAAATGAGCAAGTTTGTTTAGATCAACCTAATGAGAAAACAAAACTTTGAATCCCAGAGATTACTTTAATAGTGAGTAAAGGATGAGTAGAAAGTGAGATTGTCCATTGCTTCTCTAAAAAAAAAGTCACAAATATCAATTTACTAAGATACATGTTGACAGAGGCAAGGATTAATTTTGCATAACACTAGAAAAGAAAGTTGTTACTGAAGATATCAGACTGGGAACTCAAATTTGGAAAACTAGCAGCATATATGTACAACAGAAGTTTAACTAAATTGAAGCAAAAATGGCTCCAATGCATATTTTATATTGTGCAACAAGCCAAACATAAATACCTGGAATATGGTTTTAATACCCTTATCTTTGATACTCTATCTTTGAAACTTCAATTCTAGAATAAGAATTGAAATCAAGGATACAGAAAAAAAATGTCTATGAACATTGAGTATTAATTGAATACAACAAAGGAGACGTTAGGAACTGATATTTATCTAGTGTTCTAAGTAGTTTTTTCGTCTCTTCATTTCCTTTTCTTTTGTGTTCTTAACAAATAGAGGCGATTTTGGCTCATAGCTCAAAGACATTATTAAAATAATGTAATGTAACAATAAAATGGAATATAATGGTTTTATGGTTAACTTCTATGTAATCAAAGATATACTGAGCACTAACAATACAATCTTGGCAATTCCTTTTTCCAATCATGGCTATTATGTTTCCGTACTAGAAATATTTTTTAAAAAATTATACTAATATTAGTTATTTGCTGTTTTGACAAAGTGGTTTGTCATCAGTTTTTTTTAACAATCAATAGCTGAATTCATCTAGACTCAATTAAGCAAGCTCTGGACAACTGGCACAATTTATGGGAGGGAGAGAGACTTCTGTTTTACAAAAGATAGCTTAAAAATAAAAAAAAACTGAGGCCTTTTCTTTTATGATTTTGCCATGTTTTTCATACATTGAAAGACGTTTTAAGCCCCAGAAACACACGAGAATCATGTACATATTTTTAATATTAAACTCTGAGCTAGTCTGGTGATTTAAGGTTAAAAAAGAGCACCAACCTTGATTGAATTAATACTAATAGAAATTCTATCTTTCTATTTGAGATGTTATTGTGGTCGGCTAATTGGTGACCACCACGGAATAGATTATGGTTATCCTGTGTTTCAGTCCGAAAAAGAAAAATATAATGTGGAATGGTCTGTTGAAAAAGATACAAAGATGAGTCCAACTGATGCATTTGGTACAATCAATTTTCAAGACAGTGATCACACTTACCATGCTAAGGTTTGTACAATTTTAAACCTGGATTTGTAATACTATTGAGTTTATTGCAGAATTCTGTAGAAGTACGGCTGTGAAACTCTAGAAAACAAATATTAGTGCTAAACATAAAACTGTTGTGAGATTGAATAAAGAGAATCTAAGTATATAAATGTGCTTTTATTTAAATGTTTTGTCCCAACTTGCCAAGCTGAATATCAGGAAAGAATACATATGAAGCACGATGGAAATAGCAGTCAACACCTCAATTGTAATAATTGTAGAAAATAAGGAACATGATCTTGATGGAGATATTAAGGAGCTGTTGCCTAGGCATAAGGTATCAAGCATTTTTTTTAAAGTTCAGAGCAGCCGCATAACATTCAGAAGTAACTCAAATAGACATCTTCCTAATTTACTGAAATATAAGAAGCAGGAGGTAATGCACAATCAGACCCAAAGGCAACATGACCTTCTTGGTTTTTTTCCTTTGAAAATGTTTTGCTTTTGAGAAGTAAAATGTTTTCAAAGGAAAAAAAACCAAGAAGATCCAGTTGCTTTTTGGAAAAAAAACACCTTTGGCACAATTATGATTTGGATGATGGAGAATCTCCATAGACATTTACACAATCAGACTTGCAAGATTCTGTTATAATAGCCAGTCAATGAAACTAGTTTTAGCCTTCTTGTTGAGTTGATTTCCCGGTCTGGTTCATCTAATAGGCTAGAAAATAATTTAATCAAAGCAGGGAAGACATTCACTCCCTTTGTGATGAATGTACACCTTTCCAACCAGGAATCTGGAAAACATCAGTGAAATCATATTAATCAGTGGATTCCTGTTCTTGTTGATGTTGTGCTACTGGGAAAGGAAAACACATCAGGTAGACAATTAAGATAGTGAAACATGATTTTAAGCATGAAACTGAAAACTGTAGGCAATATTATGGGGTTGAAGAAGTCTTGAAGCTTGGCGAGCTATAGAAATGACCTTGCTGCAAAATATGCAGAAATGATTATGAAAACAAAAGCTTTGTTAAGAGGAAACATGAGATAGCGCTAAAACTGGTTCCACTGTAATTCTCTGGGGTATTAAAAGAGAGAAGGGAAAATAAATTCTCAAAATTCTGTCAGCATAGCTATATTAATGGAGTATAGTTCCAGTCAAACTTGTAGAGTGTCTTTCTTTGATCTAGGGCAGCGGTCTCAAACTCACATCATCACGGTGTCGTCATATGACATATCATGACTTTCCCCCCTTCCTCCGACACTTCCCCCCAGGTGTGGGCATGACCAATGTATGACGCATCCAGAAGTTTGACAGCCCTGACCTAGGGCCTACCTCATAGGGCTGGCAGAAAAGCAAGGCAATGATTAGAACTCACAACAGCTTGAGGAAGTTAGAATTAAGTTTTTATATTATTCCTGTAAACTTGTAGTTATCCCTGTTGCTTTTGTGTTTGGGCAACTACAGATGTTTGGTTTTTTTTTTAATTCCACAGTATATCAGAACCTCTTATGACATAAAGCTAGATCAGCTATTGCAGCTCATGATTAAAGAATGGCGGATGGAATTTCCCAGATTGGTCATTTCGGTTCATGGTGGGATCCAAAACTTCAAACTTCCATCTAAAGTGGTACAACTTTTCAGCAAAGGACTGGTCAAAGCTGCTGAAACTACGGGTGCTTGGATATTAACAGAAGGCATTAACACTGGTAAACTTATCTATCTTTAATATTTGGTGGGCAAATGTTTCTGAGATCTGTGAACACTAGAATAGTCTTGCTATAACCCTGTTTGTTAAAGTTACGTATTAAGCATATTAAGACAATACCAGGTAGCAACAAGAACTGCTTGTGTCTGTCATAAGCATGCAACAGAGCTGATTTAAAGGGTGGTACTCTCCACAAATATATTACTTACCTCCTTGTAGCATCTTCTTCCAAGCACTCTTGGAGGATAATATTAACTTATGGAAATAAAGTTTTGTTAAAGTTTCGTGTAGGAGTTAAAGAGCTCATCCAGAAACCAGGAGACCGTGAGTTCTAGACCTGCCTTAATCTGGTCATTTTCTTAGCCCAATACTACTATTAAACTTAAATGTGCATCTATGCTCCACATAGCATTCTCAATCATATTTAACATAAAGCATGCGGGAAAATATTGTGCCATCTCACTCTTCAGAAAAAATATCATATATTACAAATGAGGAACCAATCCACTTTATTGTGTAGATGTTTTACAGATGTACATAATTAAGATGTAGTAATTCCATCAGGTTCAACATTGCTCTGATTCTTATTTATATTTGGGAGGGTTACAATATATTTCATTTCTGTAATCTGATCATATTATAAATGTGTAATGATGATAATATGTCACCTATTTCAATGTAATTGTCTAGGAATATCTAAACATGTGGGAAATGCATTGAAATTCCATGCCTCTCAATATTTAAGAAAGGTCTGTGCTATTGGAATTTCCCCTTGGGGCATCATTGAAAATCAGAAAGAACTTATTGGCAAAGATGTGAGTTCCAAAGTGGTTTTTTTTAATTATTTTTTTCTTAATGAACTCTTTGTACTGTTGCACTGTGTAAGTATCAGAGACAAGGAGATTGGAGAACACTACTAATTTCCTACTTATAGTATATATGAGGATAAATATTTCTATTTACTTCTTTATATAGTCACAAATTTTAGTGTCTAGACATTTATCCCGTATATTACTGGTTATTTACTAGTCATTTAAAATATCTTATTATTTATTTATCATATGCATCTTCAACTTCTAAAGCTATATCTCTATTTTAACCTTCCATTGTGAAATAGTTTGGACAGAGAAATGTGGCTGGGAAGCCCCCTGGTTTTGATCCAAATTCACTCCATCCCTTATACCACACAGATTGTCATCTAATGAGAGTGCCAGTCCATTACAATCTAGAAACTCACAATTATACCTGTTATATTTTTTTCCCCTGAGCTATAAACATACTTCTTTTAGAAATGAAACTTGGATTTTTAAAGTTTGTATAACAAAGATGTTAATATTATAGGATGGAGAGTCCTTTCTTCATTACATTTGAACAATTTTCAAACAGCATTTTTTTAAAAAAAATAATTATAATATATTTTAAAGATAGGGGAACAACAGGTGAGATTTGTCTTTTTATTTGTATACTCCATTGAGGATTTTATCTTTCACATTTGTAAGGAAATACTGTATATTTCCATATAGAAAAATATACTTTGTTTATTTTTGTATGATTTACTGTGGAATTTATAATTATAAGGTGTCTCAAAGTATACAAAAAATATTTGGAACTATTTATGAATGATTCATTTCAGGTTTTAATGTAAGTACATCATTTTTGTTTTCATTGTGCAATGTAAGATACCATTTGAATTTTTATATTTCTGCACTGAAAATTAATCAATCATGATAAACCTCACAAACTACATAGCTTCTTATGAGGATGAGCAAAGAATTGTATTAAGGATCATAATTGAAAAAGGATAACTTTTGTTTCTCTGCTAGGTATCAGGGGACTGATATTAAGCATGGATAATATTCCTTGGTCTTCCTGAACTACAAATGTTTGTTTGCAGTCCATCTTAATGGCTGTGAAATATTTCTTTGGAAGTACTGTTTTTTAATTTTTGTGTCTCATTAGGTAGTCTGCCTGTATCAGACACTTGGCAATCCCCTTAGCAAACTGAGCACCCTCAACAGCATGCATTCCCATTTCATACTGGTTGATGATGGCACAATGGGCAAGTATGGCAGTGAGATGAAACTCAGGAGAAGTCTGGAAAAGTATCTATCACTTCAAAAAATACATACCCGTAAGAAATTCTCATTCTTTATTACTTCTGTGAGAACCTCTTTTAATGGTGCACTTTTCTAATTGATCTTGTGGGGATAGAGGGATTATGTATTTTGACAACCGTACCCCTACCCCTACTCCTACACTACCCTTACCCCTACCTATACCCCTACCCTACTCTACCCTAGGGGTAGAGATGTTTATCCCCTACCCCAATCCAAACCTGAACCCCAACCCCAACCCTACCCCTAATCCTAACCCCAACACCAAATCCCAAAGCCCAACCCTAACCCTAACCCCAACCCCACTCCAACTCCAACTCCAACTCCAACTCTAACTCTAACTCTAACTCTAACTCTAACTAACTCTAACTCTAACTCTAACCCTTTTAATGAAGTAGTTTTATTGGTCTTACAACGTTTTTTATTAGTAATGTCTTAATATTTCTGTTCTTTTTAAATTAACATACCATTACTATGTATATAATTGTCAATGTAGTCATTAAAACATTTAAAGTTCATACTGGAAGAAAAAGCATCTTCTGATGAAAAGCTTGTCATAGGGAAGATACTCTTTATTAAACAAAAAGGAAATATAATTCTTGATTCTGAAAGTAGCTGTTATTCATATCCACATTCATCCCACTGAACAAAGGAAACCAGTTCACTTATTAAAATGTGCCATTTTTATCAAGACAGAAGTCTTCAGTTTGTTGTTGTTGTTAAGTTGCAAAGTTGTGTCCAATCCATCACGACCTCATGAACAACATTCCTCCAGGCCTTCCTGTCCCCTACCATCCCCTGGAGTCCATTTAAGCTCACACTGACTGCTTCAGTGACACCCTCCAGTCACCTCATTCTCTGTCGTCACCCTTCTTCTTTCTCAATCTTTCCCAGCATTAGGCTCTTCTCAAGTTTACAGTTCTTCTAACATTTTGTAACATGAGAAACGTTATGATTTCAATCCTGTCATAGGAACATATTTCAATAAGTACTGAATGCCCTAAATTAATGGTTGCAATTTCTGTGTGATTTGAAACAGGAATGGGACAAGGTGTACCCTTAGTTGGTCTACTGGTAGAAGGCGGTCCCAATGAAATCCTGACAGTCTGGGAATATGTCAGGGATACACCTGCTGTTCCGGTAGTAATATGTGAAGGAACCGGAAGAGCAGCTGACTTGCTTGCATTTACCTATAAACACACCACAGATGACACGTGAGTATTTGCATGACATTCCTTCAAATATCAAATGAAAAAATAGTGCTCCAAAATAAGCAGCTCAAATCTTTAAATAATTCTTGAAATAGTATTTCATAAGACAACCTCTGTCTAAAACATATTTGGTTGTAAGTAGTCTTTGACTTATGACCACGATGGAGCTCAAACTTTCTTTTGCTAAGAGAGACAGTTGCTAAGTGAGTTTTGCTCCATTTTATGATCTTTTTTGCCCTTGTTGTTAAGCAAATCACTGCAGCCATTAAGTGACTCACACTGTTGTTAAGCAAATTCAGCTTCCCGCATCGAAATTCCTTGCTAGAAACCTGCTGCAAGGGTACAAATCATACAGCCCAACCTTCACAAATGCCTTTGCCAAACATCTGAATTTTGATCACATGAGGATGCTTCCATGATCATAAGTGTGAAAAACAACCATAAGTCACTTTTTTTCAGTGCCATTGTAATGTTGAAAGGCTATTAAATGAATGGTTATAAGACAAAGTCTATTTAGGAGAAGTACAGTGTAACAAGCATTGCTGGGGCTATTGGAAAATGTTTACGCTGGTAGGGAACAAGGCAAGATGCATGTAATGAACTGATATCTGTTAGACCATTCATTTTCCTCTCAGAAATTGGAACGCTCAACTTAAGGAAAAGATATTATTAAAGATTCAGAACAGCTTCAGTTTTGGGCAAAAGCAGTCCCATCATTTGTTGAAAATTTTAATGGAATGTATGGAACATAGGGATTCTGTAAGTATCCTGATTTCATGATATCTCTTTATTAATCCCATCCTCTTCCCTGTCACCGAATTATTATTCATACCAAGATGCTGTTTAATTAATATTATTAATGGAAAAAATAAGAATTAATAATTATTAATATGTCGTAATTATTATTATAAACTTCAAGATAAGGTTGGACATTATGCACCAATTATATAAACCAGTAATCCTTACATTTTTCTTTCTCTCTTCTCCCACAAACAAAAGTAGTTTCACAATACATTTTGATCAATTGCAGTAGGATATTTATCTGGAGCACATATGAAAAAATCTATTGAATTATCATTTAGTCAGTCATAGATCCTATGCCGTTTTGTCTCAGTTTGCATGTTTGTGCCCATATTTTACAGTATTTTTCAATACAGTGTTCATAATAAGTTCATTCTGCAATAAAGTACATTTTTTGTACAATTCTAATATGCACAATTTTATGCATCATATCTCCCTAATATTATGCACTTTTGTGGTAATACCCATTGTAATACTTGCATAGCAATACTTGTTCTTACACTTTTTCCTTGGTTGGCGTATTTTGGGAAAATCCTTTGATTGCTACAATTTGTATATTGGTTTGCATATTGATATTGGAATCACAAATTATGATAATGTGGCTTAAAATATGAAATGACTAAGTGCCCATCATTCTTTCCTTGGATGCGCTATGAAATGATGAAGTCTTCCTTTATATATGCAGACTCCATCTGTCTTCAGCATTCGCTTCCTATTCTTCACACAGCTGAACAGCCCTGTCTTAGATATCTCTCTGCCATGCCAACTTCAGCTTATTTCTTCTGATCTTATTGTCATATTTTTCAGGGCACTGATTCCCTTCCTTCCTGTCAATCTTTTTCTCTATAACTTAGCAGATCTTAGAAATCATCTAATGGTGTTCACTTTTCTTTCCTTTGGTAACTTATGTTATTCTTTGGCAGATAACAATATTTGATGCTGAATCAGAGGAGCATCAGGACATGGATCTCGCAATCCTGACTGCACTCTTGAAAGGTACTTTATATCATTTTTTTCTCATATACTTCCAAAATCAAATCAGGAAGTAGAAGTTACATTATTCCAGGTATAAAACTTAACACAGAATGTGTTTATTCCTAGGCACACATATATCTGCTCCAGATCAGCTCAATCTGGCTCTGGCTTGGAACAGATTGGACATTGCTAAAAAGCATATATTGGTTTATGGGCAACACTGGAAGGTAAATTTCATATTTAATTTCTTTCTGTTGCATATGACTACCATCAGTTCTGCTTTTATGCGTTGCTTTATTTGTCTTACCTTACCTATGGTGCATCTTGTATCTGAATTGCCATCAGCACTGTGATAACATTAACAAAAATTTGCATTCCCCATATTGTGTATTAAGGTTGGCTCCCTTGAACAAGCAATGCAGGATGCCCTCATAATGGATCGGGTAGAATTTGTGAAATTGCTAATAGAACATGGTGTGAATCTACACCGGTTCCTTACAATATCACGGCTGGAAGAGCTTTACAATACTGTGAGTGCCTGAAATTCTGATTTGCTTTTAATAATGACAAATGGCTTTTAAACAATAGAATCGAAGAAACAAAACAGTACCACAGCTTTCGTCATTACTGTATAAATAGATTGCAGGATACAAAGAACCATAAAAATATTAGGTCCTTGAAATGTATAGATTCCTAGGAAAAAAAATTTCTTTAACTGAGGGGGAAGTGAAAACATGCCCTAAATAGCTAAAACATATATTAAATGTATAGTAATCACTGGGGTTTTAAAATATTATATTATTATATAATAGAGGGAAAAAAACCCAAAATTTGGCTTGTTATATTGTGACTTCTGATTTAGCCTTAAGAATAATTTTGTTCCATTGCCAATTTTGTTCTAATGAACAGCTCTATTTTGTTTTGTGTGACATCTATACCCCCATGTTATATAAAATAGTAGAGGGAATTGGGCAAAACTAATAAAAGACTCCAATGTTAACAATCTCTATTCTTTTCAGCATTTGGAAAGCGACTCAGGCCACCTGAAGATTGTGAAACAATAATTTTAAAAATCCTTGAAAAATAATAACGCAGGATATAAATAAACAATGTATTTGAAAAAGATTAAGATGAATCTTGGTTATTTTTAAATAAAAAAGAAACAAGGAAACTCCCAAATTTTACACTATTCTTTCCCCCACCTCTCTTGAGTTGAAAACCAAAGTCAAATAGTCTTCCTGAATTCATTCTGCCTGGCCATTTTTTAGATTCTGAGGTCCAGAATGTGATCTCAGTCCCAATAATTGTTTTCTCTTTTGAAGAATACTTTTTGACTATCACACACTGAAATTTTGCAAGTTCTTGTAAAAGAAATTTGACATCTTGTGAGATTCTGAACTTTTCACACAATTTCTTCATGAAAGTCTCTCAAAAGCTTTTGAAAGTTCATGAACAATTACAGAAATGCTGTAATTAAATATTATTTTTAGTGATATTTATTCATGCTATTCATTTTTTTAATTTCTACATTCCAGAAACAAGGGCCAACAAATCTACTTTTGTATCATCTTCTTTGTGACGTGAAACAGGTAAATTCCCTTCTTAAATACGAAGAACATAGGCAGTAATTTATCCCTATTTGTTATTAACAAATGTGTATAACAGGAGTGCCAACCTTGGCAACTTTAAGACATGTAGATTTCAACTCACAGAATTCCCTAGCCAGCCATGCAAGTCTAACAATTGACAATGTTGGACATCCTTGTTATATATAATCTTTATTAGATGTGCTATAATTCTATTGGTCCATAGCAATTGCTGTAATAAAACAATGTGGTACTAAATAAAATTTTCTAATTGAAAACTCCTCTGTGAAATATTCTCCATTCCTTTTTGTCTTGAACTATTGTTACTGTGGAAGATATCTGGGTATTTTCTAATTAAAGATGTAAAAATGTGAGGAATATGGTATTGACTAAAATGGTAAAAGCTATTAACTGCCCATAAGTAATTACTTCAATGAATGTATATGTGAATTGTGGAACTTTATTCTAATTAAGTGTTCTTCAGTAGCTAAAGTAACAGCAAAGTTGATTCTTATATTCAATATTCAAGTTAACTTTCTGTAAAAGCATGAAGTTATATAGTAAATATTTTATTTTATTTCAGACACTGTATTTGGCCATCAGATAGATAATTTGACTTTTATATCTTCATTTTATTTGTTTGGCAGTTTACTCTATTTTAAAATCTTGTCAAATAATTGTTTAAATTACAGTGTTTCATAGCTAACTTTAGAAGTGGGTTGCTGCTGGTTTGGCCCGGGTGGTGGCAGCAGTAGTGGCAGTGTACCGTTCCCTAGAGTTGGGAATGACTACCACATATGTGCGAGGGGAACCTTTACATTTACCTTTATGCTCCGCCCACCCACCTGGACGCTTCTGCGCATGCGCAGAAGTGTTGCACGAGCATGTGTGCATGTACAAATGAACCTGTAATAAACCGATTAGCAGTCGACCACTGGCTAACTTGCTTCAATTTTGGCCGAGGAAATAAAAATGAATGGATAAACTATGGGTTAGAAAAGTTTTATATTAATCACAGTTTAATCAAAAAGATGAGAGAAAATTTTAACAAAACTAATATCTTAAATTCACCACAAGATGGGAAGAATAATTCTGTTGAAAAATTTTTCTGGGATTTCTTAAATATGTTACAAATTCTTAAATAAGTTACAAAACAAGTATTTGTTGCAATGTAAGATGTTAAATATTTCTGTTACAGAGTACTTTTCCAGTGGACTATAAAATATCATTGATTGATATTGGATTGGTTATAGAATACTTGATTGGTGGAGCTTATCAGAGCAGCTACACAAGAAAACATTTTAGAATTTTATGCAATAATATTTACAGGAAACATAAGGTAAACAAACGCATAATTCCATGCCATATTTTCTTACATTGTATGGGGAGCACCCTCGTTCACAGATCATCATTATTTCTTACCTACTTTATGTTTTCCTTATGCTGATTTTGTAATTCTTACCATAGGAAGCTCAACTAATGTGGTGAGAGGCGGAAGAATCATGAAATTTCTACTCTTTTGTTTTAAGCGCAAATTTGACATAGACAATAAATATATGATCCTGATTAGATCAGCACACAAACAGTGTAATATTTCAGATGTGTGACTATTTATTTTATAATATGACCCAATCTACACCACAGAGTTGCAGCTGTGCGGTAAATAGGAGGGAGCACTAAGTATGCTGCTTTGAACTCCTGTATAAAAACTGAGATATAAATCTAATGAAGAAATAAAGCAGGGCTATTTTCAAAAGCTAGTTGTAAACATTGAGTTTAGCTTAAAATGTACTTCCTTGATATCCAAGAAATGTTGAAGAATTGCTGTACTGATTTTTTTGCTTAGCTTGCTTTTTTGTAAAGCAAACTAAACTCTGTATAGTTTTATAAGCACATCATTTAACTTAGTGGGTGGGAAAGGACCATTTTTCATACATGCATGCATTAATCTGAAGGACGCGGTAGCTAAGGCGCTGAGCTTGTCGATCAGAAAGGTCAGCAGTTCAGCGGTTCTAATCGCTAGTGCCGCGTAATGGAGTGAGCTCCCGTTACTTGTCGCAGCTTCTGCCAACCTAGCAGTTCAAAAGCATGTAAAATGCAAGTAGAAAAATAGGGATCACCTTGGGTGGGAAGATAACAGCATTCTGTGCACCTTGGGCATTTAGTAATGCCAGCCACATGACCACAGAGACGTTTTCGGACACTGCTGGCTCTTTGGCTTTGAAACAGAGATGAGTACCATTCCCTAGAGTTGGGAATGACTACCACATATGTGCGAGGGGAACCTTTACATTTACCTTTATGCAATAATCAGCATTGTCATGACCAGGATATATTGCTTGTGTAACCTAGTCTTAATTAAACTCTTTCTCTCTATTTCATAATTAATCTTTAGAATCAGGAAGTTGTCTCCAGGCTGGCCCAGAACGTCTCACTTCATCAGGTTAATCAGACTGGGAGTCGAAGTGGAACTGCTGAAAATACTTTGCATTCCCAGTTTATCAGAACAGCTCAGCCATACAAATACAAAGTACTGTGAATCTTGTTTACCTGTGCAGTTTGTTAAAAGGGCATTAGACTGGAGATCCTGTTTGTTGAGAAGATGAAAGAGGCAGGCATACTGGCTTAAATTTTTCTTTCTTTAATACACTGAGACAAGGTTGAATCAGATAAGAGCTAGAAGTACTACTGGCTTTCAATACTTCTCTTGTTTTAGTCTGTGCAGTGAGAGGTAGAGAAAGATTTCAGTTATTTACTGAAATCAGATAATAGACAGAGATCATTGGGAAACACTTTAACCTGCCTGACCTAACTTAAGCTACGGAATAGACTGAGCAGCCACAACTCAAGACTTGACTGTCTTCAACAGTTCTTGTTATTATGGGCTTTTGCTAAGAGAACAAATAATTCTCAGCTCGCCTAAGTCTTTGAGAAGCTCTTCACTCATTTTTCCCCCCTGCTAGACATGTCTGATGATAGAATTAGAAATATTGCCAATTACAGAATTAAATTATAGAATTAGAATTATGGCTCATTATACTCCAGTTTATTGCTTGACCCCTGATTTATTTTCTAATGCAAAATAAATATTTCTTTAGAGTTTCTATCTGATTGCTTATCCTCATATCCCAATACAAAAACTGAAGCATAAACATGTTCCAGCAATATTTTTTATGACATTGCTTTCATCTCATTGACAGCTCACTACCGGAGCAGGTTAAAATCATCATTAACTGAACTTTAAAACTGCTCCAGTTATTAAAGTGGTGCTTACTCACTGCTCCCAACACATTTTTTTTTGTCATGGACATGATCTATCCTACTTTATTGATATAATTGACAGAGCGTAAGACATGCCCTGTTTCTTAGCTGCTGTAAGAACAAGCCTCCTGCTCCATTCCCTCTGCACTGCTCTCCATGGCCATATTGCCTTTGGCTGCAGAGGAGACTAGGTACCTGGATTCTGCAGAAGCATCAGCCCATCTAATATCTTTCCAAAGCGCTAGTCATGTCTTTCATGGGCTCCTTATGAAACCTTTGGCATATTTTTAACATTCAATCTCTTGATCAATTATTCCTTATCCCACATACATCCATTTCACCCATTAGTCCATTTGGTGGGTCACAGATATGGTGGAAAGTGCAGAGCATGACGTGGGACTCAGCCCCATGATGTTCCATGCATTCCCTTCTCTGTGCCTGCAACTATCAGGCTGGCTGGTTTTAGGCACAGTATTTTTTTTTCAAAAGATTGCTAGACCTAAATTCAGAAATAATCCAAGCAATAGGGTCACACATCTAGAGTATTTCGGGCTTGCAACCTATTTGTCAGGCAATCTGACAGATGCCTAAAGCATAAACATGTTCCAGCATCTGTCCATTTTCCATTCAAGCATTTCCCTATATTCTCCCATTCCTGTTTCATTACATGTTAAAGAGAGTGATTGTGGGTTTTTAAAAAAAAATCATTGACAGAAAATCCTCCAATTGCTTTCCTTAATCCGTTTTAGGTTAAATATATAAGGATATCAATATTCACTGGCCTCATAACTGAAGCAGAATAAGGCAACAAAATAAGCTGTTAGTCCTTACCACTTGACAGGTTTCCCTAGTTTTTAATTGTAGCTGTTGAAATTGTGGTCTGGGTTGTGGACTTTGTATTTATCTGTACTTGTACATGTTTCAAATACACCTTCTCTGTGTTTAATTGCCTAGATACAAGCCAACTACAAAAGCATTAATATTAATAATTGCATACAGTTTTCTGATAGTTGTTTCATACATTGCAGTCCATTTGTGAACTTACAATTCTCCATATAATGTTTTTAATCTTTTAAATATTACATATTCCTACTTCTGCTTCTAACTTTGTAGCTCCAAGACACAAAGCAAAGCTTAACTGAGGGGAAAAAGGTAGGAACAAAAGGCTAAAAGTTTAATGACTTATATTGACTTTTTATTCATTAACCTATAGGAAAAATCAACAAATCTCCATAAATCCAAGAAGAAGGTCAAAGATGAATTCACAGTATTTGATGACCAAGAGTCAGTTGGTTTTATTTACCCCTACAATGATCTCTTGGTTTGGGCAGTTTTGATGAAAAGGCAGAAGATGGCTATGTTCTTTTGGCAGCATGGAAAGGAAGCAATGGTCAAGGCTGTGGTAGCTTGCAAACTCTATAGAGCCATGGCACGGGAAGCCAAACAATGCAACATGGAGGATGATACAGCAGAGGAACTGAAGAAATATTCAAAGTAAGAACTTGCCTTTCATTTCAGATAATAATGATCTGCAGGACTTACAACGATTAGATACTTTTCTCTTGGTTGCTTATTACAGTTTTATATTAAGGCAAGTGAAATCTGATCTGAAAAATCTTTTGGCTCTGCGTACAAAGAGCTGGCTTGAAATATATGTAATCATCCCTAAACACCAATTCACATTTTTGTCTGGAATTCTTATCTCTTATGTGCATTCTTTATTTTTTATGATACTGCAGTAAATCACATTATATAAAAAACAATGAATACAAATTCTGGTTTATTTATGAACTATATTTTTATGAACTATGTTTAAGCTGATGTTTAATTTCATTATTTGAGACACTTTATTTCATGTATCTGAATGATGCCTAGTTTAAAATATATTGAATTGTTGGTATTATCCCTAAAATGAGTTATTATCTCATAGTGTTAGCGTGAAGCTTATCTCTTACTCTTATTGTTCCTATCTCTGATTCTCCTTCACTTTATCTGATTAATAGAGTCAGATAGGAAGTATAAAAGATTAAGTCTTGTTAGACATAATGGGATTAATAGCTGAGCAATTATGTGTATGATTGTAGTAAAATAGGTTTAAAAATATAGCTGGAATCTATTAAAGCTGATGAGAGTTTTACCATAAATCAGGAATAAGCATCCAAGGAATATATAAAAGCCTTGAGCCCTTTTTAATTTCCCTCCTTTGACCAAGAACACCAAGCTATTTTCCTGGCATTTTGAAGCAGAAAACATAAAACCTATTTTAAAAACAAATTTTAAATTCTGAGACACCATGGCCCTCCCTTAACTACCGTAGTTCCCCTGTAGTTTTCATACATGTATTTGATACTAGTAAAAAGTAAATAATAATAATAATCTGAGCCTGTGATTTTCAGAATAAATTATAGAAGGATTTTGGATTTTCTGAAATAAATAGTTTAATTTAAAATTGTAGAAAAACAACAATGTTGTATATGACTGCTCTCTTAATTGCACTTGGCATAATTCTCATTCAAGAAAATGTTTAGAGTCATGATGCACATATGATACAGAGATGTATGCAAAGCCTTGGCTACTATGATTAATTCTATTCTAACAATCACAACTCTCCTCTTCCTGCCCTATTTTATTTTGCTGTTACAGTGAGTTTGGGCAGCTTGCTCTAGATGTGTTAGATAATGCATTCAAACAAAATGAGCAGATGGCCATGAAGCTGTTGACATATGAGCTGAAGAACTGGAGTAACTCAACATGTCTGAAACTGGCTGTGTCAGTGGGTTTGAGACCTTTTGTGTCTCACACATGCACCCAGATGCTGTTGACTGATATGTGGATGGGGCGTCTGAAAATGAGAAAGAATTCCTGGTGTAAGGTAAACTATTTGTTCTTTGTCTAAACCAAAAACATTTCTCCAACCTTGGGCTACACAATTTGAGATGCTTAGACTGGAATTATATGAAGGCTTCCTTCATTTTAGTTCAGTGGTTTTGGTTTCAAGAGAGAAAGCCCTCATTGCTGAGGTAATCTCATAGTACTGTTCACTTGTCCTGGACTTTTCCAAGACATTATTGAGAAATTAACTGCTCCCATTACATTTTCTATTCTGTTTGACCCTCTTTTTGGTCCCTGTCAATCACTATCAATCACCTAACGTCCTTCCAACGTAATAGCTGCTAAAGCTTAATTCTTTTCATACATCTTGGTCAGTATCAGAATAGGAGGAAAAATAATTTTTTAACACCACTAAAGTTGTAGATGATCTGTTTCATTCATGGATGAAATGAAAACAAACAACATCATTGGAAAAGAGAAGATTAAAAAAAATGTATTCCAGGATATGCTTGTACCAATGCAGGATAGGGAACGTTTTTGTCAGTTTCATAATTTTGATAATGTCAGTAATGCAGTAAAGGTGAATTCCGGAACAACCACAAATCCAACATCGCATGATTTCGTTATACCTAAATAGTACATGATTCATCAGTTACTGGATTGAGGTCTACAGTATATAACTGTGAGTTCTGGACTGCAGGTGAGAACAGTAAGTGGATGTCCACATGAGGTTTATCCAGAGGAACTGCCTGAACCATCTATACAGGCATCTATTCTAGGGGTGGAAAACTATAGCCTCTTTACAACCCGTCAACTTCAACTAACAGAATTCTTGAATTTTGACTCTGGAATTCTGGGAGTTGAAGTCCACAAGCCATAAAAGGAACCATAATTGTCTACATCTACACATACTTTTTCAGATTCTGGTAACACCAGGTGTCTTAAATGTCAATGTCTGATGAAGTATCAGAATCATAAAAAATGCAGGAGAAAAACTGCACGTAATTTCTCTGACACAACAAACAAATAAGAAATCATTGGTAACTTATAATGCACTCTTTCCTGTTTCTCAAGCCCTGAATTGTTGGTTATCTCTTTGAAAGCATTTCCTCCTTGGATTATGGTGGGGAAGGAATGGACTCTGTACTCTTGTAACATAAAACTCATTTACGGTATGTTTCGCAGTCTCGCAGAAGACCTTTGCCTCTGCTGCCAAAATAAACATAGATTATAACGGTCCTACATTTGATTGTTTCAGAGTAACTTTGTTTTTTTATAAGAAAATTTTATTGGATTTTTTTCATTAAAAGGAGAAAACACTAATATAAAAAATAAGATTAATAAGAATAAGTGCAGGAAGAAGGAAAAATATATATAAAGAAGTGACAGTTTTCTTTTACAATGGTATGAGTATAAATTCAAATTCACCTCTTTCTCTAAGATATATTTTATATTTGTTTGTTTGTTTTATTTGTATCTAACCTTTATTTTTTACAAATAACTCAAGGCGGCAGACATATCCACATACCTTCCTCCTCCTATTTTCCCACAACAACAACCTTGTGATCTGGGGTGGGCTGAGGGGAGGGGAGGAAGAGAGAGAGAAATCAGCCAGGGTGGGATTTGGAGGTTCTCCAAACCAGCCATAACGTTAGCTATGGGTTCTCCTGAACTCGGGAGAACCCGTAGCAGCCCACCCATGTATCAAGATGACATCAACCTGTTGGCCCTTTGTAAGGCCATGAAGAGTTGGTTTTGTGTCTTTTTGTATTTTGCATTATTATAATAGTTTAATTGTTTTTATGTTTTATGATGTATGCTGGTCAGTCACTTGCTGAGATGAATGGCTATAGAAATCAATCAAATCAATCAATAAGTAATAAATAATAAATAACAATTAATAATTAATAAATAATAAATAAATAGTAAATAGTAAATAAATATAAACTATACATATGTGTGCACACCCAAAACACACACACAGACACACACACACACACACTATATATATATGTGTGTGTGTGTGTGTGTGTGCGCGTGTGTGCGTTCGTGTGTGTGTGTGTGTGTGTGTGTGTGTGGTTTTTTAATTGTTATTACTTGTAGTTTTTATATCCTTTTATTGCTTTCTCTATAAATAACCATAAAAGAGGCATGCAAGTCTGATGGTTGGTATACAAATCGGCTAAATAAATAAAGCAAATAAAGCCCAAGATAGGCACCCAGAAATCAGTTAGTTGGAACCAAAGTGCACTGAGATAAAACAGTTTATGGAACTACAGCATGATGGGCACTGCACTGGAGAGAGAGAGTGCCCATAAGAGGAAATCTGTCATATAAACAAAGCTTTTCCTCCAACCCAGGTAGGAAATTTCCAGCCTCCAGACCAATTAAGATGGCAAGGAGGGCAAAAGGTTGAAACTCTGCAGTTCCTCCAACCATAACTATAATCCAGAATGATTCATCCCTGCTATTGATATTTTAAATGTTATTTTGTTATTTCAGGTGAATTCAACTGAGCTGTAATCAGATGAGTTTCAGTGCAAAATATTGGATTAGACTAGCCAATATTAATCTTTGGCAAATGTCAGGATGGGATTTGCTTTTTAGAAGCTGTTGTGTAGTTATTGTCCAATAATAACTATTGCTGTCTGAAATTAAAAATAAAATAAAAAACCCATTCATAATAAAAAATTTGATGTTCTTTTAGGTGATTCTAAGTATTCTTCTACCTCCCACCATTTTGATGCTGGACTTTAAAAGCAAGGCAGAAATGTCCCACGTGCCTCAGTCGCAGGAGCCCCATCAGTTCACGTGGTACCATGGTGATCCCAACACCCACAGTGGAAAAGATAACTTATCATTGGTGAGTATGTAAACCAATCAGTTTTGGATTTCATTTTATTGGATAAAGTAAAAGCATATATATATATATATAATTTGTTAGAAAATGCCTGGTCTAAATATTGTGTCACAAGAAAAATTGAAAGCTTAGAAAATTTTAGGGGCATGTTGTTGTTAGTCGCGAAGTCATGTCCAGCCCATTGCAACCCCATGGACAGCGTTCTTCCAGGCCTTCCTGTCCTCTACCATCCTCTGGAGTCCCTCTAAGCTCACGCCTACTGCTTCGGTGACTCCATCCAGCCATCTCATTCTCTGTCGTCTCCTTCTTCTTTTGCCCTCAATCTTTCCCAGCATTAGGCTCTTCTCCAGTGATTCCTTCCTTCTCATTAGGTGGCCAAAGAATATGATCTGGCCTTCTAAAGAGCAGTCAGGGTTGATCTCCTCTAGGACTGACTGGTTTGATTGGCTTGCAGTCCAAGGGACTTGCAGGAGTCTTTTCCAGCTCCATAGTTCAAAAGCCTCAATTCTTTGGTGCTCAGCTTTTCTTATGGTCCAACTTTCATAGCACAACACTGCAACTGGGAAAACCATAGCCTTGCCTATACGTACTTTAGTTGAAAGGGTGAGTTCTCTGCTTAAAGGAGAATATTTGTAGCTCAGGGTTGACATAATGGGTCCTTGTTGCTCTCTGAGCTTGTTTGTTTTCTTGCAGACGTTTCATTAGCCAAACTAGTTAACATTATTAGATTTGCTAGCACTGCTGATGTTATCTAGCTTGGCTAATGAAATGTCTGCAAGAAAACAAACAAGCTCAGACAGCACCAAGGACCCCTCGGTTTGTGTATCTTTACTATAACATTACACTGGGCTTTACCGCTCTCCTTTCTTATCTCTTCCTGTTTTCTCTCTTTCAATTGTGCATGCCCACTTAACAATATACTGAGAATTGGTCTTTCATATTAGATATTATAGATAACATACTGTCTTCAGTCTATGAGATCGTAAACAAATCTTATTTCCTCAGAGCAGGATCTGAATTTTCCTCTTTTGAGAGTTTGTGGCCATTTGAAATCTTTATGTTAATTTCTAGCTAGACTATGGATTGTTCACATGTGACTTTTCCCTTGAATGGGAGATTTTGGACTAAGAAGAACCTCAGCAAAAGTGTCAGTCTCATGCTTCGCATTTTCTAATTGCCATAATTGGAATGTGTGCCACAGATGTGATAAATAAATGCAAGGCAGATAGCATGATACAGGTGCTCCTCGAATAATGACAACTGAGTCCAAAATTTCTGTTGCTAAGCAAGATAGTTGCTAAATGAATTTTGTTCCATTTTATGACCTTTCCCCCCACCCCACAAATGAATCACTGTTAAGTTAGTAACATGCATGTTATGTGGCTTTCCCATTAACGTTGTTTGTCAAAAGGTCTGAAAAATTGATCACATGACCTTGGGCACGGCAACTGTCAAAAATATCAGTCAGTTGCCAAGCATCTGAACAGTCATAAGTGTGAAAAAAAAGTCCTAAGTCACTTTTTTCAGTAGCATTGTAACTTCAAACAGTCACTAAATGAACTGTTGTAAATGGAGGACTATCTGTACATATGCTTTTACACTGCATTTAGATATCCTTTACTTTTCTAGGAAATTTACAGCACAATTTTTTTTATTATTCCAACATTTTTTTTCTTTTTCACTTTTTTCCTTGTCTATCCTAGAAGCAGCAAAGTCACTTTTTTCTGTTTTTGATAAAGCACTAGTATAACACAAATACATTCAAAGTTCAGTTTTTACCAAATCATCTTTTTAAACTAATTTTATTCAAAATGATAATTGCAACAATAAAAAATTCAAAAACTAAAAAAGAACAGATAAAATATAAAAGAAAAGAATAGAAAGAATAAAGAAAAGAAAGAAAATATGACTATGGTAAAGAAAAAGAAAAGAAATTCCTTTTCCCAACTAAAGCAACTTGTATCCCATTTAATTTTTAAGAGGCAATTTTTGAAAGTGATTAGAAGCAAAGCATGTGAACCAGTGGTGGGTTTCAATTTTTTTTAGAATCTCTTCTGTAGGTGTGGCTTGCTTTATGGGAGTGGCTTGCCAGCCATGTGACTGGGTGGGAGTGGCTTGCCAGCCATGTGACTAGGTGGGAGTGGCCAACTTGTAAAATGTGGTGAAACTCACTTAACAACGCTCTTGCTTAGCAACCAAAATGTTGGCTCAGAAACTCTGGCATTCGAAGCATGCAAGTCTTAAAGCTGTCAAGTTACAAGACCCTTGCACCCCTAACCCTTTAGAAAAAAAAACCTAGGGGTGTTCAAACATGACAGCTTTAAGACTTGTGGACTTCAACTCTCAGAATTCCTCCTCTCGCTCTTCATCTTGGTGTTGTGCGGACAGGCAGGGAGAGGGAGCTGGAACCAGTTCTAAATGGCACTGTAGAATTGTGGAACCTCTTCTATAGAAGAGGTTAGAACTGGCAGGAACCCACCCCTGATGTGAACGCAGTGTCTTTTTAAAGGTGGGAACAGTGGTTGGAGCAAAAAGCTATTCCCTCATGTTTTCTAAACTCCCTGTGGACTGCTTTCTTGCACTTTCCTAATGAAGAGAGGAATTATGAAGAGCCAGCCTACTTATTGGGTCTTTGTTTGACCACAGTCATAGGCTCTATTTTTAGCAGAGATGTCGTTATTTTGTCATTTCTTCCCCAGAAGTCAAAGCATATTCACGCCAGTCTATACCATCAATTCAGAAATACTTAAAGTGGGTTGATTCTTTCAGAATATTTGTTTATTTACATATACCAGAATTTATTTATTTAGTTGGATGGCAACTAATTTAAACATTTCATTATTTTTTTTAAAGAACAATTATGATTTTGAGAAAGAGGTTGAGAAGCAAGCTGAAAAACCAACGTTCCCTAATAACAATGAACAACAAAGCCTTCTTGGAACAAGGAAAGTCTATGAATTCTACAACGCCCCCATTGTCAAGTTCTGGTTCCATACGGTCAGTTATTGACGTTACATTTTTACCAAAACGTGTATCGACAACTCAGTCCTTCTTCACGCCGCTGAAACGGACCTATTCGTGAGAGAGAATAAGAATGTTGGCATTTTAAGTAATTTAACTGGTTGAATTTTATTTTACTTATTTATTTAGATTTCCTAATAGCCAAATATATTGCAGAATGAACCTATATGAAATAATGATATTAACTTTATTGTCCTGAGAATAGCAATAGCACTTAGACTTATATACCACTTCATAGCGCTTTCCCAACCCTCTCTAAGTGGTTTACAGAGTCAGCCTATTGCCTCCAACAATCTGGGTCCTCATTTTAGGCACCTCAGAAGGATGGAAGGCTGAGTCAACCTTGAGCCTGGTGAGAGTCGATCTGCCAAACTGCTGGCAGCAAGTGATCAGCAGAAGTAGCCTGCAGTACTGCACTCTAACCACTGCGCCACCGCAGCTCTTGCATTGAAGAATGTTGCAATTGATTAGACAATGAGATTACTAAATATACATCTGCCTATTTGTTCTAGTTGACTTATATTATATTTATAATTCAATCTCTTAAAATATCAGTATTGATTCTCTGGACTTACTGTTCAGAATATCCAGTTCAGGCAAGTGAAGAAATGATGGAATAACAATGCTTTGTGATGATGTAAACTATTAGTTGCTCATTTTTGTCACAGCTGTCAATTATAAAATGTTTATTGTATATTTGCTAGATGGCATATATAGCCTTTCTCATGCTGTTTACTTACACAATCCTGGTGAAGATGAAACCAACCCCCAGTGCTCAGGAATGGCTTGTGATCACCTACATTTTTACTACCTCCATTGAGAAAGCCAGAGAAGTATGCCCTTTATTTAATGCTAGCATTATTTCTGTAGTAGTCAATTCTTATTTAAGAATACATCCAGATACATGTAAAATTACAAGTAGTCCAGTGGTGGGTTCCGGATCCCGTCGCAACTGGTACACTGTGACAGAGTTGGGCATCCCCCTCAGGCACGCACACTGTGCATGCATGTGCACCCACCCGTCTGCGATGCTCACCTACCAGCTGCACTGCGGAGATCACACAGGCACTGAACGCTGCGTCCACATGTGCAAATGGCCCAGTTGGCTTAAAAGAAGGCAAGGAATGTGGGCAGGAGGGTTGGCCCACCAAAACACCGTTCTGGTACGGTGGCAGTTCCTCTCAGCTACCACCGGTACACACGTACTGGGGCGTACTGGCTGGAACCCACCACTGAAGTAGTCTTCGACTTACAGCCATAGTTTAGCCCAAAATTTCTGATGCTAAGCAAGACAGTGTTTAAGTAAGTTTTGTCCCATTTTATGACTTTTCTTGCCATAGTTGTTAAGGGAATCACTGCTTTTTTAAAGTTAGTAACATGGTTGTTAAGTGAATCTGGCTTCCTCATTGACTTTGCTTGTCAGAAGGTCCCATAAGGGGATCACATGCAACCATCATAAATATCAGTTAGTTGCCAAGAGTCTGAATTCTGATCACACGATCAAGGAGATACTGAAACGATCATAAGTGTGAAAAACGGTCATAAGTCACTTTTTTCAGTGCCATTGGAACTTTGATCGGTCACTAAATGATTAATGTTGTAAGTCAAGGACTACCTATATATGAAAAGATATGAAAGAAAATAAATCTGCACGAATTTTCGATCGACTTACTTTTTTCTTAAAAAATATTAATATTGCATAGTTTGCAAAAACAAAATTTAACCAGAGTTGAAAATGTGCATTGGCAATGCAGCCTTTCAACAATCTTTTTTGAGTGGATGGAAGAACCAAATACATCTGAAAGCAGCAGTTAACAGTTTTGGCAGCATTTTCGTTTTGCAGTATTCCCCTTTATCCCAGTTTCACAGGGGCCATTTATCTGAAAAAGCTTTTTGTTGATGCATTTGATCCTGGAACCAAATATTGTTACCTAATTATAATTAAAAATGCAGTAGGTAAATATACACATTAAATAGAAATGAAATGTACTTTTTTAATGCTGGTGTTGCCTCTTACTTTTTAGCATGCAATCTTTACCATGCTATTTAAAGACCAGATTTTGTTCATGAAATGCTGTGCACCCGTCCTCTAAAAAAAATTCAGTCCTAAGTGTACAGATTAACTAAGTGTTGTCTATGTATATGCTAGAGATCAGGCTTCAATACAGCAACTAATTGTGAAACTATTCCTTTATGAAACAGCATTGTGCACTGGTTCTTGGTTTACCAAGTACAATTTTGCAGAACATTGTGTTCTACATATGGGAAATTAACTTCATGAGTGTTTGCTCAATGCAGACATTTGCCTCTTAGATTGCTTTAGGTAATTGCTAACTCATGACCAACATTTCTTTAAATAGCACCTTTTCTAATAGTATCCTTCAGCTCAATGGGACTCCTACACCTAGAGTCATTTATATGTTTCTCTATTTTTTTGGTTGGAGGCAAACATTTTAACATCACCCTTTCACTTTGGAGCTTATCAGCACGATCATGGCAGTGTATAATTAGTTCGTACTGTGCAATGTGTTAAGAAATCTTTTTTAATGACCTTCCAAAGTTTCCAGTTCATAATTTGCCTTGTTGACAAAGCCCTGAAGGGCAATCTTATTGTTCCAGAAACTCCCCGCCTCACCACTAAATTTTTCTTCTTGTAATGTCAAAAATTTGTCCTTTCAGGATTGGCATGCTTTTAAAAATGGCAACAATTTGTCCCCCCCACCATTTTTTGTATCAGAATAAAGCTAATTTATTAATTCATACTTCATTTGACCAAAGCTCTTTTAATTTCCCTTCTGCTTCCTTGATTTTATATGCTGTTTATTAATATTTCATTTTGCCAGAGGGCTATCTATATTTTAAACACAGGTATAGCTATTTTAGCCCTTTGGTCACTCTAATGAAACAGAGAACAAATAGACATAGACATAGAAATACATTTCAGTTGGAAGAACTGACAAAAATCTGAGATTCAGGATTTTTGAACAGTGGTTGATTGATTAATTTGAGTAATTGCAATTGTTCTTGTTAGGTAAGCTTCCCATTGGGAGAGTGAATACATTCAGCGAAGCATTTTGAGAGTTGTGTTGGAGAACACACAAACCAGCATACAGAGACACTGCAGTTTAAATAGGCATTTACTTTCGTGGAAATAGAGGTATCAGAGTCCATCAAACAGTCCAAGTCATACGTGGATAAGACAGTCAGTCATCAATGTATTTCAGTTAAGGGATAATCCAAATAACATAGTCCAGTATCATATAAACAGTCTGGTACACAAAGTTTGCTAACAATTTCAAAACTTACAATAGCTCACAGCACTTACTGCTTCCAAAAACACTCAGATCAGATCAGCCCAGCATCTAACGAACAGAGAACTAACAGTCATTCTGACTCCCTCTTATGGACAATTGAGGAAATAGCAACCAATCACATTTTACAGTATGATTTAAAGAAACAGGTATAGCATTGTTACATGATTTATATATTGCCAACCCAACCGTTAGATTATATTCCTAACAGTTCCTTCTGCTAAAGGCCCCCAACCATTGTTCCAAAGTTTCAATGAATGATTCCTTTCTGTCATCTTGCCAGTTAGCTACCTTAATCAACTTTTCCTAAGTTGCAAAAATGTATGTCCCAAATATCTATTAACCATCAAGACAATTAGGCTTGGACATTTAAAGCAATAAGAACACAATTTCATTAACTTTTTGTTGTTGTTGTTGCAATAATCTGCATGCAAAATGAAGGTTTTTCCAGACCAAGGAATTAATAGTCTCTTTTATCTGCAACTTTCATGCATGTGCTTCTGAATCCCAGACCACAAATACTTTCACCGGTAAGTTGTAAATTGAAAGTCCAAGATGTGGGCTATTGAAAAATAGGCCATAGCTTAAACTTTCAATTTACAACTTACTGGTGAATGTATTCATGGATCTTCATTGGGACATAAGGTTTCTGTCTACAGCTACATGAGCTATGTGTGATTGAACTTGTCAAGGTGAGTGTCACCATTTTACAATAAAGATACCCTTCCCCCATCGCTCTGGTTCAATGAAATGATAGATAACTGATTAACCTTTCTAGAAGATATGGAAGAAAATCTGATTAAAAAATTAACTGGGAGAAAATAAGTCACAATTGATGTAGGATTGCATCTACCATAACGAAAATTTCAAATTTCAAGAATTCCATGGAAGGATCATAGTCAAAATCCATAAAACTTGAGAAAAATCAATGAATAAATTAGACCTTTCCCCTACTGTTTGAAGAATAAAGAATAAAGAAGACACAAAGTAATTAGGCCTCCACTTACTATTCAAGTATTTCCCCCACCACCACCAAAAATAGAATGTTTCAGGTTGAAGACATGGTCAATATGTCCCACTTGTGTATATTGTAGCTCTCTAAGAAGACATCACTCCCTGATCTGAAGCAAATCTGAATCAGGATAAATTTTCTTGTTATCAGAAATAACCCATATTTGGCAAAACATTAACAATGAAAATAAACTAAGATCTTTTAAAACCTAAAATTGGCTTCTTTCTAAATTATCATTACAATTTAGCTTACATAAAACTTAAAAATATATCTATTTCAAGCTTATAATTCATAGTCATTAAAGCATGTAATTTTTGTTTTATGGATTAAAAAAATGAATATAACAAATGATGCTGACAATAATTATTTCATTTCTGGAGAAAATTAATTTAATGTGTAAGTGTGTAGAGGTGTTGGACATTTGTGTTGTAATGACTCAGAAGTCAAATGAAGTATTTTTCGTTTGCCTTGTGTCATTCACTTGAGATAAATAATTTTGTTTATATAGTAATGTTATAACAAATCATTCTGCCTTTAGATTTTTATTTCAGAGCCAAGCAAGTTCATCCAAAAGGTGAAAGTATGGATTTATGAATACTGGAATTTTACAGACTTTATTGCTATCATCCTGTTCATGACCGGATTTGGTTTGCGCTGGGCTAATCCTCCACTTCAAACAGTAGGAAGATTAATTTATTGTTTGGATATAATATTCTGGTATGCTCGACTTCTTGATTTTTTTGCCGTGAATCAGCATGCTGGCCCCTATCTGACAATGATAGGCAAAATGGTAAGTACTGTTGGGTGCTATTATGAATAATTATAACAGTTTCTTAACAAGCCTTGGCTTTAATAGTTCTCCAAGGTACCTCATGAAACCATGAGTTATAATCCTACTTTAGGCATAAGAAAACCAGCTGGGTGACTTTGGCCCTGACATTCTCTCTCAGCCCAACTCACCTCACAGGGTTGTTGTTGTGTGGAAAATAGGAAACTGAAGGACTATTTAGTATGTTTGCCATCTTGAGTTATTTATAAACAATAATAAAAGTGAGATAAAAGTCAACTAAATAAAATGTGGTCATACAGTCAGTAGAACTGTAATATTGGAGCAGACATGCACATGGAACAATAAACAATGTGTGGATGAAGGACACTTGACTTATTGTATACAATATATATGTTGGTGGACGTTGCACCCACTTGGTACCTTATAATGAGGAATTTATTCCGCTTTATGTATTAACTCAAGTATCTTGGTAATCTCTCTTACCGTGTCTCTCTTTTCCTTCTCTTCCATAGTAAATCAGACTATAATATGCAATTAATCTATCATTTATTTTTGACTTAAATCTTGGATTCATTGAGAATAACAAGCCAAGATCCCAAGTTTGAACAATATGCTAAGCAAAGAATTCCTGATTTATTTGGTCATTTGAATGACTGGATTAAATGTTCAAATATGTTGGGAGAAAGATTTATGAAAAGCCCATTAATTTGATTGGAAACAGCCACATAATAAATATGTTATTATTATTATTATTCACAACAACAGAATTGTATCACAGTGGCCAGTTGTTTCGCCGGATTTGGCATTGGTTACTAGTCGGGCCCCACCCAGGGGCCTAGGACGTCATAACGTATTTTCGTAATATGCGTGCAGATCCAAGCAGTGCGGATTTTTGCATTTGACTGATGATGATTTTGTCAATTTTTAACTGTTTGAAATGTAATTCCAGTGCTTTTGGAATAGCACCCAGTGTGCCAATTACTATTGGAATTACCACTGCTGGTTTGTGCCATAATCGTTGAATTTCAATTTTTAAGTCCTGGTATTTCGTGATTTTTTCTTATTCCTTCTCTATCACCTGGTATTGAGATGTCTATGATTGTAATCTTATTTTTCTCAACCAGTGTGATGTCTGGTGTATTATGAGCCAGTATTTTGTCTGTTTGTATGTGAAAATCCCACAAGATCTTGATCATCTGATTTTCGGTGACTTTTCGGTGACTGTTTCCAAATAATCCATAATGTTATTTGCAATAATGCCTGTGAGTAATTTTAAGGTTGTTGGCAAGCATGTTATTGGTCTGTAGTTTTCAGATATTGGTCTGTAGTTTTCAGATATTGTTCCTTTAGTTGCATCTTTCTGAATCAAGTATGTTTTTCCAGTTGTCAAACATTCATCAATTTGGCCCTCTTGTAAAATTTCATTCAGTTGCCTGGCCAATATTGCATGTAAACTGGTCAGATATTTGAGCCAGAAACCATGTAATTGGTCCTTTCCAGGTGATGTCCAATTCTTTACTTTTTTTACTCGATTTTTGACCATCTCAGTTGTTATTTCTAATACTTGCATTTGTTTGTTGCCAATGCTTTTCTCAAAGTCATGTATCCACTTTGCTTCCTTATTGTAGTCCTTTGCATTTTCCCACAATTCTTTCCAGAATTCAACTGTGACCTGCTTTTCTGGTTTTTCACTTTTGGTGTCACTATTCACATTAAGACTTTGATAAAAACACCGTTGGTCTGATTGAAATTGCTGATTTTGTTTATATTGGATGATTCATGCCTCATATCTTTCAATTTTTCTAGATGGTGCTGTTATCTGCTGTTTTACAATCTCTACAGCTTCATTGATGTTTCTTGTATCCAATCTATATCTTCTGATTAGCTGATCTATGATTTTGCTATTTTTAAGTCGTTGCACATGCATTTTCTTTAAGTTGCTAGCATCTGCCCTTAATTTTTTGACTTTTTGTTCTAATCGGATTTTCCACTTTGGCTTTGATGCTTTTTCCGTTGTGTGACTAGGTACTTTGATTTTAATGCCTAGTTCATTAGCGACTATTGCAGCTGCACTGTACATTAACTGGTTCGTTTTCAATATGGATCCCGATTATTATTATTATTATTATTATTATTATTATTATTATTATTATTATTATTATTATTATACAATTGTATCACAGCGGCCAGTTGTTTCGCTGGATTTGGCATTGGTTACTAGTCGGGCCCCACCCAGGGGCCTAGGACGTCGTAACGTATTTTCGCAATATGCGTGCAGATCCAAGCAGTGCGGCTTTTTGCATTTGACTGATGGTGATTTTGTCAATTTTTAACTGTTTTAAATGTAATTCCAGTGCTTTTGGTATAGCACCCAGTGTGCCAATTACCACTGGAATTATCACTGCTGGTTTGTGCCATAGTCGTTGAATTTCGATTTTTAAGTCCTGGTATCTTGCGATTTTTTCATGTTCCTTCTCGGCGACCCTGCTATCACCTGGTATTGCGATGTCTATGATTGTGACCTTATTTTTCTCAACCAGTGTGATGTCTGGTGTATTATGCACCAGTATTTTGTCGGTTTGTATACGGAAATCCCACAAGATCTTGACCATCTGATTTTCGGTGACTTTTTCAGGCTGATGTTCCCACCAGTTTGTTGCTGTTTTAATATTATAATTTTTGCACAAATTCCAATGGATCATTTGTGCTACTGAATTGTGCCGCAATTTATAATCAGTCTGCGCGATTTTTTTACAGCAGCTGAGTATGTGATCAACAGTTTCATCAGCTTCTTTGCAAAGTCTGCATTTGGCATCATCAGAGGATTTTTCGATTTTGGCCTTGATGGCATTTGTGCAGATAGCTTGTTCTTGCGCAGCCAGGATTAGTGACTCTGTTTCTTTCTTTAATGTACCTGTTGTTAACCATAACCAAGTTTGTTCACTGTCCACTTTATCTTTTATTTTTTCCAGAAATTGGCCATGCAGTGCTTTGTTCTGCCAACTCTCCATTCTTGATTTTATCACATCTTTTCTGTATTCTTGTTTCGTCTGTTGGGCCTTCAGTAGATTTTTGTTCTTTACTTCGATTAATAGATGTTCTTGACTTTCTTTTAAATAATCAGCCAGTGCATGTTTTTCTTCTTCAACTGTTTGCTTCACTTGTAATAATTCTCTGCCACCTGATTTTCGGGGCAGGTAGAGTCTATCAGTATCACCACGTGGATGTAAACTGTAGTGCATTGTCATTAGTTTCCTGGTTTTTTGGTCCAAAAGGTCCAAATCAGCTTGTGTCCAGTTAACTATACCAGCTGTGTATCTTATAACTGGTATTGCCCAGGTATTTATGGCCTTGATTGTATTTCCACCATTCAATTTAGATTTCAAAATTTTCCTAACTCTGTTGGTGTACTCTCGCCTGACAATAGTTTTTACTTCTCCATGCTTGATGTTATCCAACTGCAGAATGCCTATGTATTTGTAGGCTTCATTTTCTTTGCATTTAATTAATTGGCCATTGGGCATTTCAATTCCCTCACATGCAGTTATTTTGCCCCTTTTTATGGATACAGTGGCGCATTTTTCCATGCCAAACTGCATTGAAATATCGGTGCTGAATACTCGGACTGTGTTTGTCAATGATTGGATTTCTATTTCTGACTTTCCATAGAGTTTCAAATCATCCATATATAGTAAATGCGAAATTTTTTCAGCTTCAGCTGTTTGGTAGCCTAATTTCATTTTTTTTAAGATTACTGATAGTGGGATCATTGCGATGATGAAGAGAAGAGGTGAAAGTGAATCACCCTGGAAAATTCCTCGCTTGATGTTGTTGTTGTTGTTGTTGTTGTTGTTGTTATTATTATTATTATTAATGGTTTTTGAATAATTGGCAACCCTATATCTTATAAGATGCTTTTGTATTATTTCTTAATAGATTGCACAATCAGGTTTATTAAAAGCAACAGCAGAGACTGTTTTACTACCGGTATGATACCTTGTTTTGTTTTCATTTACAGACAGCAAACATGTTCTATATTGTAATTATGATGGCCATAGTACTATTAAGCTTTGGTGTTGCACGAAAAGCAATACTTTCTCCAAATGAGCAGCCATCATGGACTCTTGCACGAGATATTGTATTTCAGCCATATTGGATGATATTTGGTGAGGTGTATGCAGGAGAAATTGATGGTATGTCTGCTCTTTTTGAAATGTTCCATTTAAATTTCATCTTCTATTTACATCTATTATTTTAATTGTTTTTAATGGATTTATAGTCAGCATGTTTTAATAGTAGGTTTTTCTGCCTGCCTCCCAGAGTCACTTCTTGTGAAATACAAATTGGACAAATAAAGAAAGGCATAGCTTACCTATTATTAACACAGCCACTTATTATGTGGCTAGTAATAATGAACAGTACCAAATGTTTGCCTTCATTGTGCTCTATAACCTGTAATACAAATGAAGCATAATTTCATCATTCTTTCAATTTCACTGCAATTAAAAGCTCTAATATCCCGATAAACAATAAAAAAACTCCCTTTCCCCATCCTTTCTGACTGATGATTGAATTTCCCAGCTGGAGTCTGTCTCAGACTCTTAAAATTATGGGAAGAAAGAAAGATATGCCGAATGACTAGATACCTTCGATTGCACTATACTTTAAATATTATTATACTATAATTTCTAATGAGGTCATAGTTCAATAATTTTCAGATTGTTTCACCCACTGCTCTGACTTTAAAACCTTCGTAATATAGAATATACTACATGCGTTTTTCTAAGAACTCTATCTCTTGTTCTTAAATACATAATTTGTCTTTCATTATGAAAAATAAAAGAAATAACTATACAGAAAATGGTTGGAAGTAGTTTGTTTATGGCTAATTTACTATCATCAAATTGATTAAACTTTATTATTTGGTTTAAACTGGCTGGATCACTTAATTCATGAATGGATGTGTCGTTATATTAGTATTCACAAGCCAGATTTATAGTTTCTTTTATATTTTTTCAGCTTGTGAATTAGATAAAAACTGTCCTCCAGGTTCATTTCTCACCCCATTTCTTCAAGCAGTGTACCTCTTTGTACAATACATCATTATGGTCAATCTCCTTATTGCTTTCTTCAAGTAAGTATCGCTTTCGTCTATCATTATCCTCATGATTTTAAGACATTTTAGAATTAAAGTTCCAAGGAAAATTTGGGGGAGTATAGTCCAGACACATCTGTAGGGTATTAAGGTTTATGTTTTATTGTTATTATTGGTAGTATATCTAGCTTACAAAATTTTATAGAAGTAAAAATCAACTTCCTCCAGCTATAATAAATAGATTCCGAGGCATAACTTAGGAGAAAAAGCATAATAAGTCCAAGGTTATGATCATGATTTATTTTTACTAGATATTGTCTATTCCTAACAAATGAGGTCAACACTGAACTTTTTTTCAGCAGATTCTTGCTTGCCTTTGTATATATGACTAGGATTTTTTTCCCTTACTTTCATAGGCTATATGATACCACTGGGTGAAAGGCAGGGAAGACCTTTGACATAAAAAGCAAACTGTTTTTTCAAAAAAAACCTTCATTTGGCGTCTTCCTTATCAGAGTCATACAATTTTTTTCTCTGAGTTATACAGTTATGCGGACTCCATTGTTACATCCTCTAAGCCCCACAGATTCAACCTTAAATTGTCTACCGTGGACCTCATCCCATTCCTAAGAGGGCCGTAAAGGGGATGTGCATAAGCGCACCAGCGTGCCTTCCGTCCTTGTCCTACTGTCCCCATTTATTTGTACTCATTTCCTTGTCCATGTTTATACTTATACCTGTTATCTTGTACATTTTCAACAAACAAACTGACTGACTGACTGACTGACTAATTAACTAACTAACTAACTAACTAACTAACTAACTAACTAACTAACTAACTAACTGTCTCAGCTGCCCTATTTTATGTCTTTTCTTGTTAGTTAGTCCCCTGCAGTTGTTAAGTGAATCCCTGCAGTTGTTAAATTAATGACACTGCTGTTAAGTGAATCTGGCTGCCCCATTGACTTTAGCTTCTGAGAAGGTCACAGAAGGGGATCACCTGTGCTCGGGACATTTCAAACGTCAGAAATATGAGTCAGTTGCCAAGTGTCTGAATTTTGATCATGTGACCACAGGGATGCTGCAATGGTTGTAACAGACGTGGGTTCCTACCGGTTCGGACCGGTTCGGCTGAATAGGTAGCAACTCGGCCTGCCACACCCCTGAACTGGTTCTCTCGGTAGCGCCTATCTTGTTTTTTGCTTCTGTGCATGCAGAGAAGCATTTTTTTAAATAGCATGTGCATGCAAAGCATCCCTGAACAGACTGGCAGTAGAAGCAGCTGAAACCCACTCCTGGATTGTAAAAGTGAAAACAGTCAGAACGCACTATTTCAGTGCTGTTGCAATTTTGAATGGTCACTAAACAAACTGTTGCAAGTCGAGGACTTCCTGTATTTCTTCTTGTTAAGCACTAACTAACATAAATATGATGTAAAATGTCAATGGTTATAAAGTTTGTGCTTTGTAAATGGCTTGTAAAGTGACCATCTGATCCACCCTCTACCTTTCCTTCTTAATCCCCAGTAATGTTTATTTTGATATGAAGTCTATGTCAAACAAACTCTGGAAATATAACCGTTACCGCTATATCATGACATACCATGAAAAGCCATGGCTGCCTCCACCTTTCATCATACTGAGCCATATTGGCCTTGTGCTAAATTGCCTTTGCAACCGCCGGCTCCCAAGTCAACTGGATCAAGAGGAGAAGGAGCATGTTGAACTCAGTAAGCAGAGTCTTACATTTAGATTTCTTATGCAAGGATCAAATATATACGTTATTTTAAAAAAAGACTGTAATGGCATTCCAACTGATAATTGTGTGGTTATAGATATTGTCAAATAAGGACTTAAATTCTGTCTAAATGGTTGTGTTTAAATTCAGAACCCGAAAAGTTCCGCTGCTCTTTTTTATCACACGTTCTTCCTTGAATGTGTAGATGTGCTGCAGAATTCTAAAAATACTGTTTATTTACGTATTTGTTGTAATCAGTGTTGGCACAATGCAAAAGAACAAGATACAATGTAGAAAAATGAGTGTCAAACTCACTGCATCACATTGCCGTCATGTGGTGTTTTGTGACATTTTCTCAATTCGCGGAGCTAGGGTGGGCATGGCTGGGGTGGGTGTGGCCTGTGCGTAATGCATCCAGCTCCTGGGCCACCAGTTTGACACTTCTGATGTACAATAAATAAATGAACAAGATGGAAAATTTGACCAACTAACACCATACTTGCAAATATATGCCATATCAAACAAGAGGAATAAAGCAAAAACAGCAAGGGAGAAAAAACCAGGTGCCATCTAATGCGCAGAAGCATTTTTAGTACTGTCTATGTGCACGTTGCACGCATCAAGCTCACACACAGCACATCCCTGAGCAAACCGGCAGTAGCAGCAGTAGGAACCCAGCCCTGATTCACAGATTATGATTACAATCAGCATCCTAGTGCCAAGTGAAAGGTGTATATCACGTTCAGTCAAGATTTTCATTTTTCATTTCATTTTTCATTTTTCCTTTATTTGTATGCCGCCCTTTTCCCTGGGGGGACTCAGGGCGGCTCACAATTCAAAAAGGGAGGGGGGGAAAGACAAACAGTATTCCAATATGGAAACAATACAACATATTAAAAGAGAGCACAACAGTCACACAATTCGGGTGGGGTTGGAATCTTAACCCCAGGCCAGCCGGGACAGCCAGATCTTCAAAGCGGCGTGGAAGGATTGGAGGGTGGTGAGGGTCCGAATCTCCACGGGGAGTTCGTTCCAGAGGGTCGGAGCAGCCACCAAGAAGGCTCTCCTCCGGGTAGTTGCCAGTTTGCACTGGCTAGTAGATGGAATTCGGAGGAGGCCTAATCGATGCGATCGTATTGGTCTAGTGGAGGTAATTGGCAGTAGGCGGTCTCTCAAATACCCAGGCCCACTACCATGAAGGGCTTTATAGGTGATAAGTAGCACCTTGAAGCGCACCCGGAGATCGACAGGCAGCCAGTGCAGCTCGCGGAGGATAGGTGTAACGTGGGTGAAGCGAGGTGCACCCACAATCGCTCGCGCGGCCGCATTCTGGACTAGCTGAAGTCGCCGAATGCTCTTCAAGGGCAGCCCCATGTAGAGCACATTGCAGTATTCCAGCCTAGAGGTCACAAGGGCACGAGTGACTGTTGTGAGGGCCTCCCGGTTCAGGTAGGGACGCAACTGGTGTACCAGGCGAACCTGGGCAAATGCCCCCCTGGTCACAGCTTGATTATTTCTAATCAAGTTGGGTTGTAACTATACCACTCAGTTGATAAAACATGTTGTGTTCCAGAGAGGTGAGGTTCTTGGTGCTCTTTGAGCTTCGTTTTCTCGTGGACATTTAATTACCAAACTAGATAACACCATCAGTTTGCACTGTTGATGTTACCTAGTTTGGTAATGAAATGTCTGCAAGAAAACTACCAAGCTTAGAGAGCACCAAGTAGCCTACAGTTCAATCCTGGGCTACAAATACGATGTTCTATTGATTCCAGAGAGGCCCTGTAATGATAAAACTAATTTTATCATAATCTCCAAGCATGAACTATATTGTTTAGAAGGAAATGCTATGGCTTCCAGAATATGTTGAACAACTTTTGTTCATGCAAACTAGCCATGGGTAATACCATTATATTGTCATCATACCCCCACACCGTGAATTTACTATTGCCTTCTTTAAGGAGGGCTGTCTTTATATGCAGTAAAGAAAATAACTTTGTTCAATATAATCCTCTATTTAACAAAATATGAAGGACTATATGTGATATTTGTGGTGTGTATAAGATTAATGGAAACTACAATGGAAGAGAAAAGGATTTTATGTATTATATTTTACTTTATTCTGGATGACACACAATCTAAGAAACAATAAAACACAATACAGAAGAAAACAAGATGGCATCCAGTCGCTCTATGCAAATTCATAGATAAAACATAACTAACCAGGGGCTTTATCGATCTATCTATCAAAAGACCAACACATGTCTTCATATGTCATTGCCTCAAGTTTCATTTTACCACTCCCTATTAACAGTTAATCAACACTGTTGAAAGGTTCACCCACCTGTAACTGACACCTTTCTGTCACGTGTTTGATCACTGTAGTTATTTAAATCCAATAAAGGTAAAATTGATTTGTCATTGCTTTACCCAGAACTGTACCTGAGTGATGAGGAATTAAAAAAGCTTCATGATTTTGAAGAACAGTGTGTGGAACAGTATCTACACGAAAAGAAGGAAAGCTTTCATTTCAGCGATAGTGAACAGATCCGTGTTACAAATGAAAGGTAGGGCCTGTCTTGTAATAATACTTCTTTTGATACTGAGCAACAGTGGCATTGATGGGGGAGGGTCAAAACTTTTGAGATGTCAGTCATAGAATCACAATGAAAACCCTGCCCCTTTGTGCATGTATGCCATAAAAGAGCCAGGTCATGTATGCAAACTTCTAAAATCTTGCAATTTTGAACTGCCCCTCTTAATTTTTGGCAACAAAAACATGTTGAACTGGTCCAAAATATTTAAATGTTAATAAAATATTATGCAATACAGTGGAACAAAAATAATAATAGATAATATGAAAAAAATGAATAAGTTCCTTAAGCTACGCCATCCTGTTAAATTCTTTAGGCTTTATTCAGTTTAATGCAGAAAGTAAAGATCTATTCAACTAATTTTTGGGTTATGCTGAATTATATTGAACAAATACTATTCTATTCCTCAAATGATCATATAGACCAAATTCTGGGCACTGAAATTGTTTTAGCAGACTGCAAACCATTTAAGTGTGTCTCAGATATTCACATTTATGACAAACGATTCTATGAATCATAAACACCTTGCAGTAATCAAGAGTTATAAGGTAGAAAAGTGGTGAAACAATTTGACTTCATATCTAATGAGTGTCTAATTTACCGGTTGGAAAGTACAGTAAATACATTCCTTTGGTGTAGTGAACCATGCATAGGAATATAATTTTTGGATGTTCTTCCCCCAGAGTTGAAGAAATGTTTTCACAGCTGAAGGAAATTCACGACAAAGTAATTTATATCAAAGATTCTTTGCTTGCCTTGGACAGCCAACTGGGACACTTACAGGACCTCTCAGTGTTAACAGTTGATACTCTCAAAGTCATTTCAGCTGTGGATACTTTGCAAGAAGGTGAAGTCTTCCTCTCTGAACAGAAGCACCAGACCTGTAGGAAGCTTCCGCATAGTTGGAGCAACACTCTATGTTCAAAGGCTTTGAGTTGTATGGAAAGTGAAAACATCAAGTACAATTACTACAGCATGCCACCTTCTCTTCAGAGGAACCTAGCCAGAAGCCATTGGTCATTAGGAGGTGACCATCCCATTCTGGATGGCCTAAACTATGGTGAAATCCAATTAGTCAAGAAAGAGCAAGAACAGGAAGTTGAAAATGGCCTTCTGACCTCGGAGTTATCTTCAGGGAATAAATCAGGCTCTCGATATGGACAGTTTCTTCTTGTGCCTCCAGATCAGAAAGGAGCTTCTGAAGATGCTGGTTTAAGTTTGGCCCTTTCAACTACTCTGAATGAGCTTAAGGATGAGGACTTAAAAGATGAAATAAAGCAGAATGACACTGTCCCTCAATGCCATGTATGCAGTGCCAATGATGTGGCAAAAACAATGCCGGTTATCAGCCAAATGCAGGAGCTGAACATTTCCCTGGCTAAGAAAGAAAGCGAAACTACTGCCGAACACCATTTGTCCATCCACGCGGTTAATAGCATCAGCGAGATCTCTCAATCTGCTCCTTATCACTGTGAAGGACCAGGAAAAGGTTATGTAAATTGGGGCTTCCTGGAAGACAATGAGAAGAGAGATGATGGCAATTGGTCAAGACAGAGAGCATGTCAACAATCGCTCTATGACAAAGAAGATGGCCGTTGCAGTCCTCCACACATGCAGATCAAGGAATCCAAATCTTTCTCTTACAGTTCGGATGTATCAGAGTACAGTAGTGACAACTCACAGTCTCGCTTGACTTTCCAGCGCAGCATGTCAGTCTGGATCAACCCTTTGAAGAGAAATTGGCCTTTCTGCAAAGGGAGCAGCTTTTGTGCCCATGGTGCTGAGAAAACAGCAAAAACCTGCAAAATAAAAGGCAATAACAACACATATTTGAGTTTTCTCCTCTTCTTGTGTTTTCATCTTCAAAGAGAGAGCTCTTGTGCAGGGGTCTCCAACCTTGGCAACTTTAAGCCTGGCGGACTTCGACTTCCAGAATTCCCCAGTCAGCAAAGAATTCTGAGAGTTGAAGTCATCCAGGCTTAAAGTTGTCAAGGTCGGAGACCCTTGCTCTATTGCATTTAAAGGTAATCCTCATCTTACAACCATTTGTTTAGCAACTTGAAGTTACAATGGTACTGGAAAAACGAAGACTTACAACCAATCATCACATTCCAGCATCCCCAACAGTCACATGATCAAAATTTGGGCACTTGGCAAGGGCATGTATTTGCGATGTACAGCATCCCCGGGTTGCCATTTGCATCCTTCCCAGCTGACCTTTGACAAGCAAAGTCAATGGAGGAAGCCAGATTAACAATGACTGCATGCTTCACTTAACAAATGCAGTGATTAGCCTAACAACAGTCAAAAAATGGAGTGCAACTCACTTAACAAATACCTTGCCTAGCAATGTTAAATCTGGTCCCAATGTGGTTGTAAGTCAAGGAATACCTGCATTTTTTAAAGAGTTTTCTATATTTCTGTCTTCTTTAGCTATCTGTCTGTCTGTCTCTCTGTGTATATGTAGAAGGCAGGACACGAATAAATTAAATCAGTATTAACCAGCGGTTGGGTTCAAATAATACCCTAAACAATAATGTGTGCCATTTGGTTTTAATTTGTCAGGTTATATAAACACAGCCATCTTACCTCAACTATCAGCAAGATGGCAATTACAGGCACCAATGATATTAATAGTATCTTGGAATAGTATGCAATGGCATCATAATGATATGGCACATTTTATGAATTCATAGGGCAAATAAAATTATACTGATATATTATGAATTATAATTTATAAAGTATATATTTATAATAATTATACATTATAATGACCTATAAGGGAAGCAGTGGCTCAGTGGCTAAGACACTGAGCTTGTCAATCAGAAAGATTGGCAGTTCGGGGGTTCGAGTCCCTAGTGGTGTATAACGGAGTGAGCTCCCGTTACTTGTCTCGACTTCTGCCAACCTAGCAGTTCAAAAGCATGTAAAAATGCAAGTAGAAAAAATAGGAACCACCCCTGGTGGGAAAGTAACAGTGTTCCATGTGCCTTCAGTATTTAGCCATGCCGGCCACATGACCACGGAGACATCTTCGGACAGTGCTGACTCTTCGGCTTTGAAATGGAGATGAGCACCATTCCGTAGAGTTGGGAACAACTAGCACTTATGTGCGAGGGGAACCTTTACCTTTACCTATAAGTATATGCAATACTATAATGACATATGAAATGTCACGACACTCTTCCTCCATACACCTATATTATTAAGCTTCTCCCACCCCTCTCCTCTTCTCTTTACTTATACTTTTGTCTACAATAGAAAAATAGTTTAATCCTTAGCTATTCATCAGCAAAATGTGAGGAGCAATTGTGATGATTCAGCCTCCCCAAACTATCCTCCATATATTGGGTCTACATGTACATCATTCATAGTCACCTCTTACAGTGCTAATGATAAGAGAGGTAATCTGTTATGCTTGGAAAACAGAGTCATGAAAAGAGAAAAATAAATTGGAAACCACTTAGTTGTTTAAGATAGCAGTAAATATTTGTAATTAAATAAATAGTTACAAATTTGACATACAAAGAAATATTAGTATGTTGAAATTATACTAATTTTTTGTTAGATAAATAAATAAATATATTATTCTATGATTTAACAGAAAATTGAACTTGTTTAATTGCAGAATAGATACATATGCTAAATAAATATATATAATCAGTGTTTTTCAAAATATTGCTAGAAAATACCTTGTAAGAAGTCTGTGGCAAGCCACTTTTATCTCTTGCCTTCATAGTGTCTTTAACTTTATATATTCCATTGTATTAAAGATGATTCCATGGTGTTGCAAGCTATTAATGCTAAAAAAGGCATACCTAAAAGTAAACCCCATTGACCACAATGTGTCTTATCTCTAAACAGAAACTTCACTGCAAAAAGTGTAGACTTATTTGAAATATGTATTTGTTTCCTCCCCCTTTTTATTCTTAGAAGTCTCAAAATCTACTCAGCTCTATCAGTCAGTATGGGCCAAGGCAAAATTTGGAAACAAAGAAAGGAGGTCTTCAAGGAAAAAGCGAAAAACTCTCCAAGTTCCAGTAGGTATTAATAGAATTACAGTGACATCTTGTTAGAGTTTTTGTGTTTGTGTGTGTGTGCATACATTTATGCACACATATACATACACACACATGCACACACACTGTACACACACAGAGCATGTGTGTGCATGTATATGTATGCATATGTGTACGTATGTACATTTATATGCACACACAATAAACACAGAGATGTATACTGTATAATGTATACAGTCTGTGTGCATGTATATGTGTGTGCATACACACACACACACAAAACACATGCACAAACACACACACAAAACATTTTTATATATGTACATACACATATACATACATACTCGGTTTGTGTGTCTCTGTGTGGGTATGTATGGGTTTGATTAAACTTCTGGTGATATATATTAATTGTTACAGAGAGTGCATTACTTAAACAAAGGATAAACATCCATCAAAAATAGAAGCTACTCATTTGAATAGAGGATGATTATTTGTAAACTACAATACATAGTTAACATGTTTTCAAAGAAAAGCTGTTCATCTCGTCAGAAGATTATTTCAGAGCAGCAGGTTTTGGAGTAGTTAATCCACAGAGATAACTTTTTTGTTCTGTGAATCATATTCCGAATTTTCAAATGTTTGATGAAATGAGTCATCTGGAATTGTAGGATACCATCCACAGGAAAAATACATGCTTTATATAGTACTATTTGCTTAATCACTGGATTTCATCCCAGTGAATAAGATGAATAGGTGAATAGAATCCCCCAAAGTATTGTGACTTTTAATCCTACATTTGATGACATTTTTCCCATTCCAACTTATTGGTATATAACAAAATCGCTTCTTCCCCTCTGTCATTTACTTGTATGAATTCAATTAATGAATTCAATGCATGGAACATGCAAATACTTTTATTTAAATATCTTGATTTAATTTTGGATAAAAATATAAATATCTATATTTTTGTACTTTGTTTCTACTCTATTTGATTCATGCAATATTTCCCGTTAACTCTCTAATCTCTGTATGTATGGGGCTAACGGACGCTTTTGGAACAACAGGGAACATATGTAAGGTTATTATTTGTGGATTATAGCTCTGCCTTCAACACCATTCTACCCAACAGGTTGTTTTTTTAAAATGTCCAATTTGGGTATATATCAGAGGATTTGTTTGTGGATAAAGGATTTTCTGTCAGATAGGCCACAGACAGTAAGGATGGGATCTCTGATACTAAGCACAGGAGCCCATCAGGGTTATGTGCTAAGCCCCTTCCTTTATTTTTGTACACACATGACTGTGCCTCATTATATAACACCAACACAATTATTAAATTTGTGGAATACACGACATGGTGGGGCTCATTAATAGGAATAATAAGTCTGCTTATAGAAAGGAAGTACACGGGATAACATTGTGGTATAAAGAAAATACTCTTACACTTAACACCACAAAAACCTAAAGAACTTATAACTGACTTCAGGAGGAAGAGAGATGTACATTTACCATTGTACATAAATGGTGAGGAGGTGGAGAGAATTGGTAATTTTAAATTTATGGGCATTTATATCTCAAAGGACCTCTCATGGACTATGAATGCTAACATGCTTGTGAAGAAGGCACAGAAGAGGCTGTACTTCCTGAGAATGCTCAGGAAGATAAATCTATCTCAGCATCTACTTCTGTCCCACTATTGCAGCACCATTGACATACGGCATTCTTGCATGGTATGGGAGTAGCTTTGCAGCAGACAAAAAAACACTACAGAGAATCATTAAAACTGCCCAGAATATCATCGGGCTCCAGCTATCAGCCCTGGACGACATCTTCGCATCTCGCTGTTTGAGGAAGTTGCCCAACATTCTCAGAGACTCCTCCCATCCTGCTTACAATCTTTTTGGACTGTTGCCCTCTGGCAGACAGAACAATTAAAACTAGGACCACACGTCTTCTGAATAATTTTTATCCCAGAGCTATAATTGCACTCAATAATGAACTAAAGGGCCACCATCGGTGAGCTGTTGGGCAGCATTACTTGGTCTGTTGTGTGGATGCTTGGGTGGTTTAGGGGCGGGGAATTTTTGGTGTGTGTGTGTGTGTGTGTGTGTGTGTGTGTGTTGGGCCTGGTCTCTGGATGTTATGTGAATTTTGTTGTATGGGTATACTGTGTATATACGTACAATGGCAATAAAGTATTTTTCTTCTTCTTTTGAAGGCCTGAAAGTATAACAGCAGTCCATGTGACATTAAAATGGATATTTTTCTGGATCTTTGGCTAATTTTTATTTTCTCTTTTCTCTTGGCAGTTGATTACAGTAGATAGTTGCCCTCAGAGCATCCAAGTGAATTTCGAACCGCTTCACAGTAAACCTGCCGAAGATGAAGAGGAACGCAGGGCCAAATGGCTGACTGTGTCTCACTTCAAGCAACTAAGTATGTCACATTAGGCTCATGAAGATTACACATGGGACTAAAAGAAAACTATGCATAGTTTTGAAAATAACCTTTCAAGAGAACAAGTTATAAAGATAGGCTAAGAAACTTCTTGGGAAGAATCGCAATATTATGAATTTGAAGAATAACAAATATATTAATCTAATTTCACAAGTTGTAGAAAGTTGTAGTTCTACCACTGGGGTGTCAAACTTGATTTCATTGAGGGCCACATCAGGATTGTGTTTGACCTCTGGCAGCCGGGGTAGGTGTGATCAGGGTGGGCATGGGCAGCCCAACGTCACTCATGTCGGGGGCATCTGTGGTGGCCAAGCACTCTGCCAGCAAAAACAGGCTTCCGAGCTCCATTTTTTGGCTGCCAGGGCCTCCTGCAACACTCTGCCAGTGAAAATGGAGCTCAGGAAGACCTCATGCAGCCCTCCCAAACTCCAGTTTTGCTGGCAGGCACCACGAGCCAGTCTTTTGCTGTTTCCAGGGCGACCTCATGGGCCAGATCTAAGTACCTTAAAGGCCGAATCTGCCCCCTGGGCCTTGAATTTGACACCCCGGATCTACCATGATGGACAGAATGAATATATTTTTAAATCATATGTAACAAATTAAAGATGTACAACTTACAGCAAATCTTGGCACCCTGTGGAACGTATGATTGTTCTACAGAGGTTTACTATTGAATGTTGGCTTGATCATAAGTATATTAGTTTCCATTTGTGGTCCAGTAAGAAGAAATTGCATGGAAGCAGCAAAATTTTCATGAGTTCCGAAGAACAGGATTAGTTAACTTTATTTTGCTACAAGTTTCACTCCTCCTCCTCTTCTCTCTGAGGGTTGCATACAACTAGAAAGCTGGTATTTTTAGCCTGTCTTTATTTGTGGTATTTTTTAAATGTAAAATTTATGCCTTAAATATTTCAGGGAGTTAACAGATGCAAATTACCACTATTCTATTCCAGAAAGATTTTAAATATTTAGCGCGCTTCATGCCCATGCCCAAAATTCTTTTATTTTCACCTACCTTATCCAGATCACATTAATAACAGGGGGACTTCGGCTTATAATCACAATTGAGCCCAAAATTTCTGTTACTAAGCGAAACAGTTGTTAAGTGAGCTTTGCCTCATTTTACGATCTTTCTTGCCACAGTTGTTAAGTAAATCACTCCTCCAGATGTTAAGTTAATAACATGGCTGTTAAGTGAATCTGGCTTCCAAATCACCTTTGTTAGAAGGTCACTAAAGGGGATCACATGACCCCCCAAGACACCGCAACTGTCATAAATATGAACCAGTTGTCAAGTGTCTGAATTTTGATTTCATGACCACGGAGATGCTGCAATGGTTGTAAGTGTGAAAACCAGTCATAAGTCACTTTTTCCAGTGCCATTATAACTTCAACAGTCACTAAATGAATTGTTGTAAGTTGAGAACTACCTGCATTTTATTATATAAATCCTTTATCATCAAACCTGATTATGCAGATTTCCTTTCCCATGCCATTCTGTCCCTCGACTGATAACAATATCCTTGTGACAGTCAAACAAAGGGTGAAAAAAAAGCTTGCCTGACTTGTCTAAAAAGAATCCAGCATGACACAGCCCTGTGTTGACATTGCATAACCCTTATGAAAGTCCTATTTCTCAAAGGTAGAAGATAAGAACCATCTTGCTTTAAATTGATTTATTGATATACATACCTTCACTTTTTGGGGAACAAGATACTTGCAACGACTTTGAACATACAGCTCTTATATTTGTTTACTTGGCTAGGTTTAGATCATATCAGTTGTATGCATCAGGAAATGAAAAATCAAGAACTGGTGAGGCAGACAGTGCAAATCTGTGACTACTTGAGACAATCGCAAGAGGTAAGAGTTGCAAAGTAGATTTTTATGGTCTGTAATTTATATTAATTGCTGAATCTCTAGTGAGCAAACTAAAGAAGCCTGATACTTTTTTTATGCAGCAAGTATAGAAGATGCTGGTGAAGAAATACCCCATTTCCCTGAAAATAAGACATCCACTGATAATAAGCCCAATCGGGCTTTTGAGCGAATGCGCTAAAAAAGCCCTCCCCCAAGATAAACCTTCCTTGAAACTATTGCAACACAGCAGCAGCCATGAGGTGACCACGCTCGCCACCTCCTGCAGCTTAAAAATAATAAGACCTCCCCAAAAATAAGACCAAGTGCTTATTTCGGAGGTCCAATAAAATAAGATATTGTCTTATTTTTGGGGAAACACAGTAAGTAATTAATCTGTAATATTTTTAAAGATCAATAATTAAAAAAACCTAACTTATCAAAACATAAAGTCAAGGATATATGAGGAGAATAACTTTAGAAGCTGATGTTTTAGATGATTGTGACTTATTAAGGAAATAGCATCAATGAGTAAATATAGCTTGGTGGTGTGCAATCAGAGGTGGCATTCATCCAGTTCTGACAGATTCTGGAGAACTGGTAGAAGAATTTTGAGTAGATAAGTAGGCTGGCCCCGCCCCTGCTGCATCTCAGCTGATCTTCTTTTGTTGCCCTGACCAGGAGAATGGAGCTGGGAAGCAGGTTAGTGGGGTGAGGAGGGAATGGGGATTTTGCAGTAACCTTCCCCTGCCATGCCCACAAAGCCACACCACGCCCACCAAGTCACGCCCACAGAACTGGTAGTAAAAAAAATTGAATCCCACCACTGTGTGCAATCCTTCAAAGAGATCTTTTGGAAAATAGAGAGCTCGTACATAGCATGTCTTCTCAATTTGATAAAGCCGCCATCTTTGTTCTCAGGTTTATATCACTATTTTGGAAGCTACTTCTCATGATTTATCTAGGATACAAGGTACTCCCAGAAATACCTTTTGTAGCAGTTGTGGAAGGTGGAAAAAGACATGGCATTACTCTTTTTTAAAGAAAAGTTTCATGCACACTCCAGAACGTTCTGATCAACTCTTTTACACAGTTCTTATAAAATCTGCTGATAAATGAATTTTATAATTGGTACTTTGTAACTTTCCTAATCGGAATCCAGTTTACTTTCTTGATATCACCAAACTTGCTAGGCCAGTGTTTCTCAACCTTGGCCACTTGAAGATGTCTGGACTTCAACTCCCAGAATTCCCAGCCAGCATTCGCTGGCTGGGGAATTCTGGGAGTTGAAGTCCAGACATCTTCAAGTAGCCAAGGTTGAGAAACACTGTGCTAGGCTATAGTACAGGTAGTCCTCCATTTATGACCACAACAGAGCCCAACATTTCTGTTGCTACATTTGTTAAGTAAGTCTTTCCCCCGTTTTATGACCTTTCTTGCTACAGGTGTTAAGTGAATCCTGCAGCTGTTAAGTTGGCAACATGGTTGTAAAGTGAATATGGCTTCCCCATTGACTTTGCCTGTCAGAGAGTCCCAAAAGGGGATCACATAATCCCAGGGCACTGCAACCGTCATAAATACGAGTCAGTTGCCAAGAGCCTGAATTTTGATCATGGGGATGCTGCAATGGTTGTAAGCATGAAAAATGGTCCTAACTCACTTTTTTCAATGCCATTGTAACTTTGAATGGTCACTAGGCGAACTGTTGTAAGTCGAGGACTACCTGTACTAGATCCAGAAAAATATTTGATGCTGATTGAATAATTTAATCAAACTAAGCTGCTACATGGAAAGCTTCAAGGAAGGATTATGTATGTTTGCTGTCTTAAGTTGCTTATATAGTGGGATAGAAATAAAAAATAAAAAATATGGAAAGCAAAGGTTTGTTTTCTGGTCCATTGATTAAATCTACAATAACTAAATATTAATAACAAAGGTTGTCTTGAAAACATTTTGAAATGAAAACTAGAAGCTTAGTTTTAAATATAGTATATATTCTTAGATGCTTGCTGCCTTTCAGTATCCTTAGTGAAGAACTAATAATATTTGTATGTATATATATTTCATGAAGTGGTTGATTTTATTTTAACATGGTCAAAAAATCCAGTTATTATAACTGGTGAGTCACAAACATGGATTAATATTATAAGTGGACTTAATAAACTGTAGTTAAAAGAAGCTACAATTTTGTGCAATATGTATGCTTCTACAGAGGAAACAAAGTATATAGATATATGAAAGTTACTAATAATGAACTAAGATATACAGGCAGAATTAAATGCCTATTCATAATAGAAACAATAACCTTTTTTCAGGATTTAAATAACAGCATTGCTTGGACTAGGAAGAATAGAAAGAATAATCTGAGCAGAAGCTACTCGTAAGTATTGTCTGTTTGATCACAGATGGCATTTTTGATGGTTTTTAACCATATTATTTCTATTACCTAACATGCCTTTGTGATCTTTAATCATTAGCTGATACTCTTTTGAGATGTCCCATTCTAAAAGCTGTTTAGAAGGATTGTGAGTTATATTAATGTGTTTATATGTGAATATAAATATGAATTCAATCTGCATGAGATCCTCATTGAAATTAGTGCCAAAAATGCACAGAAATATCTCTGCATGCACCACTTATGATATATCAAGAAGATAAATGCTGAGTAAAAATTATAGAGTTTACAATTAAGAAGTTTCTCTATCAATTGTCATGAGAGATCAAGAGACACAAGTTAGTGTATAAATGCTCAATGAACCTAGTCTTGATTGTAATGACTATTATATATCCTTTGCAAAATTAAAATGAATGAAAAGCTATGTAGGTTTCTCAATACAATGAGTCATTCCGTGTTTGAGTGCATGTTAAGTTAATGATAAAAATCTATTTCCCCTTTTTGTTTCAAAAAGGTTGAGAAGTTTAGATGGAGATGGCAGTAAGTTTTTATTTTATTTTATTTGTAAATACTGTAGTCAAATGCATGCTTAGAGCAAAGTTAGTTTAGAAGAACCTCTCACTACCAACTCACTTAGACTTTCCTATATGGAAACTTACTATAACCGATTATCCCCCAGATACATTTGTAGAGATTGTTGAGGTGTTTTGTTTAGTCTTACCTTTTAAAAGTCATATAATATATGGAAAATAAAAAGGGATTGAAGAATGAAAAAATTCAGGCATTACTACTTAGTTATATATACGAAGGCTTCCAGACACATCCAAAGATGCTGAAGACCTGTAATGTATGTTCAGCTATTATATCAACAGTTACTGAAAATTATGGCTAGTTTCAAACTATAATATCAATTTATGAATTGCAAATAATAACTTTCTTCAGTTCAGACTAGTTACACCACTTTTACTTTGACCTTTACCTTTCACTACATTTTAGTTGTATGTGCTAAATTTCTGTATTGATACATCAAAAGATATTCATTGGGACACATCTAGATACCTTCCCCTCAATGGTTTTAACAGGGAAATGTCATAATGTTCCTTTCCAAGATAATCTCTTTATCTGTTCTAATATTGAAATTAATATGGTTACACACATATATTCCTGGCCTGCCCAATCTGGGAAAGCAGAATTATTAATACCACTAATTGCAAAATAGTCGATTTGGAGCTAACAGAATATAGTGCATTTTTAATTAAGTGATTGCTGCAGTAAAGCTTCCACGAAAATAGCAAACTTTTAACACTTGTCTCTACTGCTGTCAGTAACCATTAGATTTATATTAAAATTTACTTATTATAAAAGTTATATTCTATCATTTTCAGTGATTTTATTCATCTACCATCTTTTTTTTTTCCTTTTTCCTTATACTGATTCATGATTTAATTTTGAACTGTATCTGGATAATTTGTCCTGATATGTTATTTTAAACTGCTGGCCTTTGGCCATAAAAACCAAACCTATCTTTATAAAACTTATAATAAATGTTCAAATTCAGGGAAACAGAGTGTTCTTCAACTGAACAGATTTTCAGTTGAATTGAAAGGCATCTTATTCTGGTATACGTTTAACTGTTATTTTAATTTTATTGGTACCTATGTCATTTATCATTGACTTTTTAAAATATTGTTTTAATTGTATATAAATACAATTAAGATAATATTTTAAAAATTGTTTTAACCCTGTTGTATTCTGCCCAAAGACTGCTAGGAATAGGGAAAGATATAGGTCTTATGAAACAAACAAATAATATTATGGTCCCCAGTATAATTATATGCTTTTACTGATAATTTAACAAAAAGTTAAAATTGATTCTCTTTCATTCTAATTACTTTATGGCAATCTTGACTGCACAGTGCTCACAACAGTGTATTTTCCATATTTAACATTAATGTTTTAAAAATATTTCAGATATCTCACTCTCTTTAAAAACCCCTCAAGATTTGCACCATCATTACTCAGGTACGTAGTGAGTATTTAAGTGAGTATGCTGAGTATATTAATTCTTTCCCTCTATCATTTTCTAATTATCTGACTTTGAAGTAGCTCATTATCAAGAGCCGTATATTAAAATAATTCCTAAGAGAGTATCTTGGGGAGATTAAGATAATTTATTATGTTAGCACTGCTTTCTGCATGCCAAGTAGTTGTTGGTAAAATAAATTGGTTACTGGAAATAATAATAACAGATCTATAATCAAAAGCCATAGAAGTAAAATTTCTTTTATAATATAATTTCTTTTATAAATATAATTAATATTATATTTAGGAAATAGAATAAAGGGAAGTAGAGGAGATTGAGGATCAGCTAGTTCAGTTTCCTATGAAATAAATCTGCTTTTAGTATCAATCCCTAGTGAATTCATATACTAAAAATGATTTCACACCGTATTGGAAGCACTGAACACATATGAACCTCCTAAGCTGCTACATATTCAAAGCTGATGAAATTTGTGAAACCCACCAGCAGATGTCCTTGCCGTCACACATTTAAGAACAGATGTATATCACAATCTTTGCAAATATTGTTCAGGGTTAGATTGCTAATGAAGTATTTGTAGCAGGTAACAATTGTATGATAGTTAGAGGTAGTATATTGTTATTGCAATAAATACGAAAGCTATTCTATTATAAACACATATCAGCATATACCAAATCTGCTGCGATCAATTTAGTATATATTAAAAAAAATTTTGTATTTGTATTTATTAGACATTTATAGGCCGCCCTTTTCCCTGAGGGGACTCAGGGCGGCTTACAGTCAAAAAGGAAAGGGAGTGTAGGACAATACAAAAAGAAATGTGCACAAAAGTAAATTAAATAGTAAAACTCAACATTCACTCAACATTCGGGAGGGGCAAAAGTAAACTTATCCCCAGGCCTGACGGGCTAGCCAGTTCTTGAGGGCTGTGCGGAAGGCCTGGACGGTGGTGAGGGTACGAATCTCCACGGGGAGATTGTTCCATAGTATCGGAGCCGCAACAGAGAAGGCTCTCCTCCGAGTAGTCGCCAGTCGGCACTGACTGGCGGATGGAATACGGAGGAGGCCAACTCTATGCGATCTGATGGGACGCAGGGAGGTAATTGGCAGAAGGCGGTCTCTCAAATAGCCAGATCCAAAAATAGCACCAAGCTGAATTTTCATAAAACTGAAAAGAAAGTCTATTCAAACTTTACACATTATTTTTTAAATTACTTTTATTGAATAATTTTTAACAAAAATAAAAACAATAAAAGAAAATAAGACAATAATAAAAAATAGTGAAAAAATAAAAATAAAAATATATATAAATGGCTTCCAATCTCCTTGACAACGGTTATAAATACATTTATATTTTGCCCTCTTTATCCAGAGTTATATCATAATTTCTTTCTTTTCATAAGCAACCTTTTCTAATCTTCAAACTCATAAATCACAAGTTCATTTTTCTCTTTTTTCAACAAAAATTCCATAAGGAGTTTCTAGTCACTGATAAGTGTACTTTTTGATCTGTCACTAATTAAGTGATTTTGCCATCTATGTTAATCATTTTTCCTCCATTGTGATGTTTCAGTCTTTCCATGTACAGTATATGCATATAATAATCTTGCAGTATAAGCTAGAATCTTAAACCTAAAAAGAATCTTAACATGGGAGAAATTACAATTGTGTATGTTGAGGAGAATTTTTCTAAGAAACATATATCTTTTGTCAAGGATAATGTTTTTTGTTTCAAACAATACCTTTTCTGATAACTGAACAATGGCAGAAAGATATACATATCAAAATCTATATGGCAAGAAAAAAGCCAAGTGTTAAATATATTTTCTGGTATATGATTCCAGAAAAATTGTCTAGAATGTATAAGATAGTTCAAATTTATATTGCAAATGTGGATAAAGTGAAGGATCATTTTATAACTAGTGGAATTTACAAAAATACTCACAAGAAATTCTGAAATGCCACTAACCCTCCTTGATGTATATCCAGCAATAAATACATCCTATATTATAGTCTGCTTTGCTATCTGAAAAGAAAGATAGAAAGGAATACCTTGAATTTAGACAAAGTTTCAGTAATTTGCTAAAGATCCGAGGGAAACTCAGATTTAAATCTTAATAACTTTTGTCAATACTTTACAGTAAGGCTTTAGATCAGTTGTAGGGTTGAAATGATATTATCAAATACTACCCATTTTATTTAAATCAGAAGAATAAATTCAGTGGGTGGCCCTTGAGGGTTGAATAAATGATTCCAATGGTTTCTTTAAAAGATTTTCCAGTGCTATATTGTTCCTTTAAGTTCTTTTCCATCTCTAACTCAATCTTTGTCTAGTTACTAGATTTATTCCACCACTCAATATTTTTTGCCCATTCCAGCCAGTGGCCAGAAAAGAGGAGTGTAAGAAAATTAAAATGCTGAAAAAAATAGATAATATTTTAACAAATTAGTTTTACTTCCATGAAGAAAATTAAACCATTATTCTGATCACTTCAAATGTTGTACCATATTTTATGTCTCCCGGTCAAAGGCCTTTGTGGGAATAACAGCTGTTTTCACATTTTCTTTTTAAAATGGTGGACAAGAATTTTCAAATCATATGATTAACCTGTTCTTTGCAGCTGTTGAAAGAAACAATTTAATGAGACTGGCTCAAACAATCCCTTTCACACCAGTGCAGTTTTTTGGTGAGTACCAGATTCCATGTTGATGTATGAAAACATTTTAGTTATTAGGAAAATTCATAATAATTTAGACTTAAAATGTACAATCATGCTATTGTCTGACTATTTTTATCAAATCATGGTGCATCTCTCTCTCTCTCTCTCTCTCTCCCTCTCTCTCTCTCTCTCTCTCTCTCTCTCTCTCTCTCTATCTATCCTCCACTCCCTCCCTCCCTGACCCCCCTCTCTCCCCCTCTCATTTTATATCTCTATCTTTTGCATTATTTTGTATAATGCCATACCAAGAAATAATTAGAAAACATTGTCCTTAAAAACCCTTGCATTTCCCTCTATTATTAATCTCATTGCTTTTTGTTAATCTCATTGTTTTTTTGTTGTTAATCTCAGATTTTTTTTTTACAACATCTCAAATTTCTTTCTTTCTTTATTTCTTAAATTTATTTAGCTGGAGAAGAAGTAACGATTTATAGACTGGAAGAAAGTTCACCTTCGAGCCTTGATAAAAGCATGTCCTCTTGGTCACAGCACGGCATGGCTGCCATGATTCAAGTTTTGTCTCAAGAGGAAATGGATGGAGGATTGAGGAGAGCCATGAAAGCTGTCTGCACCTGGTCTGAAAATAATGTGCTCAAGTTAGGTGAAGTTTTCATTGTAAAATCTTTCCTTCCGGAAGTTGTTCGGACTTGGCAGAAGATCTTCCATGAAAGCACAGTCCTCCATCTATGTCTCAGAGTGAGTATAATCTGATCAGCAATCCCTAATAATAATAGGAGGCTAGCAACATTCTACCAAAGGAGCCCACACTGTACACTGTAGTCTATCTACTCTATCTTGGCAGGGGTGGGATTCAAAAATTTTAGCAACCAGTTCTCTGCCTGGTTGCTGGGTGGGCATGGCCTATTTGGCCTCCTGCATCATGGGGGGAGTGGTATTTTCGCTCCTCCCAGGCTCTGAGGCCCTCTGGAGGCTAGAAACAGGCCTGTTTCCCCGTTTCTGGAACTACCGGGAGGTCCGTTTTTCACCTTCCCAGAGCCTCCGCACTGGCCCTGCATTTACCTGGCATCCAAAATGGGCAGCATGGAGACTTCTGGGAGAGGCGGGGTGGACAGGGCCAGCCAGTCCTTCCAACTACCGGTTTGTGAACCAAATGTAAAATTAGCATCTAGTTCACCTGAACCAGTCCAAACTAGCTGAATCCCACCCCTGCACCCTAATTTAAAATGATGGTTTACCGAGGTCTGTCAAATCCCATTGCCAGATAAATCCCAACTCTGAGAACAGCCATCTCAGCCCTGCCTCCCCAAAAGTAATTCTATTCATGACAATGGCTAAAATGGATTCATTAGAGCACACAAATAGTAACCAGTAACTACTAATATTCTCAGGTATGTATTGTAATTTATTCAAACTAGTACCAATCTAGAAATAAAGAGAAATTTTACAGTTAGAACAATTAAGAAGTGAAACAGCTTGCCTGTTCAGAAGCGTGGCACGACAAAACTGCGCTAGACTAAGCCGCGCCCAATTAAACTGCATCGCTGACGTCATCAACAGGGAAACAACAGCGAGCACAGAGAAAGAAGGGTGCTTTAAATAGCGCTTTGAAAGCAAGCCGATTCAACTTAAGGTAAGGGTTAGGTTTAGGGTTAGGTTAAGGGTTAGGGTTAGGTTTAGGGTTAGGTTAAGGGTTAGGGTTAGGTTTAGGGTTAGGTTAAGGGTTAGGTTAAGGGTTAGGATTAGGTTTAGGGTTGGGTTAAGGGTTAGGTTTAGGGTTAGGTTTAGGGTTAGGTTTAGGGTTAGGTTTAGGATTAGCGGGGGTTAGGTTTAGGTTTAGGGGTTAATTTTAGGTTTAGCGTTTACAGCGTGCTTCTGTCTCCGTGCTGTTGTCGCCCTGTTGATGACGTCAGCTATGCAGTTTCGTCGAGTGCGCTTTAGGCGAACGCGGTTTTGTGGTGGAACCGTTCAGAAGTTGCGGGTGCTTCATCATTGTAAGTTTCTAAGAGGAGATTGATAGCCATTTGTCTGGAATGCTATAGGATCTCCTGCATGCGCAAGGGTTGAACTAGAAGACTTCCAAGGTCCCTTCCAAGTCTGTTATTCTGTAGTAGGGGGTCACAAAGCTATTAATATCATTGTAATAGAAACTGGAAAGACCAGAAAGAGTATTCTTCTTATTTGTCAAGGAAATGAATACAGCTACAGCTACATGGGATCAGCTCACTCATATTTTATACATTATTTTGTGATTTTGTTTTCTAAGAAAACTAAATTTTCATTTTCATCCTGTCCTTTGATTGAGACTTATGAGTACTTCAAAGTTTTCCCCACCCAAGCTAATTAGTAGTTTTTAATACGATCTCTAAGCTGAGATTTCAAAATTCAGTTCTTACTTCAACTCTGGAAAGAGTCATTGGGCAGAGTTAGTTAAATCACATTGTCTCATCACAATCTTAAAATAGACGGACGTACCATATTTAAAATGTGGACGGACAGAGCACCAACTTGCTAAATGTTATTGTAAACATTATTGAAATAATACCGTATATACTCGAGTATAGGCCGACCCGAATATAAGCCGAGGCACCTAATTTTACCACAAAAAAACTGGAAAAGTTATTGACTCGAGTATAAGCCTAGGGTGGGAAATGCAGCAGCTACCGGTAAATTTCAAAAATAAAAATAGATACCAATAATGTTTTTGAATATTTATTTCAAAGAAAAACAGTAAACTAGCGGTGTATTCAATGAAATACTTCACTCACCTCATGATGCTGATGTCCCGCTGTGATGCTGATGTCCCGTGCAGCCGCGGGAGCGATGTCCCGCCTCCTATGACACACGGCACAGTGATTCCTATCATTGGATCACTGTACCAGAGGAGGTGGGACATCGCTATGTGGCTGCTTGCCATAACAAGGAGGAGGTGGGACATCGTTGCAGAGCGGCAGGAGGGGGAGGAAGGGGAATCGTAAGACAGCCCTGCATTACATTAGACGTGAGGAGGGGGGATGGTGCGGTGCGCGCTGCGCGGCAAACTGACACAGAGGGAGGGGAAACTCACAGGGGCACTGGGCCATTCACGAGTGTCACCCAGCGGCATGGCCCCGCCCCTTTTTCTCCTCCATTTCGGGCAAATTTTTCACTGACTCGAGTATAAGCCGAGCCGGCTTTTTTCAGCCCAAAAAGTGGGCTGAAAAACTAGGCTTATACTCGAGTATATACAGTATATCTAGGGTTTTTTATTATTATTTTTAGGAAATACAGCAGCAAAGGGCAGCTCAGAAATTGATATATACCTTCAATCAAATGAAGCCCCATAGCATTCCATACACCCCCAGGTATGAAAAATATGTTTCTAGAAATAAAATGTAAAAGACTAAACTTACTCATTCTATATAAAATATTTTGATTTAATTAATAATATCAGTCATTAATAGACAGGCAGATACAATCCTGCACTAAAATGCTCACAATTATTAGAGGAACAGACAACTATTTATTCACATGTTTTACATATTATTACAGTCTATATTCCATTGAAATGCAAACCGTGACATATTTCATTTTCCTGCGCTCCAGGATCTCTGCAGACAATGACTGCAGACATGAAATTAAAAGATGCTTTCCTCTTGGGGAAGAAAACTATGGCATAGTCAAAGTTATGGTTTTTTCAGGATGCGAGTTGGACTATAAGGAAGGCAGAGAATCCATGCTTTCGAATTATGGTGCTGGAGAAGACTCTTAAGAGTCCCTTGGACTGCAAAGAGATCAAATCAGTCAATTCTAAAGGAAATCAACCCTGATTGTTATTTGGAAGGACAGAAATTGAAACTGAAGCTTGAATACTTTGATCACTTAATGAGAAGTGAGGACTCATTGGAAACAACCCTGGAAAAAAATGAAGGCAAAAGGAGAAAAGAACATGAAGAAAAGTAGAGCATGAGATGGTTAGATAGTGTCATCAACACAATGAACATGAATTTGGGCAAATTCCAGGAGACAATGAAGGAGAGTGTGCCATGGTCCATCAGGTCACAGAGTCAGACATGGCTTAGTGACTCAATAGCAACAACAATATTCCATCATTCCTCTCCTTCCATCTCTTTATATAATGACCACCCAAACCTGACATTAAAAACAAGATGCCACTTTCCAGGACTGTGATAAATCATAAAGGGATGATCCACCATATTAAACATTTATTCAGGAAATACAGTTAATTTGGAGCATATTTCAACTCTCTGTCTGTCTGTCTGTCTCTCTATCTCTCTCTCTCTCTCTCTCTCTCTCACACACACACACACACACACACAAACACACACAATCATATATCTATCTATCTTGTTCCTTTTGTTCAATTCAGTGCGGACAAAATTGCTCAAGTCAGATAACAGTATGGCAGGATAAAATCCTTTTAAAGTGTGTACATTATTTTTTTCTGATATTACTTCAAGCTTCTCCATTCATCTGTATTCATTTAATGAGCAACATCAAAACTTCATTCTAAATATTTAAAATGGGGATTTATTTGATTTACAAGATAATCAGAAATACAAGACACACTTTTAATTTTGTGAATAGCAATTTCATTTGAGTACCCAACTTCAGAATTAGCAGAAAAGACTATATTAAGCCCTGTAGAAAGTAACCATGTAGGAATTTTAAAAAGTATCAGAAAACTGCTGATTATTGCAAAAAAAAAAAAAGGCGGGGGGGATGTGCTAATAGTTTTGTGAGACCCAATAACTTCTTATGTATTTACCTGATTCACCAGTGAATCTTCTAGGCGGCAATTATTATATTTTTATTCTCTTGTTAAATTGCCAGTGGTGATTTGTCCTCTGTAACTAGTTTGCTACGATTATGATAATAGATTTTCTCAAAGTTGTGCCCAATTTTCCCATCAAGCATGGAGATTTTATGAAACGCTGTCTGAAAATTAGGTCTTCATTAACTCTTAGATTAATTATCTCAGGACATCTTTTTGGCTATAGTTCTAAACTTACTTTTTGGGAATAAATGCCATTTAATTCAATTAGGTTTATTTCTGCATAGACACAGATAGGATAACATTACATTTTAACATGCATTGTGCACATACTTATGTTTTTAATGTTGTTAAAAATTATGATGTTGATGAAAGTTGAATGTGAGATTAATACCCTTGATTCATCAAAAGCAGTGTGAAGAACACCTCCTGAAAAGATGCTCTCATTTCTTTTCAGATTCCTTGAAGTCTTTTTAATATATTGCCATTCAGCCAATCAGTGGCTGACAATAGAGAAATACATGACAGGAGAATTCCGCAAGTACAATAACAATAATGGGGATGAAATCACACCTAGCAATTTGCTGGAAGAAGTTATGCTGGCTTTTTCTCACTGGAGTTATGAATATACCCGAGGAGAACTTCTTGTATTAGATTTGCAAGGTGAGTAAAAAAGTCTGTCCCATGAAAATTAATAAAATCAAAGCTAGATAAAGTGCATATGACACTTGAATGGCTAATACATCTATTTGGGTGTCAGTATTTGTGGACCATAGTATAGTTTATCAGATATACAAAAAGTTCTACGAATACAGTCCATAATATACATATGTGTAAGTGTGTGCATGCACACATACACACACACACACACAGATACACACAAACACACAGGCACACAAACACCCATCTATTGTTAGTGGTTGGATGATTAACAGTGACTTCTAAGCCTGTTTGTGTGTGCAACTACAAAAGATTGTGCAAGCATGCCACAATTTTCGTTCTGTGAGCAACATGATACTGCATTTCTGCTTTCATCATTCTACCTTCTTTACTTCCCTCTTTGCAAATGCCATGGGGACCTGTGTGAATTAGTTCTGATTCACCTTGAATATTTGAGATTTAGAATAAATATAATTTGTTTTAAGGCTGGGCTTAGAGATTTGAGGACAAATCCATTTGATCTGAGCTGTTTCTTTAAATTATAATGGGAAAAAGTCTCAACACTTTCTTGGGAAATATTCCTCCTGCATCTCTTTTAAGGTTCAGATCACATTCCTGAGACTCAATAGGCAGCAGCACCTGCCTAAATTTATCTTAGATCGAAGCAAGGTAGGATTAAGCCTGATTAATACTTCGATGTGGACTAGCCTGGAATTTGCAAAAACTTTTTATTTCCAGAAAAAGAGCATCACAAACTCTTCCCTGCTGATGCTAAGCAAATGGATCAGAAGGACTCCAAGAGTGATTCACCCAGTATTGCCTAATTATCATCAAAAGTGCACCTTTATCTCAAAAAGTATGAGAAAAGCTCCCCCCCTTTTTTTTTAGGAAGGAAGAAAGTTGAGATCGTTGAATTAAAACTTGAAGACAATACTGAAAGTAAAAAAAAAAAAAGAAAATCTATACAATTATTTCTCAGTTGCTTTCTTGGAGTGCAGGGCTTGGCATTGCATTGCATTTGTGTCCGAAGTACCAAGGCATTTCCAGGTTGAACGGATTAGCTGGTGACATCACCATTGCCCAGGGGACACTTGGTTGTCCCCTTTCATGACCCTGTTATTGTGCCCAACAAAGTGGTACCTATTTATCTACTTGCGTTTGCATTCTTTCAAACTGATAGATGGGCAGGAATTGAAAAAAATAACAGAAGCTTACCCCATCACACAGTCTCATACACAGGTTCTAACCACGCGAAACATCATATTTCCTGACTTGGCACAATACTAAGTAAATTATTGAGTTGTCCTTAACAGGCAGGGAAATGTTGCTGCCTCTGATCACTGGTTTTTAGGGATATCTAAAACTATCGTAATTAACTAACTTGGCATAACTGGTTAGAAAGTTTGACCCCCTAAGCATTGCCTCTTGGCTGGCTTTGGTGAGGTGAGGTGAGTGCAGGGCTGGGTTGGGTTGGGTTGGCAAGCACATTAACAAAGCTTGACCTCTTGCTGATATGGTAAATATGATCACACAGAGATCATTTGGCACAAATAAGGTAGCAATCATAGCCTTGGGACATCTGCATTCTTTAAGTTATGAAATTTGGAGCACTTGTGTTAACCTGGAAAATTTATGCTATAGTATATGTATTAATCTTTTGATTACTGCATACCACCATTACTTATCTTTTAGGAAAATGAAGGTGTGGTTGCTTGGTATAGAACATGTTTTTTTTAAAGTACAAGTTAGATGCATCTATATATTTGCTCTCATTGCTCTCAATCATGTGAAGTGTTAATACCACTTTATAATGCCTTGGTAAGGCCACACTTGGAATACTGTATTCAGTTTTGGTCGCCACGATGTAGAAAAGATGTGGAGACTCTAGAAAGAGTGCAGACAAGAGCAACAAAGATGATTAGGGGACTGGAGACTAAAACATATGAAGAACGGTTGCAGGAACTGGGTATGTCTAGTTTAATAGAAAGAAGGACTAGGGGAGACATGATAGCAGTGTTCCAATATCTCAGGGGTTGCCACAAAGAAGAGGGAGTCAAACTATTCTCCAAGGCAGCTGAGGGTAGAACAAGAAGCAATGGGTGGAAACTAATCAAGGAGAGAAGCAACTTAGAACTGAGGAGAAATTTCCTGACAGTTAGAACAATTAATCAGTGGAACAGCTTGCCTCCAGAAGTTGTGAATGCCCCAACACTGGAGGTCTTTAAGAAGAGGTTGGATAGCCATCTGTCTGAAATGGTATAGGGTTTCCTGCCTAGGCAGGGGGTTGGACTAGAAGACCTCCAAGGTCCCTTCCACCTCTGCTATTGTATTGTATTGTATGCTACCTTTCTTTAATGGAATTGTACAGTTGTGTGATTCTAGCTGTTCCTACTAATCTGGTTGCTTTTAAGTCTTTCCTGTCTATATTATTTTTGATATATTAGTGTATTAAGAATTTGCATATGTATTTCTGCATTTATATGAATCTGGAGATTAACAGGAAGAAGTAACTATTGATTAGCTCTACACATTTGGGCTCCAGTTACTTTCTGAGTCTACATTGGTGTAGTTATTCAAGAACAAGGTTGCTTATATTGCAGATGCTAAATTAGCTGATAATAAATTCTATTCCTACATGAAATTGGTGTGTCAAATTCACAGTGAGCATGGAGAATAGTAAATTTGCCAGAAGGGGGCTATTAGTTTGAGAGAGAAAGTGCCTGATGTGAGCCAGAACAGCCATGGGTACTGATAGAATCTAGTCCATATATTGTCATAGCCAGTTCAATGTCAGGTATAACTAGTGCACAAATATCACAGAATACTTGTTAACAGAATAAAGATTTTTTAAAAAAATAAGAAACAATATTAAGCATCTAAATCCATCATTTATACACAATATAATACAATCAGGGATTCCATGTTTACCTAACAGTTCTTAATAATACAGTTTCAATTTATCACTTTTTAAAAAACTGTTTTAAAGCAAATTGACTTGTTCCAAAATGAAGCATTAACCTCTAGGGCTTCATGAATGCCATGAGGTCCCGCAGAAATCACCAAGGGAACACCCTTGAGGACTACTTTGCCTTCTGATAAATGGATGTTTTGTGACTGGCCACACAACAGTAATTTTGTGACTAGGGAACTCATCTATGGAAGCTTTCGCAATTCTGAAATGACCCATAAAATTTATCCAACTTTGACACAAATAAATGAAACATTAATATGCTTAATGTAAGCTATTGTTTCAGGACAGAAAAACAAGCTTACACAATAGATTAAATATGAGGATCCAAATTTCAACCTTGATCTAGATCAGTGGTAGTCAACCTGGTCCCTACCACCCACTAGTGGGCGTTTCAGCTTTCATGGTGGGCGGTAGGGGTTTGCTGTAACTCTGCTTTATAAATTTTATAAAGTAAAGTTGCTTCCCTACTTTATAAATCACAATTACTGTGGAACCGGTGGGGTGGTTAGAAAATTTACTACTAAGAGAGATACAAAAGTGGGCGGTATGTATAAAAAGATTGACTACCCCGATCTAGATATTCTGGAGCATAGGAAGGTTTCAGAGCTGGAATATATCTATAGTGTTTATCTATTTTATTCAGAGTAGGGAAATTTTGTTGCACACAATGGAAAGTAGTTCTTATCTTAGTTTTATCTGACATTGAAACATATATCCTATTTATATATAGTTCCAGCAATATACATTTGGATCCACAAAATATTTTTGAATGATAGCTTTTATGTTCTTTGCTTCTCATTTAAGCTAAAAATGTTTTAAAAATAGTTGAGTATGCAACATTTGTTTGTTGTAGTCTAATATAATTTATAATTTTAATATTGCTTTTTCACTTTTGCTCTGTAAACCAAAAGATTAGATAACTGTACAATAATTGCACAATAATAACAATTTGTTATAATTTCACAAATGGTTTTTAAGAAGACAATTACCTACTAATAACCATTATAAATTTGAATTCTGCAGGTGTTGGAGAAAGCCTCACTGATCCATCTGTTATTAAACCTGAAGACAAACAGTAAGTATAATCATGTAAATGTATCATATAAAATGTGATGTATACTCCATGATTCAATTAATCTTCGATATTAACTGTAATGCACATATACATATTTTTATTCATTGCTGATGTTGTGATGTTCTTTTTGGTTAACAGCCCAGTTTTGTATATGTATCTTTTTATCCAGCCGATTAAGAATAATGTAATGCATTGACAAAAAGGTAACTGAAGAAAATTATAATAAAGCTATAAATGCAAATATTTACTGAAAAACCTGGCAACAGAAGTGATAAATACTTGACTTATATTGAATGGACATAACCGATTTCCTGGTTCATTTCAGATACACAAGTAGTGCTGAGGTACTATATTGTTTCTTGTGGATTAAATAGGCCTTTTAATCCTAGGAATGCACAAGAAACAAACTACAGTTAATGAAATGCTATCTAACCACAGTTCTCATAAGTAATGCTCATGACACTAGTTGAAGGATTAGGTTTTACCCTCCAGCTACTTTGTAAAGTGGTATCTGTGTCAACTAGACTGTGGCTATGAGTTTATAACATTAATTTTTAATAAGTGCTACATCCTCTAGGCTAATAGAAGCTCACACAATGAAGCATTTTGTTATTCCATTCCTCCTGCACTCATCCTCCAATCTGTTTGGGCAGGTCCCCCCCAAAACCAGGCATCCAACTAAGGGTATTTGTGATATGCAGGTGGAAAAGATGTGTACAGAAATCATGACATTAATTACTCCTTTGTTATTTTCAAATTCTAGAGGGATGACCTTTGGACCGGCAAACCTTGGAGAAGAAGCCTTCAAAAATTTCATTTCAAAGCACTGCTGCAATTCTTGTTGCAAGAAACTCAAACTTCCTGGTATGCCATAGCAAAGCTCTGAAGAACGTTTTTGAACAAATTTGGCCTTAGATCTAATTCCTGAAACTAGGACTGAGCTCATTGAATTGACGTTGGTAACAAAATATTCCAAGAAAGAGTTGTATAAATTAACATTTTCCATTAATATTTTGAGGGTCTGCACACTACTAACATACTGTAGGTCTAGAAAAAAAGCATCACAAAGCCTTATTTTTTGGTTTTCTATTTCAAATTGATCTGGGCAACTTTAAATATGGGGTGCACTTTTTAATGCTAAAAGTCTTAGTTGGCTTTTCATGATCCATTCCAAAGATGGAAGGAAACAAGAAAAGGAATGAATAAAAGAAAAAATATATTATATTACATTCCTTATTATCATATTAAAGTGGTCATTTTTGTAGAGGCCTCAAGGCCTTGGACCTGTGCACTAAAAATCATGTCCTTTCTCTAAATAGTATATTAGATTAGTTTTTAGTAGAGTGACTACAGTAAAGCAGTATAGTTGAAGGTTAAATAAGCAGCCTTCACTTCTTTGTTTACAATCTAATGAATTATAAGAAGGAAGTAATAATAAAAGTATTTATTTTCAATCTGTATAATTAGTAAGTTTTATGAAGATGTCATGCATATTGAAGCTATATCCCTTCAGTTACTAATATGAATATATTTTACCAAAATCCATTTGGACGATGGTTGTGATTTATTCTTTTGGGAGCTCTATCTACTTATATTGGGTCCTGCAGCAAACTTCAGAATGATAACAGTGATCTTAAAAGATATCTCTTCTAGGACCCACGTTGCTGCTGTTAAGAAGATAGAGTGCTGAGTTACAAAATGGGAATCTCTGTGGTGTATCATCTGATTTATTCATATATTTGTCTCTGGGCAAATGTTGGAATATCCTTCACTGTTCATATTAGGCACCAATGTCCGATGAAAGATATGGCACAAGAAGAAGAAGTAGTAGTAGAGGACTTCACATCTTCATGTCCTATACGTGGTATCGGAGAGTCATGATTTCCACAGCATGATTCCATGACTTGTCCCAGATAATCTCTGCCTCATGCATATGACAACATAGGTTAGATGTTGATTTTGTCCCATAAACAACTTGTGTGCTTTGACCTGGATATACAAGGCCTTACACTTTAGTTCCTCCTATGGCCTCATACCTCATAGTTTAGATGTGTTCTGACCCACCTTGGCAGAAAAAAGAACAGACTTCTTGTCATGAAAAATCCCTCTTTATTTACCTCTTGTGAATTAATGGCATTCACACACTGCAAAGTCCAGGCAATAGTCCTTCAAAGAATTAACTGAAGTAACAGACCTTATCAGTTCCTTGCGATAATTGCAAGGCCGTGAGCTTCCAGCGGAAAAGCTGCAAATTAAGTTCTAGCAATCAGTCTCTGTGGCATGAAACATGGTGAGCAAAATCTTCAGAAATACGAACTGTTATTTCCTATGACAACAACTCTCCTTTCCTTCTATTTTTTCCCCAGCCAGGGAGGGGCCATTCAGCATCCACGTGTGTTCCCGAGTCGACTCCTTGTCCTCTGTTGTTTACCTCTCCTAACAGCTCTGCTTATACGTGCATCTAGAACAAGCCCCAGCTGTTCTTCCTCCTCACTCAGATCAGCCTTCAAAGCAGCTGCCTCTCTGGTGGCTGAGAAATGTCAGACGACACTGTTTCTATCTCTGCGCCTGATGCAGCGCATCCATCAGAACCTTCCCCAGACTCCAGAACTGGACCAAATTCTTCTCCAAGCTCCTCATCGTCCGAGTCTGCTGCCAGCTCTGCTGGCAGCTGTGGGGCCACAACAAGTTGGGATTGATTGTCACCCAGGACTTTCTTGAAAAAGTCCACAATAATGGATGGATTTGGAGGGAATATGAAAGGTGCTTGGGGAGTTTTCCAATATCTAGTGGGCAGTTCTTTTGATTTAGGTAATTAATTTCTGGTAACAGGAAGTAGCTTGGAGGCTTAATGTTCTCAAGTGGATTTTTTTTCTATTGGTTCATCTTAAGGAGGTCTGAGCAGCAATGGAGATGAAGCAGGAGACATTATTATTATTATTATTATTATTATTATTATTACTAGTAATAGTAGCACTGGGTATTTTAATGCTGTATATAGCTTGTATGTTTGTTATTGTTGGGATCCTTGGAGATTGCAGCATGTAATAAAGATATATTATCTAAGATAAAGCTTTTTTCTGTTTTCATAGATTTGAAAAGAAATGATTATGCATCTGGGAGGGTCAATCCAGCTTTTGAAATTGAAACTGAAATACCAATGGCAGCAGAAGATGAGAATGCAAACAATAGGGACGATGAACCACTGGAATATTATACTCGGCTGTGAAGCAAGAGCTACTAATTTTCATCATTAGAATTTTTTTTCTGAAGGGCCAAATCCTGGGAACTCTACTACCTCCACTGTCTGTACTTTTTTAGAATAAAGAAATAAAAACCATTAATATGAAATCTTTTGCAAATGAATTCCTTCTAAAATAAGGAGTCTTCTCTGTTTTTAAAGGTTATTCACCAAGGTCACTGGATTAATTGAAACAGTGCCAGTGCTTCAATTTATGAATGTTTAAAAGTGTGTCACTTAAAACAAGAACAGTTCTTATAGTTCTGAGAAATTGGAGAATTTTCTAGAAACAAATTCAAGGAAATCCCCCAGTTGGCAACTAGAAATATTCAGTCCTGGTCAAAGGTGGTCAAACTTGTTGACAAAATAGCCAGATAAAAGTTGGGGTTCAAAATTTCCAAGAAAAGAAGTTCCAAAGTCCAGGAGTTTCATCTGAAAAGGTCTCCAGCATTTATATTTTACTAGCGGATAACCCGGTGATGCCTGGGTATTTATTTATAGAGGGAAAATGTCCGGACCAAATGTAATTTCTAATGTTGGATTTTCCCTCTTACCAGAGGGAGCCCCTTTGTGGAGTGCTGTGAATCTGTTACCATGGCAACTCCGGGGCGCTGTACAGTAGAAGTCAGTATGGCAGTATGACACAACAGGCTGAATCTTAATAGAACACCCCCAAGTGGTATTAGGGTGTCTTACCCCCACATTTGTCTCCAGAGAGTAAGTCATCTGTGCACCAAGTTTGGTTGAAATTGCTCAAGGCATTCCAGAGTTATGCATAACATAACATAACATAACATAAACACCCACAGCCATTTTTATATACAGTATATAAATGAATGAATGTTTTGCTCATCTTTTTACTTTAACTGAGTAGTTCTATAATTATGGCTGGTAATTTTAATAAAGCTTTGGGTGTTTGGTTTTGTGTCCTGCGGCGGCAATAACTGAGGAGGCAGTAATTCACTCAAATGTTTATTAACGCAGACAACGCTAGAACTGACAGAACAACAGCTATTTATACTTGTAGCTGTCAGACGGGGAACCAATGGGAGAGCTGTATTTCTCCCGCCGGCCAGCAGGCGTGCCTGGACCAATCAGAGGCTTTTTCCTAGACGCCGCCTGCCGGCCACGTCTACTAGAACACAACATTTGGGTTAACCATGGCTTTACTTCAAGTAAGTTCTGATCACATAGACTGAAATATTTATTAAATTTAATTGGGTGGGTATCTGTTAAAATTTGAACTCATTCCAATGAGAATGTACTTTATCTCCCAGTTCCCCATCAGACCTGTTCCTTATATTTTTTATAATGAGATTTTCATTGATTATGTTTGTGTATTTGTAAATAAAACCAGTTCTTGTATAAATGTGCTGTAAGTTATTTAGGATTTGATCAAACTTTAAATTAGAATGTCAGAAAAATAATTTTCATACGATCACCTAACTTGGAAATACAAGGTATAGGATCTTATTGCAAGTCAGATTTAAGTTAACTTAACTTAAGTTAACTTCATGTTTTTTTTATCCTGAGCTGGAATCAAATTCTCAGGGCTTCAGGCATTATCCCTACAGACAAAAGGCAGACTAAACAAAGATCTTTTCTCACAAAATTATGTGAGCTACAGCCCTTCACAACAACAACAACAACAACAACAACAATGGAATGTTAGTATTGAAATAGTGTGAGGTATTTCAGACAGAGCTCTGAATGAGACTGCACAGTGTTGCCTTAAAATAAAATTATAAGAAGAAAGATAACTAAATCTTCTATATGAATGTATCTGACAGATGTTTTCCTCAGTCTTTATAATGAGGGTTAGAGTAAATTAAAAAAAGAAGTAGAAATGCACTGTAGACACACAGTGTGGTATGCAAATTTAACACTTTTGTCAATATTAATTGTCAACATTTATCAAATGTGCCTTGTTATCTCAAGAGCTAGTATAATTTCGCTCTTGGAATGGTTAATAATTTCACTTGAGTCCTCCAACTTTTAGGAACCAATGCAAGGAAAGAAAATCTCAAACAAAGAATAAATCTGTTTTTACTTAATATTTAAGTAAAATCTCTGTCTCTCTGTCTCTGTCTCTCTGTCTCTGTCTCTCTCTCTGTCTCTCTCTCTGTCTCTCTCTCTGTCTCTCTGTCTCTGTCTGTCTGTCTGTCTGTCTGTCTGTCTGTCTGTCTGTCTCTCTCTCTCTCTCTCTCTCTCTCTCTCTC